>NW_004443946.1:29460168-29560918 GCF_000243295.1 Trichechus manatus latirostris | reverse complement strand
GTTATTTCCAGTGTTTTTTATTGTGCCAGTAATGCCAGGGTGAGATGGTATCTCATTGTGGTTTTAATTTGCATTTCTCTAATGGCTAGTGATCGTGAGCATTTCCTCATGTGTCTGTTGGCCATTTGAATGTCTTCTTCGGTGACGTGTCTGTTCATTTCCTTTGCCCATTTTTTAATAGGATTATTTGTGTTTTTGTTGTAGAGGTGTTGGATTTGGCACTGCTTTCTTGATGGTATGAGGTCCCCCTGTCTCACTGCTCACTTCTGTCTTTTATATCTCAAGAGATTGCCTCAGGATACACTCCAATCTTGTAGATCCAGTCCTGCCTTACTAACACAACTGCCACCCATCTTCCCTCATTAACATCATAGAGGCAGGATTTACAACATATAGGAAAATCATACAATAGCAGGAATCATGGCCCAGCCAAACTGATACACACATTTTTTTGGGCGACATAATTCAATCCATGACAAGCTTATACCTATAGGCCAGAGGGTTTCCTGACACTGAATCCAGCAATGACAGACTTAACTACTAGCCACCAGCATCCCTGGACTTCACAGCCTGTGTAAATCTCGTAGGATAGAAAAGCAAAGGAGCTAGCTCCCCAAAGGAAGTGGAGGGCGGTAGGGAAGAGGCTCAGCCCAGTTTCTCCCTCCAATCTCACCAATCAGGTAAGTCACTCCCTGAAGGAGTGAGGCGGTGGAAGGAGCCGGCAGTGTTTCAGCAGGTGGAGCTCGCTCCATCAGGAAGAAAACCTCAGAAGTGGGAAAAAATCCAAAAAGATTAAATTAGGACATTTACATGACATGCTCAGCACTGGACCTGGATGAAAAAAACAAACCAAACCTGTTGCCGTAGATGTGATTCAGACTCATGGTGACCCCATGTCTTACAGAGTAGAACTGTGCTCCACAGGATTTTCTTGGAGTCCCTGGGTGGCACAAATGGTTAAGTGCTCAACTACTAATCTAAAGGTTGGTGGTTTGAACCCACCCAGAGGTGCCTTGGAAGACAAGCTTGACTATCTGCTTTCTAAAGGTCACAGCCCTGAAAACCCTATGGGACACTTCTACTCTGCACACGTGGGATCCCATGAGTCAGAACTGACTTGACAGCAACTAATAACAGCAACAACAGTCTTTATGGAAGTAGATTGCCAGGGGTTTTTTCCGTCGCGCTGCTGAGTGCGTTTGAACTGCCAACTTTAAGGTTAGTAGTCAAGCACAGACCACTTGTACCACCCAGGGACCTCGGTATCTGATAAGTGCTCAGTAAGGAGCAGCTTTAAACCGTATCTTCAGCTAGGCTTTCCTCACTCAGTCTCTCATGCAAATATTTATTGAGCATTTGCTGTATGTCGAGTTTTGTGCCTGCCACTAGAGAAGATTCTAGAAAGCATTGATCCCATGCTCTTAACCACCCCTGCTGCTACTGGAACTATTTATTACTTTTAGCTAATATTCATTAATGGGAAGCTCAGTGCACGTAACATGTGCACGCCAGGCCACCCATCTGCCCACTCATAACAGCAATGTCTGAATAAACGCAGCCTGTGCAAGAGTTTACCTGGACCTTTTTTTTCTTTTTTTTAATTCTTTGCTGTGGAGGCAGGTCTTTCATAAGCCTTCAGCTGTGTTTGCAACTTCTGTAATATTCAAGGCACGTCTCTTCCAGATCCTGCTCTCCTGGGTGGCCAGGCCTCCCTCTCTAATTCCCCTCTCTTCAGGCATCGTTACCCAGACGGACTAGGGTTAAAATTAAAGCACTCCTAAGTGAATGGGAGTCCCTGGGTTGTGCAAACAGTTAGTGCACTCAGCTGCTAACCAAAAGGCTGGAGATTTAAGTCCACTCAGAGGCACCTCAGAAGAAAGGCCTGGTGATCTACTTCTGAAAAAATCAGCTATTGAAAACCCTATGGAGCACCGTTCTACTCTGACACACACGGGGTCGCCATAAGTCAGAGCTGACTTAACAGGCAACTGGTTTTAGGGTGAATAGGAAAAGAGAAGACATACAACAAGCAGGGGCCTGGAGCATAACTGATACTTACTTTGTACTTGTGAAGTGATGGAAGTCCACCAAAGACCCCTATGTCCATCACTGTCAACCCAGTATTTTGCACCATCCCTGACACTTCCTACCTGACTCAATGGTGTGTGAGTGGTGACAGACTCAGTCCTGCTAACTTTTGCCTGGGTCAGGCGTGGGGCACGTGACGGGGTGTTAAGGTCATGAGCTGATTATGAACTGGTTATAAGTAGAGAAGTTTTAGCCCTGGTGGTAAGTCCTCAGTCATTCCCAGCTTTGCACTGCCTTCCACTTCCTAAAAATAAAAAATAAAAAAAAACACAAACTCGTTGCCGTCGAGTCAATTCTGACTCATAACGACCCTGTAGAACAGAGTAGAACTACCCCATAGGGTTTCCAAGGAGTGGCTGGTGGATTTGAACTGCCAACCTTTTGGTTAGCAGCCTGAACTCTTAACCACTGCGCCACCAGGGTTCCAATTCCTAAAAACAATGAAAGGAAAAATCAGGACTAACAGCATAATTGCCTTTGTGCATGAGATGGTGGGAGGTAAGAGTGAGTGAATTTGACCTCCTCAAAGTGACACTTGTCAAATTCTGGAAGCAGGATTCAGCCTCAGTAATTCACTCAGGAGATGAGGCTTTGTGCTATGCATTCCTTGGCATGAGAGTATTACCTAATAGTAATCATGGGGTTTAGCCACAGGCCGCCATGTGGCAGGTGCTGAGAACACACTATTCTGTTCCTCACCACAACCCTCAGGTTGGTATGGATACCCCCATTTTATAAATAAGAAAAAAAAAAAATCAGAGAGATCAAGGAATTGACCGACAAAGCGACAGAGCTAGTAAGAAACATGGCTGGGATTGGAACCGTCTTTTGGACTCTTAAGTCCAGTCCAGGATTTCTCAACTTGAGCACTGTTGACATTTGGGGCCAGATAATTCTCTGTTTTGGGAACTGTCCTGTGTGTTGTAGAATGTTTAGCAGCAACCCTGGTCTCTATCCACTAGATAATAGTACCTTTCACCCCAGTTGCAACAACCAAAACTATATCCAGACATTGCCTTTGTTGAGAACCGCTAGTCTAGTCCATCCATTTCACTCTTTCAAAAAGGACTCAGGCTGAAGGGTAGCCTCAACCCCTTAACTCTAAGCAACATCCTGGGTTTCCCTTTTCACTCTCTCCCTCAAATGGCTTCTCTGTTCTGTCCGGTGTCAATTACTTAATCCATGCATTCATTTTTTCACTGAGTATTTATTGAGTACCTGTTCTGTGCCAGAAGAAATTAAAAAAAAACTCCTGCCCTCATGAAGCTTACATTCCAGTAAACAGAAAGCACTTAGTATATGTTATAACCCTTGTATCTGTACAAACTCATTTCATTCTTTCAGCAACCATTGATATTTTCTTTTTACGGGTGACCAGTCTGAGGCACTGGGAGATTCAACAACTTGCTGAAGGTCACACAGGTAGGAAGCGGTGGAGGTGAGAGTCAAACCCAGGCTGTTGGGCTCCGCACTTGTGCACCCGACCATTGCATCCTCTTGCCTTTCCAAACCTGTATCTTCAGTCCAAATCTCCTGCCAACTGCTCTAGATATTGCCACTTAGCTGTCTTAATGTCATTTCAGACTCATAGGCAAATTGAAATTTGCAATCTTTTCCCCCAAATTAGCTGTCTACCTTATCTCCCTTAGTGGCATCGCCATTCTTCCTGCCAACCAGGCTCAATATCTTGGTGCCATTTTGGAATCAGGACCTTCTCTATTCCCTACAACATCCCTAGTCCCAAGCCCAGTTGGTTTGTGAAACAAATCTCTAATCTTCACCCCAATGACCCAGCTAAGCAGCCTATTTTTTCTCTTTTATTATTTTTTAAAATAGACTTTATTTTTAGAGCCATTTTAAGTTTACAGAAAAGTAAGTTTAAAGTAAGGAGAGTCTCCATAGACACTGTTTCTCCTATTATTAACATCTTGCATTCCTGTGGTACATTTGTTACAATTGATGACCCCATATTGATACATTATTATTAACTAAAGTCCATAGTTTACACTGTTTTGCTCTTTATGTTCTACAGTCCTATGGGCTTTGACAAAGGCATAATGACACGTGTCCACCATTACAGTATTATACAGAAGAGTTTCACTTGCACAGATTAATTTTACTCTTTTTATAGATGAGGAAACTGAGGATCAAAGAGGTCAAGTGCCTTGCCCAAGGTTACACAGCTAATAAATGTTAAAACTTACCCATATCTTCTGATCTGATCACAAACTTTGTACTATGAGCAAATTGTTTCATGTGAAAAGTCTTGTCTCTGCATCTGCCGTAACAGCTCCCAGAAGGCAAGAACCATGACTTACGCTATGTCTGTATCTCTTTCACAGAGTCTAGGACTTGTGTTGACTCAAAAGACCGGAGATAGGAAGCCCAAACAAAGTAGGGCTCCTTGTAAATGGATGTAACCCTGGCTTTGTTGTTGTTAGGTGCTGTCAAGTCAGTTCTGACTCAGAGCGACCCTCTGTATCACAGAAGGAGAAACTGCCTGGTCCTGTGCCATCCTCACAGTCGTTGCTATGTTTGAGTCCATTGTTTCAGCCACGGTGTCAGTCCATCTTGTTGAGAGTCTTCCTCTTTTTCACTGACCCTCAACCTTACCAAGCATAATGTCCTTCTCCATTGACTGGTCCCTCCTGATAACATGTCCAAAATACGTAAGAAGAATTCTTGCCGTCCTTGCTTCTAAGGAGCATTTTGGCTGTATTTTCTAAAAGTTAAAGCTCTGAAAGACCACCAGATGGCACTGTTTTCCCCATGAAAGAGGACATCCAAAGCCAAAGTCTTTAGTGTAATTGAGAGGCTAGGTGAAAGTGACCAAAGAATTTGAATTTGAAGTGGTTTCCAATGACACACACACTCATACACATTTAGAATCTTCTGAGAGTTCAAACACTGATGAAGTCTTGAGGGCTATTATTCAGGCAGTGGTAGAGCATCAACAAGACTTGTGTTCGTGTCTGGTCTTTGACATTTCCTAGCAGTATGACTCTGAATTTTTATTCTTCTCATCTACAAACTAGGTATAAGAATATCCGCTTGGTGTCCCTCACAGACAGAGCTTTTATGAGGCTGAAATGGAATACGTGTGAAATTATTGATGGTTTTACAGATATACATTATTATAATTATGGATGTTATAAAATTAACTTAACCATTAGTTCAATAATTAATTTGTAGAAAAGTATTGCCTAAAATCTTGCTACTCAGTGTAACTCACAGACCAACAGCGTTGTTAGAGCTACAGAATGCATCTCATCCCAGACCCACTGAAGTTTAACACTCTGTAGTTTAACACGAGCTCCAGGTGATTCGTATGCACACTAAGTTTGATACACTGACCGGAAGAGGTTCAGGAAGTGCAATCTTATCCTGTGTTTGGAAGGTGTAGTAGGTTGAATGGTGGCTCCCCAAAAGGTACGTCCACCTGGAACCTGTGGATGTGACCTTGTTTGGAAAAAGGGTCTTTGTAGCTATAATTAAGTCAAGGATCTTGAGATGAGGTCATCCTGACTATCCTGGTGGGCCCGGAATCCAGTGTCAAGTCCTTACAAAAGAAGAGAAGAGGAAACAGACGCTGAAACCCAGAGGGGAAGGCCAGGTGAAGACAGGCAGAAACTGGAGTTATGCAGCTCCAAGCCAAGGAATACCAAGGGTTGCCAGCGGCCTCCAGAACCTAGGGGAGAGACATGGAATGGATTCTCCCTCACAGCCTCCAGAAGAAACCAATCCTGCTAACACCTTGATTTTAGACTTTTGGTCTCCAGAACTGTAACAGAGAGAATAAATTTCTGTTGTTTTAAGCCACCAAGTTGTGATTTGTCATGGTAGCCCTAGGAAACGAATGCAGAAGGTGAAGAGCTGGAAGTATTCAGTGAACAGCACTAACAACGAACACAAAGCTTACCCTGGGTTGTTCAGAGCAGTGGCTCCCCCAGCTGGAGTGGAGGAAAATTGACCAGGGACAGCTTATTAAACACACAGATTCCCGGCTTCCCACCTCGGGAACTCGAAATCAGAATCTCTGGGGCTATGGACTAGGAATCTGTTTAACAAGTGCTCCAGGTGACTAGCATTTGGGAACCACCGGTTTTAGCCCTCCTAACCCTGAACAGGTTTCATTGGAGCTTTCAGACTAAGCTGGACTAGGAAGAAAGGCCTGGTGATCTACTTTAGAAAATCAGCCAATGACAACGCTATGGATCATAATGGTCTGATCTGCAACTGATAACGGGGATGGCACAGGACCGGGCAGCCTTTCATTCCATTGTGGGTAGGGTTGCCATGAGCCGGGGGCTGACAGCAGCTAACAACAGCAATCCTCAAACCCATCTTGCCTATAAAAGACACCCACATTCACAGTGACCCACCGTCAGGGTCTTTTCCAGACAGCCGAGAGTGGGTTTTGAGAACTACACCACAAGGGGTCAGTCAAGCCTTATTTTTTGCCACTCAGTCCTATAGCACCCAGAAGTTCTTTCAATGTTGGGAAAATCTCCACACTCCACTGGCAGGGTCAACCAGGGCAAGCTGCCGGGCTGGGATCCCGTATTCAGCAGCCAATCTCCTCATTGTCCCACACGAAATAGATAGTCGCTAAGAGAGCATGTAACCAGCATCACCCCTGCTTGTACAGCTCGCTTTGCAAATGTTGGGGGACGCTACCTAAAATTTCAACAGCTTTCAGAGTCACCTAGGACCACAGTGCTGACCTCTTCAGCTCTGGGGGCTATGTTCTCGAAAACTCCCAAGGTTGGAGAATTCAGTGAATGGACTTAAGATATTATGAGGAAACTAGGTGTGGGCATTCCGATCATCAAATGAGCGCTTATTTTTATATTCTCCAAAAGATGATAGCAATGACAGTACATTAAGGAGAACACCTCAATGTCATTTGACACATCTTGAATTAGTAATAATGGCTCCTCAACAATTATTTTTCTTTAAAGTAATTCCTTTGCTGCCCAGAACGTTTTTAGTGCTTTCAACGAGATGTTATACATTGATTTTGCTTGCTTGTAGAGATTATGGAGATCAGAGATTAGAAGGGACACGTTCCTTCCTGTGTGTGGTTTGTGATCCAGGTTCAATGTATCTGAAGTTTTATAGCACAAGTCCCCACGTCACCCTTCCTAAAGGAGAGTCCTGTCTGTCATTTCTTTACTTGAATGGTTGTTGAGAAGTATGTGGAAGTACATCTATGGGGCATGGAAATTGTGTCGAACAGATTGACAGCAAGGATGGGATTACTGTGGTTTGCAATATCTGGCCCTAGGCTTCCTTGCAAACTGGCCCCAGTGCCTAAAGGTGTCAAAGAACTCTGCCCAGACCATTCAGCCCCAGCTATTGTTGTTGTGGAGTTGCCGTCAACTCAGTTCTGACTCACAGTGACCCCATGTGTGCAGAGTAGAACTTCTCCATAGGGTTTTTAAGGCTGTGACCTTTTGGAAGCAGATCACCAGGGCTTTCTTCTGAAGTGCCTCTGGATGGGGTTCAGACTGCCAGCCTTTCAGCTAGTAGTCTAGCGCTTAACCATTTGTGCCACCCAGGGACCTAGCCACAACTCGTGCCCTGTTTTTATTGCACATACTGTGATTTCAACTCAACAATTAAATGGCCAGATGGTTGTTTCACTGTTTAATTGGTTTTGGGTTTGGTATTTTTCCCCACGAGGATGTAAGCTCCCTGAGGGCAGGGGCTGTGCTTGTCTTCCCCTTGGCTGGTTCCCTGGTGCCTGGTGCTGCCTAGCACTGAGTAGGTTGTTGATGAATGTTCTTTGAAAGAAGGAGTGTCCACTTGGTTGCGCCTGGAGCTGAGCTTCAGAGACACCTGCTTCCTGGATATGCTAATTGGTGTGTGTAGAATGTTTCCCTCTGGACAAATACATTCTTCTGTTTACATTAGAGTTCCTTTTTGACCTGGGGACTTTTCAGAGCCTTTGATATGCAGATGTGAGTGGTAATCTCCAAGAGGGGCATTTAGTATGGAATAATCTCCAGACTATTGGCCTTCTGTCTTGGAGAAGATAAATCAGACTGCCTGGAGCAGTTCCAGAATGGGTCTAGGAGGCCTGGGTTCTATCCCCCTGTCTGGTGCCCTCAGCCCACAGCACTGGCCAGTTCCAGCTTTCCAATGGCTGTTGTGAACCTTTTGGCTATTGTGAATAGTGCTGCAATGAACACTGGTGTGCAAGTCTCTGTCTGAGTCCCTGCTTTAATTTTTTTTTGGTCTATACCTTGGAGTGGAATTGCTGGGTCCTGTGGTGATTCTACGCTTAATTTTTTGAGGAACCACCAACTGTTTTCCACAGTGGCTGTACCATTTTTTACTGCCACTAGCAGAGAATGAGAGTTCCAGTTTCTCCACATCTTTATCAATACTTGAAAGTTTCTGTTTTTTTGTTTTTTTTGTTGTTGTTTTATTTTCCCTGATAATAGCATATCCTAGTGGGTGTGAAGTGGTATCTCATGATGGTTTAGATTTGCTTTTTCCTAACGACTAATGATGTTGAGCATCTTTTCATGTGCTTGTTGGCCGTTGGCATATCTTCTTCGTCCAAGCTCTTTTCCCATGAGCAAGCCACTCGAAATCTTTAGGCCTTGGTTTCTTCACTTAATTCATTTATCCAGCACATGCTTATTGAATGCCTATTATGTGCTTGGCATGCTGCTAGGAATTGGGGATAAAATAGTGAGCAACGAAGACAGTCCTGCTCTCATGGAGTCAGAAGAACGACATTAATCAACCACCCATGAGCAGGTATACAAACGTAATTATGACAAGTGCTAAGGAGGAGAAGTCCATAGACAGTGTTAGGAGTTCCTGTGATGGAGGGATGGACCTAGTGAGGGGCGGAGAGCTTTGCCAGAGAAGGCTGCCCTGAGCTGGGATCTGAAGGATGAGTTGGCGTGAAGGAGAGAAGAGGCCCCATGGTGGGAGCAGTGATGGCAAGTGGGCAGAGCTGGAGGGAGGCCAGTGTTGGCTGGAGCAGAGAGAGTGAGGAGGGTGGGGTGCATCAGAAGCCCAGAGAGGAAGGCAGGAGCAGGCCACACAGGGCCTTGTGGGCTGTGTCGGGGGGTTGGGCTTTATCCTGAGAGCTTTGGGAAACCATTGCTGTGCTCGAGGCCTGTGAGGGCAGGTGTGGGCAGCACAGAGCAGACACCTAGTCAGATTTACACTTTGGACAACCCCACACTGGGGAGTGGATTGGAGTGGGTCAGACCGGAGGCTAGTGTAGTTGTTCAGACAGGAGATGGTGGTCATGGAGAATCAGTCCATGAATATTTATTTAGTACCTACTAGTACCAGATACTGCCCAGTGAATAAAGCAGGCGAAGTTCCCTACCCTCGTGGAGCTTACATTTTAGTGATGAGGAAGACCGACAGTAAACATAATAAGTAAGTACACTTACAGCTTAATGTTGTTCTTCCTAACTCCATGAGGGCAGGACTGTCTTCGTTGCTCTCTATTTTATCCCCAATAGGATTGAATTGTTGCGATCTATAGATTTTTCATTGGCTGACTTTCAGAAGTAGATCACCAGCCCTTTCTTCCTAGTCTGCCTTAATCTGGAACACCACTGAAACCTGTTCAGCATCATAGCAACATGAAAGCCTCCACCACAAATGGGTGGTCCTCCACTGACCCATGGGGAGCATTGGTCAGGAATTGAACCTGGGTCTCCCACATGGCAGGTGAGATTTCTACCACTGAACCACCACTGTGAGTACACTAGTCTATTGGAAAGTACTCTGTGCTGTGGAAAAAGAAAACAAATTGAGTAGAGAAAGTGAGGTTGGGAATGGGGGTAGTTGATGGCAGAGACCCTTAGGAGGCAAAAATGATAACTCTGGATGATGGAGGATTAGGTTGGGGGGATTAAGGAAGAGAGATCAAGGCCAGCTTCTAGGTTTCTGATTTGTGCAACTGATGAGTGGTTGAAAAGGAGTGTGTTGGGCCAGATACTACTCAAGTCTTTCTGACTCTATCACCCTTTGGGCTCTATGACAGTGTGTCAGTCACCTTAGCTGTTGCAGGTGGGCCTGTATGTAATCTAGTCGTCACATTCCCGGAGGACATCCTGCCATGGAAAGCCGCTGTCCTGGATTTGCCATATGAGGATGTGCCACCTGGCTCTCTGTCAGAACAGGTCTACACTGTGGGCAGTTCTGTCCACTGCCTCTGCTGCATCTCCCATCACCCCTCTCCCTGGGATGGGTGCTTATTGATGAAGGCTCAACAAAGGGTGTGCAATGTTATTGATGCAGATTCCTGCCAGGGCAGGGATGCTGCCAGCATCCTCTGTGTCCTCCAGTCCCCTCAGTGTCATCTCTCTAGTGAAGTGACTCTGCCTGGACCCCTTCTCATTGGCGACCTGAGAACACAAGGTTGTGGAATGATTTCTTGAGTTGGGCGGGGAGGTGTGATTCGTGAGCTCTAGGAGTGGAACTCCAGGGTCTGCGTATTCCTAGGGTGATGATCACTCCACAGGACTGCCCGGGCTGGTGATTCCCAGTGGGATCCCAGTGGCAAGAGGGAGGGAGCCGGCTGACCCTGAGGCTCAAGTCAGGGAGCTGTCCCTGCCATCCCCTCAGTAGAGAAAGGCCAAGCTTCCCGTCAGGCTCCTCTGGGGCAAGTGCGCAGTGTGGCCAAACAAAGATGACCGCATAACAATCATAATGAACATGCATTGAATGTTTCCTAGGCGCTGAAGAGCTTTCTGTGGATTATTTCATTTAAGCCTCAGAGCAACTGTATGAGGTAAGTGCTATTAGTATCATCTTTCTCATTTGAGAGATGATGTAATGGGGCTTGGAGAGTTTGTACAGTTGTCCAAGGTCACAAAGCTAGCAGGGTACAGAGCCAGACTTAAACCCAGGCCGGCCGAGTCCAGAGCCCTTGTAGCTGATGACGGGGCATGAAGATCACGAGACGGGATCCTGGTGTGTGGACTCCAGCTCTGAATTTGCCCTACTTCTGGTGGTGGTTTGGAGCAAGTTCGTCTATTCATTCACTAATTCGTTGGACATTGATCAAGTGCTAACTCTGCACCAGGCACTGTGGGGAGGGCTCGGGGTCCAGCGAAGTGACGTCTTACCCTGGAATAGCACATGGTCCATTACTGAGACAGGCACATATGTACATCATCTGAGTGAAGAGGGACAGGTGCTTTACGGAGCAGAATGGAGGAGGGGGTGGCAATGCTTGTTGGGTGAAGGGGTGGGGGGCCTGGGAAGACTTCACAGAAGAAGTGCCTTGTGTTGAGCCTTGAAGGAGAAAGGCAGAGCCAAGGCTTTCCAGGCAGACACAACTGTGACAGCAAAGGTATGAAGACATGAAAATGCCCAGTGTCCAGGAACTTCAGTTGTCTGTAGGATTAGAACACAATTCCACAAAGTGTGGACCTTGCACTGCCTGCATTAGAATCACCTGAGGGGTAGGCGGGTGCTTGTTAAAAGGCAGATTCCTGGCTCCACTCCAGAGTTACTAAATCAGAATCTCTAGCTGTTGGAGCCCATAAATCTGCATTCCAACCAGGGCCTCAGGGGACTCTGATGTGCACTGAAATTTGGTATAGGCAAGGAGCAGAACAGTAAAACAACTAGCTCTGGGTTTATAACGGGGTGGCACTTTTTCTGTAAAGGGTCAGGTAGTAAATATTTTAGGCTTTGTGGGCCAGTATGCAAAAAATAAAAAAGAAGATAAAATGTATGTACTTGTATAACCTTTTCCACCACTCATCTGTGGTGGTTTACATGTTGCTGTGATGTTGGAAGACGTACACGGGCATTTCAAATACTAGGAGGGTCACCATGGTGGACAGGTTGCAGCAGAGCTTCCAGACTAAGACAGACTAGGAAGAAAGGCCTGGAGATTTACTTTAGAAAATTAGCCAATGAAAACCTTATAGATCACAACAGAACACTGTCTGACTTGCTTGGTTTAGGCACACCATTGAGAGAGATCAATGTCTTGAGGAGGACATCATGTTTGGTGAAGCAGAGGGCCAAGGAGGGTGTGGGAGACCCTCCATGAGATGGATTGGCACAAAAGCTGCCAATGATGGACTCAGATATTCTGGTGATTGTGGGAATGACACAAGACCAGGCAATGTTTTGTCCTGTTGTACATAAGGTCCCCGTGAGTTGGAATTAACTTGATGGCACCTAACAACAAAAACATATGACCATTTAAAATGTAACCATTTGAACACGTGAAAATGGATGGTCAGCTGGACTTGGCCTGGGGCTTTAGTTTGCCCACCTGTTTTAGAAAGTTAATTGGCAGCCATGTGGAAGGACTAGAGAAGGTAGAAGTGAAGAGACACTACAACCCTGTCCACAAAAAGGTCTGAGTTAGGGCCTTGGGCCCCCAGAGAGGCAGAGAATGTGAAGAGATCTGTCAATGGAAGAAGGGAGAGGACTGGCCAGTAGCTTGGACAGGAAGGGAGGGGCAGAGGGAGGAGTCCAAGGTAATGGAACTGTTTGGCTCATGCACTTGGGTGGAGGGTGGTGTTACTAGCTTACCACATGTAATGACATATGCAAACCATGGTCAGATGCTGAGCAGAGGCCCAGTGGAATGAGGACTGAAAGGAGTCTTTGTGTTGGGCTTTTTGAAGGCAATTCTTGACCTTTGGGAATAGTTTTAGGAGAGCAGTGAGAACCAGATTTCAGTGGGTTCAAGAGGGATGGGAAGAGAGGAAATGGGCAGGTCAACCCGATAAGTGCCCCAGCTTCTGGCCTGGCAAGTCCAGCAAGTGATTTTCTCTGGGGCTGAGCTTAGGGAATGCACAGTCTCTTCCCAGGCCAGGACCCAGCTCCATGCATTTGTGCCCATTGCTCAGACAACTCACCCAGGGGCTGAGCTGGCAGGCGCAGAGAGTGTCTTATTCTTCTCACCATTGTAGGCCCTCAGCACCTACAAGATTCAGTGATTGTATGAACATGTTCAGGGAAGGGGAAGACCTTCTTTTCCAGGGATTGTTTTCTATCTAGAACCTTGGAGTTGGCAAATGACTTTACCCACCGTTTTGTGAAATGATGGTATGTTAGACAGTAGTTTTTTTCTGTTGGCCTTACTGAGGAAAATACACATTGGCAACCCTATATGAGTGACCTTCCTCATTTTTTTTGGAAATTTTATTAATCCATGAAATCCAAAAGGCCCAAGTCTGAATTTCATCATCAAATGGGGAATAATAACAGTATTTACTCGGGCAGTGTTGTTGTATAGATAATTGAGGTAGTATAGCTGGCACTAGCACAATATGTGGGATGTAGTAAGCACTCAATAAACTACACCAGCTTCTCTTGTTAGCCACTGGCTCCTCTCCCCTTCCCACTCCCTTCCCACCCCCCCCACCCCCACCACCCCAGTTGGCTGACTCTTTAGAGTTCAGAGGAGGACAGGCATCCAGAGAGTCACAAATATTCTCTCCCCAAGAGCTGCTGTATGCTGAGGCCCTCATCTTCTCTCCCACTTCCTCTCTGGAATCCCTCCCAGTTAGTAGTTAAAAAGCGTAGCAAAACAAACGATATCATTCATGCTTCCTTCTAGCCCTTCATTCCTTAGTTTGTTTGTTCAATTTCACACCCCCTTTTGTATATCTGGAATCTCTGGATGGTGCAAATGGTTGATGCTCTCAGCTGCTAACCAAAGGGTTGGAAGTTCAAGTCCACCCAGAGGCATCTTGGAAGAATGGCCTGTAGATCTACTTCTGAAAAATCAGCCACTGAAAACCCTACAGAGCACAATTCTACTGTGAGTCACCTGACTCCTGAGTCGGAATCTACTAAACAGCAACTAGTTTTTTGTGTGTGTATCTAACACTGGTAGAGCTGAGATGGATACAAAGTTTTCATCTTGCTTGAAAGATAGACACCTGAGCCAATAGAAGCTGTACAATGTGGCCAATGCTCTCAGAAAGTGAGATGCAAATAAGTAGAATGAGATAAATTACAGAACCCTGGATATTATTGCAAAATGGCTCTACCTTTAATCCTGAGCTTCCTGGCAACTATAGTGAAAAGGGAAACATGTTGTTCCTATTGTCCAATATGCTATCTCTCAAACTTCTATCATTCTTGAGCAGCCTTCACATTTTTTGCCTTTCCTGTGGATCTACCCAAATTGCTACTTGACATTTTCTTAAAGTCATGCAGTTATTTTATTTAATTAAATTAAAAAGAAAACTGGTACCATAAATAGAAGGTAATCACATAAATAAATGCATAATTATTAAAATAAAGAATGCTTGCCTGTTAGTAGTATCTAAAAAATCTAAAATTATTCTGTGTGCCATTTATGATATGCCAGTCACACTGCGGTAATAAAATGATGTATATAAGGTCAATCGGAGACAAGCTTCTTTCCTGGCATAAAATTCAAGGAAATATTTATTGCAAAAGACGGAGGCACTCCATTCAAATGGATCTTTCTTATGAACCTCCTAATAAAGTTAAGGGAGTGACGTTAAATCTTAACGCACTGAAGGATTTTCTGGGGGAACTGAGTGAACAGCAGACAAGGATGTTGTTTCTGATGATCTAACTCGAGAGTCTGCAAGTTTTTCTGGAAGAGGCCAGATAGTAAACGGTTTAGGCTTCGCAGCCTGTTTGGTTTACGTTGCAACTACTCCACTAGGCCCTTGTAGTGCTAAAGTAGCGTCAGACAATATGTAAATGAATGGGTGTGGCCACGGGCGGATTATCCAATAGGCAAGGTAAACATGGTGCTTACCTTCCTTACCAGATCATCTGTAGCAAACAATTTCACATTGTTTCACCACATCGAAGATACTGCTTCTAGGTATGTCTGGCATCTGTCTCTCTCCCAACCCCACGGCACCTTCCTACTGAATCAAAGGCTCTTTTCAAATATACAGTCCCTGATGGGGCGGATTACCCAGTGCACAAGGTAAGCATGGGTTTACTTGTGTTTGAGTAATCTGCCCCTGGGCGTGGCTGTCTTCCAACAAAATTTATTTATGGACACTGAAGTTCAAATTTCATGTAATCTTCACGTGTCATAAAATATTTTTTAAAAAATTTTTCGACCATTTAAGAATGTGAAAACCATTCTTAGCTTGAGGGTAGCATAAAACCAGGTAGGGGCTAGATGTGGCCCGTAGGCCATAGTTTGCTGACCCCTGATCTAACTGAATCCTCGGTTAGGGCTTAGAGAACCTAGTGGAATGAAGAACTGACATGTTCTTTCTACTATTTCTCTCCACCCCCTGTGCTGAAGGGCTTAGGCAGACCCTTTGCAAGGTCATATGCATGACTGGCGGCAGAGTGAGAACTAGAACCCAATTTCCCCATTTTGAACTTGGTGTTCTTTCCCTTTCTAGATTGGACTCCCTGGGTAGAAGGAGCGTTTACCCTGTGCCAAGCCTGAGGTAGGTCTCTTTGTAAATAGAACCTCACTTAATCTTCCTGGCATCCTTTGTGTGGTCTTATGACCCCATTTTGCACGTACAGAAACAGGTTTAGAGAAGCTTCTTGTTGTGAGCTGTCATGAAGTTGGCCCAGAACTGTGCCATCCCCGTGATCAGTTGCAGATCGGACTGTTGTGATCCACAGAGTTGGCACAGGCTAATTTTCAGAAGTAGACCACCAGGACTTTCTTCCGAGTCCATCTTAATCTGGAAGCTCCACTGAAACCTGTTCAGCATCTTAGCAACATGCAAGCCTCCACTGACAGACGGTGGTGGCTGTGTGTGAGGTGACTTGACCAGGAATTGAACCAGGGTCTCCTACATGGACGGTGAGAATTCTACCACTGAACCACCAGTGCCTCTGCTCTGATGTAGAACCAGAGAATGAAGCCAACAGAGCGGGGAAAAGAGTTGAGAAACTGGGTCTTGATTTTTTTTTGAATCCTTTGACTAAAGTTATACCTAAAGAGAGTGTTTTCTGTGAGCCAAAAAATTTCCCTTTTTTGTTTAAGCCAGTTTTCTTTTCTACTTGTAACAGAAGTTATTTTTGTTGTTAGTTGCTATGGAGGTGACTCTGAGAAAGAATGCTGACGAAATACATGGAATGACCATTGCAAGTCACTTCCTCTCTAGCCCTCAGTTTCCCCATCCGTCAGGGAGGAGGTAGAAATAGTTTAGTTTAATTCTTCAGATATGTATTGAGCAGGTATTGCCAGGAGTTTGTGCTTAGGACAGAATGATGACGTAGATCCAGCCCTTCCCCTGCAAGAATTCACAAATATAAGCCTACCTGTAATAAGCTGTGAGAAGTGTTCATTATTGATGTGGACAAAATGCTCTGGGACTACAGAGGACGTGGTTGATTTCGCCTTGGAGAAGACTTCACTGAAGATGTGAGGTGGAGCCTGGGTCTTGAACATGAGTAGGGTTTTTCCTAGCAGAAAAAGCAGGGTAGGGCCTTTTAGTTGGAGGGAAGAGTATGAGCAAAACTCTAGAATAAGAAGGCTCATGGAGAGTTTGGGAAATCGTAGTTCTTTATGCTCAGAGCCCAAAATATAAGATACGGGCTACAGACTAGGAGAGGTAGTGGGAACTGATTGCCACGGCCTTGAATGCTTGCAGGAGAAATGTAAGCAAGTGAATACGGTGATCAGACTTGCCTTGGGAAAGACAACACTGGTGAGCAAGGAAGACAGATTGCTGAGAGGAGAGACTAGAGGCAGGGGACCAGTTAGGAAGTCATTGCAATAGTTGAGGTAAAAAATGATGGAGCTAAACCATGGATTCAAGAGTAATTTTCAAAGTATTATAGGCAGGAGATGGTGAATTGGTACACGGTAGGTGCTTGTTATGTATAGATCCCTGCGTGGCACAATCGGTTTGCACTCGGCTGCTAACTGAAAGGTTGGTGGTTCAAATCCACCCAGCAGCACTACAGGAGAAAGGCCTGGTGATCTACCACTGTAAAGATTATAGCCAAGAAAACCCTATGGAGCTCAGTTTTAGTCTGTAATACATAGGGTCACTATGAGTTTGAATTGACTCAGCAGCAATGGGTTTGGTTTTTTGGTTTTATACAATCTCAAGGTATTATCATAAGGACACTGGGGGGAAGAAGAAAGGAAGGAACTTTTACTAGAGGTCCATCAGGCATTTTCACTTAGACTGTCTCTGAGTTCTTACAGCAGTTATTCAAGCTCAGTAATATTATTCCCATTCTTGTAGATGGTTTCACATGCACGAGCCTCAGGGAGGTAAAATAACTCTCCCCAAGTCACATACCTTGTGAGTAGCAGAGCTAGGGTTCTGCCTTACGAAAAATGGCTGCCTCCAAGAGCCCGGCCTCAGGAGAGAGGATGACTCCGGAGTAGATAACAATGGGGTTGTTGTTAGTTGCTGTCAAGTCGACTCTGACTCATGGCAACCTTATATATATCAACGAAACATTGCCCAGTTCTGTGCCATCTCCATGATCTTTGATATGTTGGAATCCATTGTTATGGCTATTGTGCCAGCTCATTTCATTGAGGGTTTCCCTCATTTCTGCTGACCCTCTACTTTACCAAACATGATATCCTTTTCTAGTGATGCGTCTTTCTGGTGACGTGTCCAAAGTAAGAAAGACAAAGTTTCACCTCTAAGGAGTACTCGGTTGTATTTCTTCTAAGACTGATTTGTTCCTTCTCTGGCAGTATATTCAATATTCTTCGCCAAGACCACAGTTCAAATGCATCAATTCTTCTGTCTTCCTTTTTCATCGTCCAGCTTTCACATGCATATGAGGCCATTGAAAAGACCATGGCTTGGTTCAGGCTCACCTTAGTCATCAAAGCGACATCTTTGCTGTTTAAAACTTGGAAGAGAAATTTTGTATCAGATTTGCCCAATGCAATATGTCATTTGATTTCCTGACTGCTGCTTCCGTGGGCGTTGCCGGAGTAGGGATACCAAGAACTCAGAACTGGGTGAGATGAAGAAGAAGCAGGGTGGGCCCCCCAGAAAGGTGTGGGGACTGGTTATAAGTAACTGAAAAGGACACAAACATGTCCCCAAAAGCAGTTTCTCCAAGGCACTGCCCACACCTTCCACCATATCTCCCTGCAGCTCAGGGCTGGGCTGGGCCGGGCCTCAGGCTCCCTGTCCTCCTCACCTCTGGGCTCACCACCTGGACGCAGCCCTTCGGATCACCTCCTCTTGCCTTTGCTGCTTCTGTTGAGTTCTGCCATTTCAACCCCCCTGTTTAATAGGTTTGTCTCATTATTTTGATTAATCATATTAACTCATGTTAATTAAGAGATAGATTTACACAATGACAGAGGTTAATGGAATCAGCCCGTGTTCTTCTCTGGCTTTTGTTGGGGACACCGCCAGGCATGGGGGGAAGAAGAGGGAGAAGCGGGAAATGGAGCATCAGCAGGGAAAAGCCCAGGAAAATCCAGGGAGTCGGCAAAGAATGAGGGGAGAGAGAGGTATCGAGGAAACGATCAGTTACCAATCAGAGTTTCCTTCTAATTGAATGTCTGATTTTATTAATGATGGAATTCATGAAGGTCCTTAAGAAAAGAAAAGAACTTAGTCAGTTCAGCAGTTAAGTGTGAAAATTAATGCAGAGGATATAAATTAAAATGGCCATTTTCTTTTTCTTTCTTTTCCTTTTTTTGGTGATGAGGATGAGATTGGGCATCACCTCTAAGGCCTTTTTTATCTCTGTGCTCACTTCATTCAATCCTGAACAAGCAGACCAATGGGCCAGTACCTCAGCCCTGCACTATTAGACACAATACCCACATCTACTCCATTCCAGAAGGACCCTGGTGGTACAACAGTTAAGTACTTGACTGCTAAAGGCTCGTGGTTTGAACCCATCCGGTGGCTCCATGGCAGAAAGACGTGGTACTCTGCTCCCATAAAAATTACAACCTAGGAAACCCTGTGGGGCAGTTCTACTCCGTCACATGGGGTTGCTCTGAGTCAGAATTGACCTGATGACACCCAACAACAATAACTCCATTCCCGACCCTTAAACACATCCTTTCACTCAATCCCTATAACGATGCAGTGAGGTCCCTTTTATAGAAGAGGACACTGAGGCTGAGATATTAGGTCACTTGCAGACAATCTGGGATTGTGACCCAGGCTACAGGACTCAATGTTAGTGTTTTAACTATCCCTTGGGGAAGGAGGGTGGGTGAGAGAACAGTGAGGTTCCTAATGAGCATCATTGCCATTTTCCTCAAAACTTAATTCCACAGTTGGGAGAAACCTTTGAGACCAGGGGTCACCTCTGTCTGATCACGGTGATGGTGGCTTCAGTTTTAGAGGAGCTGTGACATGCTGGTGGAGGCCCCACTGGAAAGGACATTCAGCTGGAGAAAGTGGAAGGGCATAGGAGCAGAGGCAGGAGCACAGTCCTTGGCAGGCTGATGCTTCCTGAGATGGCTTTGCCTCAGCTGACTGTGCTCCCTCCTCTCACTGTAACTGGTACCTCTTCCCATCTTCAAGTTGTCCCTGGTCAGAGAAGGCTGGGCAGGCTTAGCTGCGTCTGAACTCTTTTACCTGCTGGTTGATGCTTCTTTGGTTTAAGATTTTGATCCCTGTTAAAATGCAGAAAATGTTCTTCCGGCTGTCTTCCGCCATTTACAGATAATAGGAAGGAAAGTGTGATGTGTCTGGCCTTGCTGGGGTTACAGGGAAGGCAATGCAACTGATGCTGAAAATGCTGAATTCGGTCCAAGCTTGCCTGGAGACGGCCCTGACCACGTGATTGTCTGGACACCTAGTTTCCAAACCTAAGATCTTCTTTCTGGGCTAGACTATAACTCCAGGGTACCCGTCCTGTGTGCTTTTCTATCAGGGCCTTGGGATGTAAATGAACTGCTCATAGCTATAAACTAATTCTTACTAAGATGTCAGTGACTTTCTGAGTTTCCCATTATATACGCAAAGCTGCAGAGTCTGGTGTAGACATTTCACCACTTCCCCCTGCTGCACCAATGGCAGGCGTCACTAATAGGTCACAACACACTGTTCTGCTAAGCCTGTGAATGGCTTCCGAACCTAGCGCTCCAACTGCTCAGAATTGGCACTGCGGGATTTGTTTACTCATTTGGTAAAGGTTTATTGAGTGCCTCTCATGTGCCAAGCTTGGTGCCAGGCACTGTCCAGTAGTGAACAACACAGACAGTTCCTATAGTCTAGAATAAAATTTTTTGCCATACCTGACTTAATTGGAGCCCTGGTGGTGCAGTGGTAAAGAGCTCAGCTGCTAACCAAAAGGTCAACAGTTCAAATCCACCAGATGCTCCTTGGAAGCCCTATGGGGCAGTTGTACTCTGTCCTATAGGGTATCTATGAGTTGGAACCAATTCAACGGCAATGAGTTTGGTTTGGTTTGGTCTGACCTAATTAGCAGACCTGTCACCTGGAATCAGGAATCCTACTGCTTGTACCATGCACTTGACTGCCTGAGTTTCCTTGTCTGTGAAACAAGAACTTTGAACTAGATTATTTACATGGTTCTTTCTATTTCTAAAGTCAAAACTCTGCATCGGAAAAGCCGACTGAAGACCTAGTGTTTCAACTAACACCTAAATCTCAGAGATTACAACTCCAGGCAGATAGCAGTTATTTGGGGCAGGGAAGATGTTTGGGAAGAGCGGAACCCCTGGCAAAGACCTTTAATCACATCCAGACACACAGTGCCATCACCATCCATGGACACACCTAGCCCTGAGTCAGCCAGGCAGCCTCCCTTGTCTGTGTCCAGAGAAGAGGGATAGGACCATGAGGAAACTCCATGAACAAGGGGGAACTTGGGAACAAATTAGTCTTGGTTTCAACAAAATCAGTTGAACAAGTAGATCTGGAGAAGATGACTTAGCAACAGCATTTTGAAAAAGCCTTAGAGGCTGCAGGCAGTTGTCAGCTCAGCAGGAAGCCACTGGCATCTTAACCTGCACTCACAGAAACAGTGCCCAGGATAAAGGAAACGAGGGTCCTTTGATACACTGTGCAGTTCTGACTGTTCCTGGAATACCATATTCTGAATCCCACATTTTAGAAGAGAAGTGTAGGGTGTGAATTAATAATCAGGTGTCTACTATGTGCTTGGCATTTAACTTCCATTATTTCATCTTAATCCTGACAACAACACAATAATCTAGAGTAGTTACCCCCTCTCCCATTTTACAGATGGAGACATTAAAGTTAAACCAGTTTTCAAGGTTTTCATCCATTTAGCCAAGCCTGGAATTCAGGTTCATCTAACTCCAGAGCCCATGGTTTTTCCAGTATACAATGGCGACCTTGGGAAAGAAAAAGAAACTTTCAGGTGGCTACTACGGGGAGCAGGCAAGGTGGGGAGAGATGTCAGACTTAAGCCTGATCTTGAAGGAGGAATAGGACAGAAAAATAGCAAGGAAGGGAAGGGGCATGCCAGGGAGAAAAGAAAGTGAGTAGAGACTTAGAGATAAGAATCTAGGAGGTATATCTGATGAGTGGCAGGTGAGAAGACTCACTTGATTTATGCAGGGCAGAGGCAGTAGATAAGGGTGGGAAGATTTAGTCCAGATCACAGAAGGCCTTGACTGTGAGGTGAAGGACTATAGACTTTCCCATGTGTGCGATGGGGAGGTAGTAAAGATTGAATAGCAGTTATGGTTGGAGTGACATACTAACGGTTGGGCTTCAGGAAGGTAATCTGCTGACTCCATCTATGGTGTATAGGGTAGGGACAAAGAAGGGTACTGCTTAGTAGGCTATGGCTGTTGTTGTTGTTAGGTGCTGTCGAATTGGTTCCGACTCATAGTGACCCTATGTACAACAGAACGGAAATCTTCCCCGTCCTGCGCCATCCTCACAATTGTTGTTATGCTTGAGCCCATTGTTGCAGCCACTGTGTCAATCCATCCCGTTGAGGGTCTTCCTCTTTTTCACTGACCCTGTACTTTACCAAGCATGATGTCCTTCTCCAGGGACTGATCCCTCCTGCTAACATGTCCAAAGTATGTAGGCTGTGGCAAGCAGAAAGTAATGTAATAGGAATAAAAGAGATGAGTAAATGGTCTGTGGTTGCAATTCCTCCCCATTTCTTTACCTCCCAAACAAGAATTGTTCTTGCTGTGTCAGCTCCTGAGGTTTCTTTTGCTCCTTAGAATGTGGGTAATTGGAGAATGCAAAACAAACAAATGTAAAAAACCAAGCAAAAAACCAAGAATCTATCAAGGATATTATTTATAGTAAAGAGAGGGAAGATAGATGGAGAGACTGGGAGGTATGGGCTAGGCAATCGATGTTTGGGAGTTGAGGGAGGGGAATAAAGTAAGAGTTTTGAGGGCTTCATGGTGTGTGAGGCAGGTCGATAGTGGAGGAGGGGAAGGAGGATTTTAAGAAGTTTTACAGTGGCGAGGTATGAATTGATTCCTTTTAATATTCTTTGAGAGAGGCTCCAGTAAAATTTTCATGTTGAATTTTCAATTAATTTTGATTGTTAGCATGGTTTTATTTGAATTCATCTAAGTAAAACCGGACCATATAGGGCTTCAAGTGTATAGGGGTTACACTGATGAGGGGAAAATACCTTTGGGGACGTTTAGAATTATGATCAGGCTGCACATGAGCCAAAGAGGGATATTATTAAGTTTTTTAAGTAGTTAAAGAACCTAACAATGGCCACGTGGACTTTAAAGGTGATAAACGAAAAGACAAAGCAAACAACCAAACCCATTGCCATTGAGCTGGTTCCAACTCATAGTGACCCCATGTGCTACGGAGTGGGACTGCTCCATGGCGTTTTCTTGGCTGTAATCTTTATGGGATCAAGTTGCCAGGCCTTTCTTCCACAGCACTGTTGGGTGAGTTCGAACCACCAACTCGTAGGTTAATAGTTGAACACCGACTTTCTTGTGCCACCAAGGGTTAAAGATGATAGAGAAGGCTATAAACACCTTTTCAAAACTGCAATCTTGGCTTGGTTTTAACTCCTGTGACTCACTGCCAGTCTCCTGTAGAGGTTTTTGCCAGCTGCCTCTGGCCACCTGCTTAGAATAATTTCACCCATACACATTGCAAATATAACCTCATATTTCAGAGGAAGGGCAAATTATAGCCCTCTGAGGACTCCTTGGCCTCCAAATATGGCAGAACCCAAGCCCTTTCAACTCTGTGATGAATATTAGGTCACTGAGCCAGAGACAGCAGCCCCGAGTACTGGAGAGATCAGGTCACAAGGGGAGACTAAAACAATTAAAATTGTGCACTGGGTCTCAGTAGATGATGGGCAAAACCTGCAGCAGCAAGTTGGAGAGCCCTCTGGTGTAGTGACTGGTCATGCTGGGAAAAGACAGAGAAGCAACTAGAAGAGGAAGAAACTGGAGGCCAAGAGGTGGGAGCTTATCTCCTCCAGGGCTGTGCTGATGTATGAGGCGTGGGGACTCCTGGTTGGATTGGTTTTTCCCAGTGGCTGTGGTAAGAGCTCATTACACTGGAGACTACTGACTCTTGACTGCTCCAGGACCTAAGAGTAAGTTGTCTCCTGGGCCAGACTCTTCTGGAAGGTGGGTTAAAGCAGGTTAAGGGCTCCTCTTCCTCACCCCCATGGCCACAGGCAGCATGAAGGGCCCCATAGGAAGGAGGTAACTACCTCCTTTTTTTCCTTGTTTTCCCTCTACTTTTCTCCGCTAACAACACGTGACAGACCCTGGGCTGGAGGCACAGCAGTGAGCAAGAGTGATATAATCTCCACCTTTGTGGAGCTCAGACTAATGGGGGAGAAAATGATCAGAGAACAGAATGATGAGTTCTCTGATGGGAGCAGAGGGGGGAGAATGCTAACATGGTTAGTGGTGGGATCAAGGGAAGCTTCCTGGGGAGAATGACATGCAAACCAAGGCCTGAAGGATAAGTATGACTGAAGGCAAAGTGAAAAGATGTGGAGCATGTTCCAAATAAATGGAAGAGCATGTGCTAATAATAATATTACACTAATAATAATAATAATAATAATAATCTTGAAACTGTAAAGTTATAGCCAGGAGCATCACGAGTAGAGAGCATGCTTGAGAAAAGAACCAATAGACTGGAAAGCAGAGACAAGAGATGAAGAGAAAAAACTTACTGAGGATATCATTTGAGCTCTTGGATCCAGCCAAGCATAAAGCTGCAAGTTGCATCCCTGATAACATGCACCAATAAGTGTCCTTTTCCCCCATACACTTTATTATAAAAATTTACAAACATACAGAAAGTTGGGAAAAATTTAAAAGTTAATACTCATATGCTTACAACCTGGATTTTGCCATTTATGTTTTACTGTATTTGCTTTACCCATCCCTTTATCCATCTAGCAATACATTTTATTTTTCTTATGTGTTCAAAGTAAGTTGCTTCAGTATACTTCCCTCTAAATGCTTCAGCATGTACATCATTAACTAGAATTTAAATTTTATTAGTTCTCTTTTTCTTGGAGATAAAATTCGCATACAGTGAAATATCCAAATCCTAACCGTATCCTAAGATGAGTTTTGACAAATACATGCACCTGTTTATCCTCAAACCCTTGTCAAGATATAGAATATTACCATAACCCCAAAAAGTTCTCTCATGCCCCTTCTCAGACAATTTCTGCCACCCTTTCCCCAGACCAACCACTGTTCTGATTTTTTTTTTCCATCATAGATAAGTTTGGCCTGTATGTGCACTTCTGTGTCTGGCTATTTTTTGCTCAACATTATATTTTTGAAATTCATCCCTGTTGTTGCACGTACCAATAGTTGGTTTCCTGAGTATTATTCTATTGTATAAATGTAGCCCACTTTTAAAAATCCATTCTCCTATTGATGGGCACCTGGGCTATCTCCAGTTTGGGGCTATTGTGGGCTGCTATCAACATTCTTGTGCCAGTCTTTTTGGGAACACGTTTCCATTTACCTTGGATAGAAACCCAGAAGTGGAATTGATGGGTCATAGGATAGGCTTATGTTTAGTTTTATAGGAAATTGCCAGACCTTTCTTCAAAGTAGTTATACCATTTTCCACTCCCATCAACAATGGATGTGAGCTCCAGTTGCTCCACAACCTTGCTAACTTTTAATGTCATCAGTCTTTCAAATTTGCACCAGTCTAGTGGTAGCTCATTGTGGTTCTGATTTTCATTTTCCTGATGACTAATGATGTTGAGTGCTTTTTCACATTCTAATAGGTGTACAATTGTATGTCATTGTGGTTTTAATTTGCATGTCTCTGATGACTAATGATATTGGGCACTTTTGTTGTGTGCTTATTGGCCATATCTTTATTTGTGAAGTGTTTATTCAAGTCTTTTCATTTTTTTATTGCATTGTTTAAGTTTTAATTATTGAGCTGTAGAGTTCTTTATATATCTTGGATACTATTCCTTTGTCGGATATATGGTTTGTGAATATTTTCTGCTAATTTGTGATTTATCTATTAAATCAATTAACAGTGTGTTTTACTGAGCAGATTTTTTATTTTTATGAAGTCTGATTTATATATATATATATATTTCTTTTATAGTTATTGTTTTCTCTGACCTGTATAAGGAACCTGTGCCTACCTTGAAATCCTGAAGATATGTTTTATGGTTTTAGCTTTTAAGTTTAGGTCTATGAAATATCTCAAATTAATTTATGTATATGGTGTGAGGTTAAGATCAAGGTTCATTTTACTGCATATGGATATACAGTTATCCAGCACCATTTGCTGAAAATATTTTCCCTTCCTTCATTGGATTGCTTTGCTACCTTTTTTGAAAATCAGCTGATGATGTAAGTGGGAGTTTGTTTCTGGGCTTCCTGTTTTATTCTGTTGATCTATAGGTCTATTCTTATGCCACTAAAATGCTGTCTTAATAATTGTCTCTTTAGAGTAAGTCTTGAAATCATATAAGTTCTTTGACGTTACTCTACTTCAACATTATTTTTGATGTTTTAGATCCTTTGCATTTCCATATAAGTAGTAAAATCAATTTGCCAATTTCTAGGAAAAAAGCCTGCCTGGATTTTGATTGGGAGCACATTGAATCTATAGATCAATTTGGAGAGGACTGACATCTTAACAATACTTGAGTCTTTCAATCCATGAATATATCTCTCCTTTTTTTTTTTGGATCTTTCTCTCAGCAATGTTTGGTAGTTTTCAGTGTATGTGTCTCTCACATATTTGTTAAATTTATTTGTATTTTGTGGGTTTTGATTTTTATTGAACAGACCTGGCTTCGATAATTTATATCTAATGCAATTATTGATTCCATTATGAAGACTATCGTCTTGCTTTTTGTATGATACGTGTCCCATAGTTCTTTTGTTTTTTCTCTTTTCCTACCTTCTTTTGGATTAATTAGTATTTTTTAGTATTCCATTTTATCTGCATCACTGGTTTATTAACTATCTTTTGTTGTTGTTGTTTAGCAATTGCTGGTTTTTAGAAATTGGATTATGTTGTGCCTTAGAGTGGTACTCATTGTATTTATCCTGCTTTGGGTTTACTGAGCATCTTGGATCTGTGGGTATATAATTTTAATCAATTTTGAAAATTTTTAGCCACTGTTTCTTCAAATATGTTTTCTCACCCTCCCCACTTCTGGGACTCCAGTTACATTCATGTTAGACTGCTTGATATTTCCCTATAGGTCACTAAAGCATGCTGTCTCTCTCTAGATGTTGATCTGGGTCTAGATCTAGACATCTGTCTATAGCTGCAGCAATGGACTCAAACATACCAATGATCGTGAAAATAGTTTAGGAGCAGGCAATGTTTTGTTCTGTTGTACATAAGGTTGCCATGAGTTGGAGTTGACTTGATGGCAACTAACAACAAATAGATATAGGCAAAGATATAGCTATAGCTATAGATATAGATCCTATTCCCTGTTGCTGTCTAGTTGGTTCTGACTCATAGCGACCCTATAGGACAGATTAGAACTGCCCCATAGGGTTTCCCAGGAGCAGCTGGTGGATTCGAACTGCTGGTCTATTGGTTGGCAGCTGAGCTCTTAACTACTGTGCCACCAGGGCTCCGTAGATAGAGATAGGAACCATTATTGCCTCTGTGCATCAATTTGGATGGTTTCTATTGCTATGTGTTTAAGTTCATTTATCTGTTCTTCTGAAGTGTCTAATATACTAAATAGACCTTCCAATGAATTTTTAATTTTAAATACGTTTTTTCCTTCTAAAAGTTCCATTTAGATCTTTTTTATATCTTCCATGTCTCTCCTCATTGTATTCATGTTTTCCTTTATATATTTGAGGATATTTATAATGACTACTCTAAAGTTATTGTCTGTTAATTCTATCATCACTTCATCTCTGTGTCTGTTTCTATGGACTATTTTTTCTTTCCTGGTTATGGGTCTCATTCTTTCTTCTTTGCATGTCTAGTAATTTTCAGAATGAGTGTTGTACATTTTGGTTTTTACATTATTGAGTGTCTGGATTTTGTTGTCTCCCTTTAAAGAGAAGTTTGTTTTGATAGACTGCCAAATTACTTATGGATCAACTTGATCCTTTCTAGGCTTATTTTTAAACATTTTTAGCATGGGTCTAGAGTAGCCTTTACTCTAAGACTGATTTAGCTATATCATTAGGTAGTTATATCATTTTATACTCCCACCGACAATGGATGTTGGTGTTAGAGTCTTTACTGAATGTTCCTGGTGTTCAGTGAAATCTCTCCATTCTGGCTGGTCGGAAATGGGCATCTTTCTGTGCTCTGTGATCAATAGTCTCAAAGATGACCCTGAAGCCGATTTCTAGATTTGTTTCTCTTCATAGTTCCCACCTCTTTGGTACTCTGTCCTTCAAGTTCCATCTACTTCAGACTCCTTGAACTACAATCTCAGTTTCCTCGATTCAGCAAGATTGCTGTGCTCTGTTTGGATTCTCCCTGTCTGCACTTTGGTCTGGAAAATACCTCCAGGTAGAAAAGTAGAGTGATTGTTTGCCTTCTCAGTCCTGTAATGTCTGTTATCCGAAGTCTTAAAATAGCTGTTTCATATATTTGTTAGCTTCTTAGTTGTTTTTAGCAAGAAGGCAAACTGTATTATCATGGTTGTAAGTGGAAGTCCCCTGAGCCTGCTCTTACCATCTGTAAAATGGATATAATTATCATCACTGACCTCAGAGAGTTGTTGTGAAGCTCAAATGAGGTCAAGCATGAGCCCTTTCCACAGACAATCACTACATGAATGCTCCTTATCTAACCTCATGTCTTCCTAAAGTTATCCAAGCTCTTCCCTGCATCTTCTCCAGATCCACCTCTTGAGGGATTGCAAGTGAGAGATGGGCATTTGGCAGAAATCACTGTAATTTCCACAGGGACGAGTAGGGGCCTCAGCTTGGGGATGTAATGCAGAAATGTTTCTGAAATGTCTTCAGGGCCTACACCACCTTAACTGGCAAGAGATCCCACAGCCCATCTTTATATTCTACATGTATTTCCAGTTTCTGCTAAAGTAGCTTCAAAGGAGGGATGGGAAGAAAGGTACTGTTTCCCATGAAATGCTGTGTTATCATCCATGCCAGAAACAGAACTGTAGGTACTGCCTTTTCATAGTCCTTGCTACTCCAAGGGGCCAGTCTATCTGGAAGCCCTTCATGGATCACTGGCAGCCCCTGGACAGTATTTGAGAATTATTCCTCTAGAGGATATGGCCTTTGACACAGATCTAGCTTCTTCTTCCCATCACAGTGCCTGACCTCAAGTAAAGTCTCAGAAAACGCATGTTGAATTATGTTTCTATGTCTCTCCCAAGGGTTCTCACAGAGTGGTGTAATTCTTCCCTACTTTATCTTAAAGATGATTGTGTCCTAAAAATTTCTCTACAAATCATAACCTTTTATAGATAGCACGGAAACTTCTTTGCTATTGGGGAGAAAACCAAACATCATCTCGTGGTGAAGAACAAGTAGAAGGATGGGATAGAGGAAAGGCTTTGATGAAGTTTTCCATAACGTCAGTAGTGCCCACTAAGCTACGTGGCTCAGTGTTGCAGTTTGGTTTAATAGATAGAAATATGAACCAAGAGGAGATGCTGAAGGCTTTAAGCCCCAGGTGGTCCTGTTATCACTGTTCATGCTGCTGTCTACTTTTCCTTCACAGTGTTTTCAGTTTAAATGGTTAAAGTGCTTGTCTGCTGACCAAAAGGTTGGTGGTTTGAGTCCACACAGAGGTGCCTTGGAAGAAAGATCTGGTGATCTACTTCTGAAAAACCAGCCATTGGAAACCTTATGGAGCACAATTCTACTGTGACACACATGGGGTCGCCATGAGCCAGAATTGACTCAAGTGGGAACTGGTTTAATTGTAGCAGGATGGTGTTCTCTGCCCCTTTTTACCCTCTTCGTTCCTGCCCATTCTCACTTGCCAGTATTAACAAGAGAAAGGCTTATCAGTCTTATAGTTACTCCATACTGAAGACTCTAAAAAGTGAATTTGTCTCCTGTGAGGACCCAGGATGGAGGCAGGAACTCTGGTGGGAAGTGATAGCTTGAGGTGAGTCAGAGAAGAGAACAAACACAGAAGCCGAGAATAAGAGGCCCCTAGGGACCCATCTAGAGCACAGTTTGTGTAGAATGAAAGGCAAGCTAATGGAGAAAGTAAATAAATGGTTTGCAGCATCATCTGCGTGGCTTTTGTGTTTGGGGTGGCTAATTCAGTGGCTCTTAGCCCTGGCTGCACATAAAATTCACCTGGATAGTTTTTGTAAAATACTGATGCCCCTCAGATATTCTGATTTGTTGGTCTGAGATGAAGCCTTGGCATCAATATTTTAAAAACACCCCTGGTTGTTCTCAGTGTATGGTTTTCTTTTTGTCACCCTATGTTCTGAAAATCAGCCACAACCAAACCCTGGTGGCAAAATGTGGGTTCATGAATGAAGCTGAGTGACTTGCAAGTGAAGAATGAGTGAAAAGAAAGACTCTTCATGGCTGGTCCACCCCTATAAACCAGCAACTCCTAGGGTTGCAGTCTGGCCAAGAGCTTTGCACAGGGTTCCTGGGCTGGAGTCTCAGCTCTTTCACTGGTCAGCTGTATAGCCTGGTCAAGTCACTTAACCTCTGTGAACCTCACTTTCAGCATCTATAAAATGGAGAATCATAACAATTGTCTTATAGGTTTTTCTCCTAAGGATTAAAAGAATTAATGGCTGTGCAAACACACTTTGCTTATTGTGAAGCATTATACAAATATGGACATATAGCCTAGTAGGTCAGAGTGTGGATTCTGGAGTCAGGTTGCTGGGTTCAAATCCTGATTCTGCCACTTACAAGCCATGTAACCTGGGAAAGCCCCTTAACCACTCTGAGCATAGGTTTTCTGTCTGTAAAATGGGGATAATAACACTCACAGGGCTGTTGTGAGGGTTACGTAGATTATTAAATGTAAAGCACTTAGAATAGTAACTGGCACAAAGCAAGTGTCAGCCAATCAAATTCCTGCTAAAACTATGAGGGTATATCTCCCTTCCTTCATGCCCTACCATGTTTGGGTAGAGAGCAGTTCCTTTCTCTGGGCTGCAATGTTTTGTTTGCCCAACGGCTCAAATAGGGAATAAATATATGATTATAAATAAACATTCATGAAATGGAAATATTTGCTTAGTTAGCCTTGGAAGATGGCCACCTATTCTCAGAATCCTGGTCTTTTTGTTTGGATAGTGAAGGTGGTGAACAAACAGCCTGCAATCTGAGGCATGGGCACTGCCAACCCTGGAGGCATTTGCTAGGTGTCCCCTCTCACTCCCCAACAAATGCACCTCTTTATTTCCTCTTTCATGTGCGAAGTTAGAGAAGGTTCCAGTGGAGAAGAAAAGCAGGAGTTACCAAAAAAGATACAAGGGAAGTTGTTCTGGAGCTCTGATGAATCCAGCGCTGTGCAGGACGAGTACGAGAGAGACAGAGAAAGTATTGTCGTAGGGTCAGTTGTATTTGCCTTCCCTGCAAACTTACTCCATTCTTTTGGAAATAGCACCCTGATTTTCCTCTGGGAAACCACCCTGCCCCAATCCCAGTTCTAGAGAAAGTGGTGTGAATGAATCACCATTGGTAATCAGCATACTTCATCTTGCTGACCACAGTGAGTGACTCCGAGATGGGCGTGTGACTCAGGTCATCCAACGACAGTCATTTCTGTTTGTAGGAACAACTGAACACACACACACACACACACACACACACACACACACACACACACGCCCACCCCTCTGTTGTCCCTGTGGTTACTGAGCTGGCTAAATTTAAGGCTGAACTCCTTGATGTGGGGAAATATGACTGTAAAAATGAAATAACACAGGGGAAACCAGAGCCAAGATATGGAGAGAGATGGACAGAGTCCTGATAATGACTTTGCTGTCCTGGATCCAGCTGTGCCTAAACGTTTGGGTGATGTAAGCCAGTAAGTTTCCTTTTGGACCTGAGCCAACTTGAGTTGGGGGTTTCTGTCATTTGCAGCTGAAAGAGCCCTGATTAATCCAGGCATATCACGAAGGAAGAGCTATGGTGGGTGGCTTAAAAATCACACAAATAGGGTAAAGGAGGGAAATCCCTGAGTGGTGTAAATGCTTAAGCGCTAGACTACTAACCAAAAGGTTAGCGGTTTGAACCCACCCAGAGGCACCTTGGAAGACAGATCTGGTTATCTGCTTTGGAAAGGTCGCAGCCTTGAAAACCCTATGGAGCATTTCTCCTCTGCCCACATGGGGTCGCTGTGAGTTGGAATTAGCTCAATGGCAACTAACAACAACAACAACAGGGTCTAAAGACCAGGGAGGGATGAGGCTGGTAGAAAACTCGAACACAGCACTTGTTTGTTCATCCAGCAATTATGTGTTTAGGTCCTCGTTTAGTTGCAAGCAACAGAAACTCACTCAAACAAGAAAGAGGGAGAGAGAGAAAGCAGGCTCTTGGCATAACTGATTCATTCTCATCTTATATGTCTCAGGTCCCAGGGAGCATCCTAACTTCCATCTAATGGAGGGTACCCTCATGCCCACACCCTAATTACTCTCCATCATATTTCCATTTATTTTCTTCATCTCACTTATCATAATCTAAAATTACCTATTTTATTTATTTTGTACCTATTAAGTGTCTGTCTCCTGCATTGGAATATAAGTCTCATGGGATGGAGACCATGTCTCTTTTGTCTACTGCTGTGTCTCCAGCATCTAGCAAAGTGCCTAGTGGATACTCAACAAATACATGTGAAATGAATTAATGAACCAAGGGCAGAAAGGGCAGCTGGACTTCCTGAGATAGTGGCATTGGCACGTAGAATGTTGGTGGGAATCAAGGCAGCGACTTTCTCTGGGGCTCGCTCTCTCTGCTTTTTTCTTTGAGCTAATTCTTTTTTCTCTCCCTGCAGCCCAACTCTTTCTGTGTCTCCACATACACAGTGGAAAATGGCCACACTAGGCCGCTCAGTTTTACCTCTCCATTTTGGAGTCCAGTTAGAAGACTGGCCAGTTGCTCCTATGCCTCTTGCTTCTTTATCCCCTCTTTCTGCCACACAAGGAAACACCATTCAGGTGTGAGGGCTGAGAAAGATTGCTCCCTCAGCATCTGGGTGCCCACCCAACCTGAGGAGGTCACAAGGGTCATGGGAAGTCTTTTACTCTGTAGACTTCTGGAGATTCACATGTGTTCCCCCAGGGTCCACTGGGGCACATATGCAAATGAAAGAGGGAAAGAGTCAGAAGAGAAGGAAACTGACATATACCAAGGCCTCCTCTGAGCCAGGTACCATGGGAGATGTGGTGGGAACTATCTATATTAGTTCTCACAGCAGGCCTGCCAGGTAGGATTCACCCCATTACATAGATTGCTGAGATGGGATTTTTTTTTGCCTTTGAGGGTGGCTTTTGTATGCAGGAAATAGTTATATAGAGTTTTAAACATTAGTGTGCAATAAAATAAAGTTATACATTAAAAGACCCAATTTCTCCATAAGTTTTGCAGTTTACAAATCTTATTATTCTAAGTCAGTTAACAAATCTTGTTATTCCTATATTAGCAATAAAGAGCCCTTGAATTCTATTTTGTCCCACATGCAAACCTAGTTAATTAAACACTTTCAAGTACTTTAAACAGCATTTATAAATGTAATATATTTTATTTCCTTCTTATATACTTCAATTTCCTGACTTAACGAACAAGACCTTCCTAGGTACTCCATAATTTGTATAAATCTATGCTATTAAACTTATAAAGTGAGTATAAAGTTTTCTTCAATGTTTCAACACCGTACAGTATAAAGATCACAAGTCTTAAATCAATTATTCAAACATACATTTTAAATTGGAGTTAGGAGGTTGTTGCTCCAAAGGTCAAAATCTCCAAAACTTTGCAAGTACATAGAATGTCAAATTTTTACAGCTTCCTTAATGTAAAAATATTAAAATGCAGTTTTGATTCACTTAAGCATCTTTCTACTTAATTATCAAGTTTCCTGGGTTTGAATGATGCATGTCCGCTTGGGAAGCAAAGACTTCCAGTTAGCTGAGGTTACTGACAACTGAGATTTCAGGCAGGTTCTATCTAGATACTGGTCCATGCCCCTTTTGGGATGCACTAAACCTTATTTATAGTTGCTATAATGTCAATGACTCCACAATTCAAAGGGGGCGGTCATGAAATCTACTAACTACATAGCCGCATTCTATATTTCAGGGAAAATGGTAATTCCCGATCAGGTGTTACAAGACTGCATCTTCCTTTTTCCCCCAGTCTCAAGTTTTGTTCATGTCTTCTTTTCTAGGCAAGAACTTAATGAAATTGTGCATTCTTTTTATATCCTCTCCATCTTTTTAATATACATACAATTCTTATGTATATTAAAATAATATTGGATTCATAGACAAATGGAATAGAATTGAGAGTCCAGAAATAAACCCACACGTCAATGGTCAACTGATTTTTGACAAGGGTGCTAAGTTCATAGACGGGAAAAGAAGAATCTCTTAAATAAATGGTGTTGGGAAATTTGGATCGCCACATGCAGAAAAAATGAAACAGGATCCGTGCTTCACACTGTACACAAAAACGAATTCAAAATAGATTAAAGACCTACATGTGCAAAGTAGAATTCTTAGAAGAAAATGCAGGGGCAACACCATCAGCCTAGCTTTTAACAATGGATTATCTAATATAATAACAAAAGCACAAACAGCAAATGACAAAGTAAATAAATGGGACCTCATAAAAACTAAAAACTTTTGTTCATCAAAAGACTTTACCAAAAAAGTGAAAAGAAACCATATATCCACTAAGAATCTAATAGTCAAAATATATATAAAACTTCAACAACAACAAAAAGACAAATAACCCAATCATAAAATGGGCAAAGGATTTGAATGGACATTTCACCAAAGAGGACATTCAAATGGCCACCAAACACATGAAAAGCACGTTGCCAAGGTCTTTTCTTCCTCGGAGCAGCTGGTAGGTTTGAACCGCCAACCTTTGGTTAGCAGCCAAGCGCTTAACCCGTGTGCCACCAGGGCTCCTTGTGTACTCTCCTAGTGAACTTAAACATACATAAAAATTCTGCCCATTTCCTGCATCAAATATGAGTCTTTGACCTAAAAACCTCCTGAAGAAGTTTTGTGAGTTTGTAGTACTGTGGTGCCTTGTGTGTTGCTGTGATGCTGGAAGATATGCCACAGGTATTTCTAATACCAGCAGGGTCACCCATGGTGGACAGGTTTCAGCGGAGCTTCTGGACTAAGAAAGACTAGGAAGAAGGATCTGGCAATCTCCTTCTAAAAAAAGTGGCTAGGGAAAACTTAGGAATAGCAGCAGAACATTGCCTGATACACTGCCAGGAGATGAGCCCCTCAGGTTGGAAGGCACTCAAAATACAACTGGAGAAGGGCTGCCCCCTGAAAGTAGAGTCGACCTTAATGACGTGGATGGAGTCAAGCTTTCGGGACCTTCATTTGCTGATGTGGCCCGACTCAAAATGAGAAGAAGCGGCTAAAAACATCCATCTTTTTATAAAGTTCCCATGTATAATACCTTCAGGTTTTAAGACCTCGTTCGTCAGCTAGATAAACACACACACAAAAGCATGCATGTGTATTAAAAAGGCCTCTGCATGGAAAATAAATGAGCAAGAAATGTCAAGAGAGCCTTATCCACTGGGATATCTGAGTATCTTTCTAGAGAATCCCAACCACTGACTGGAAACAGATAAGGGAGGAGAGAAGCAATGATAAAACAGAAAACATTGTTAATATTTTACTCTGTATAAAGCTGGGTGGTGAGTGTGCGTCTACAGTACTTTCTGGGGTACAGTTTCTTGATTTCGTGTATAACCCCTCCCCTACTGACACAGCTGTCCTTGTGTGGACCCAGAATTGTGTGCGGTGTCCTTGGACCCTGGCGTGCCCATTGCCAGTCCCTGTCGGCACGCAGCCTCCTGTCGATGCGGGCAGCATACGCTATCTCCCAAGCCCATCCATATGCATGTGTGTCTACATCCCAGCCTCGGCTGGCATCATTCATTTCCAAAACCAGCATGCATTCATTTTCATAACTTTTTGTTCCATTACAATATTAATGGGACTATCAATGGGAAAGGACAAGAGAAGCATTTTTAATGTTTATCTGACAGTTGCAAATTTCACTTGAGGTTGTTTACCGGGATCTGATTGTTGGCAGAGAGGAGCAGGAGAGGCGGCAAGATTAATGGGATCATGGGAAGAGGAGATGTATTTATGGGCCTTCTGAACACTATCTAAGAGTAATAAAAAGTCCTGCCTCACCCTTCCCCGAGTGAGACTTAAGAAGTTTAAAACGTTAAGAAATGAGGGATTGTTTTAATTAACTTCCATCTAATCCAGGTGGCCTGTTCAAAGTGAATCGTGTTGCGTTTATGTCTTAGTCTATTAAAAATCAGACGGCCCTCTCCCATCCCCCGTCTCGCAGCTCTCTCTTTTTCTCCCCTTGCCCCCACCCCCTTCTGGCCCTGGATTGCTGTCACTCTGACTTGCCATATTTTTTCCCTGTTTTTAAAACTTCTATGCAATCTCAAGGAGAAAGAGGGCCTGGCAGGGCCATTGACAGGGGGTACAGGGTAAAGGAGCAGAGGGTTGGAGGAAGGGAGCTGGATACTCTCGGCCCTTGGACTGGAGAGACGGGCTTTGTGCCTCGCCCTGGGGGTTCCTCCCTGCTCCCAGCTGCTTAGGTCTGAAGCAACATGGCAATGAGACCCCTGAGAACCTCATGGGAAAGTCACCTTCTTGGAATGGAGGAATTGAGATGCTCAGGAGGAACCATCAGCCTCCCCGGAAGTGAATTGCCGTGGAAAGAGAGGTTTCTGGGGATCAGGCTCCAGGGACACTGGCTTCTCCCTGGCCGAGCCCTCCTTCTTCCTGGGGTTCTCAGTAGAGTTGCCAGTTAAAATATAGGATACCCAGTTAAGTTTGAATTGTAAGTAATGAACAGTTTTTTAGTATGTCTCAAATCCACCACTCATCTCTCAGTTTGTTATACAGTGGTGGCTTGCATGTTGCTAGGATGCTGGAAGCTATGCCGCTGGTATTTCAGATACCAGCAGGGTCACTCATGGTGGACAGGTTTCAGCAGAACTTCCAGACTAAGTTAGACTAGAAAGAAAGGCCTGGCAATCTACTTCCGAGAATTAGCCAATGAAAACCTTATGGATCACAGTAAAACATTGTCCAACTCACTAATTAGCTTTGGGCACGTCTTCAGGAAGGATCAATCGCCGAAGGATAACATCATGTTCAGTTAAGTAGAGGGCCAAAGAAGGTGAGGGAGACCATCAGTGAGATGGGTTGTCACAGTAGCCGCAGCGATGGACTCAAACGTGCTGGTGATTGTGAGGATGACGCAGGACGGGCAACGTTTCGTTCTGTTGTACGTAAGGTCACCATGAGTCAAAGTTGACTCAATGGCAGCTAACAACATATGTATGCTAACAACATAAGTATGTCCCACGGGACATACTTATACAAAAAAAATTATTCATTGTTTATCTGAAATTCAGATTTAGCTGGCATCCTGTAGTTTTATTTGCTAAATCTGACAACCCTATCAGGGAGAGGATTCCCACCAGGGTAGTTATTACGATTCCAGGTGCTGGCATTGCAGGGCCTGCATTCAGTTCTTGACGGACTATTTTCCCTCTCTGCCTCTTCATCTACCAAATAGGAATAATAATAATAATACTTACTTCTAGGAATGTGATTGGAAACCCTGGTGGCATAGTGGTTAAGTGCTACGGCTGAATGTGATTAAGTACAATTAAACATGTCAAGGACTTAGAGCAGGGTTGGCAAACTTGTTCTGAATAAAATCACATAGTAAATATTTGAGACTTTGCAGGCCAGATGGTCAATATCGCAGCTACTCAACTCTGCCACTATAGTGTGGAAGCAGCTATAGTCAATATGTAAACAAACGAGTCGGCCTGTGTTCCAGCCAAACTTCAGTCACAAAATGTAGGCAGTGGGCCACCTTTGGGCCAAAGTTGGCTGACCTCTGACTTAGAGCAGTGCGTAGCACTTTGTAAGTGCTTCTAAGTGCTAAGCATTGTTATCATTACACAATCCTTAGTCTCCTGGCCAGGGCTGCTAGATTGCATGAACTGGGCATCACCAAGGGACTCTCTTTGCCCCTCAGAATGCCTCTCCCGTTTACTTGCTGATGCTGGAAATTCCACAGTAGAGATTCAGTCTTTGGGTTTAAATAACTTTGGGAGATGTCACCCCTTGGCTTCACCCTTTAGTATAAGGACTCTTGTTAATGAGCACTTGGGTGCTACCAGCCCTGGGCCAAGCAGCCATTGAGGGCAGCTAACAGGGGGACCTAAGACACAGTGAGATCTGATGCTTGTGGTCCATACAGTTTTCATTGGCTGATTTTCGGAAGTAGATTGCCAGGCCTTTTGTCCTAGTCTGTCTTAGTCTGGAAGCTCTGCTGAAACTTGTTCAGCATCATAGAAAGATGCAAGCCTCCACTGACAGATGGGTGATGGCTATGCATGAGGTGCATTGGCGAAGAACTGAACCTGGATTTCCTGCATAGAAGGTGAGAATTCTACCCCTGAACTGCCACTGCCTCTGTTCTGATGAAGAACCAGGGAGTGAAGCCAACAGAGGGAAGCAGAGCTGAGAAACTGGGCCTAATCATGGCTGTGCAGAGAGTAGGAGCTGCAGGGCTGGTTCCACGCTCTCCTCTTTTCACTGTAGGTGCCAATGGGGCAATGGTCTTGTACTCTGGTCTCCTGGCTTATCCCCCCACCCAGCAACCGAGTAGGACCAGAATAGAGGAGTTGAAAATCTCATAGGTAGTTCTTCTGTTGGTTACCAACCAGCTGTGTGGTCTTAAGTCAGTCGCTCGACTTGTGCCTCGGGTTTGCCATGTATCAAATGGTAATTAAAATATGTTCTCATTACAGTAAAACGATCGCTGGTTGCCAGGGCTTCAGGAGGAGGGAAGAGAGATGAATTGGTGGAGCACAGGGCATTTTTAGGGCAGCAAAACTATTCTGTAGTTACTATAATGGTGAACACGTGACATTATGCATTTGTCAAAACTCATGGGGCTGTATGACACAAAGAGTGAGCTTAACCGTAAACTATGGACTTTAGTTAATAATAACAATTGACAAATTGACAACAGCAACTCAAAAGATTTGATGGGAAGCCTAGGGGGCAGTGAGTTGAAGACAATGGTGATGGAATAATTTGGAAAAGGATGGTGAAGAACATAATCAATGTCACTGAATTGTACATGTAGAAATTTTTGAAATGGTGTATCTTTGGCTGTGTATATTTTCACCAAAAAAGAAACGTGTCCTCCGAGGTCAAGAAGGGAGAGTGTTGACATGTCGTGGGGTTGTTAACCAATGTCATAAAACAATATGCATACTGATGTGTAATGAGAAACTATTTGTTCTGCAAACCTTCACCTAAAGTACAATAAAACAAGTTTTTAAAAAAGATCGATATTGGTTCATAAATTGTAACAGATGTACCACAGGAAGGCCAGGTATTAATAATAGGAGAGACTCTGTGCACGGAGGAGGGGGGGTTACGGAACGCTCTGTACTTTCTGCACTGTTTTTCTGTAAATCTAAAACTGCTCTAAAAAATTAAGTCTGTTAAAAAACTATGTTCTCAGCTTACGTTCCAGAGTAGTTATGGAGGCTCAGACAAGAACAAAGAGGGGTTACCGAACCTATTCTGGGGTCAGCCCACAGGGTCTCATTATTCTTGCTCCACCTCGAACCATGCTGCTGGCCTCAGTCACCTCCTCTGAGAAATGGGTGTACAATCAGCACCGCACTCTCAGAGCCATCGCCACGGTGAAGCAGAGCAGGCAGGGGACTTATCGCAGTGTCTGCCTCACAGTAAGCTCTCACTATATGCCAGCTGTTGACGGCACACAAAGGCAACAACAACAACATCATTATTTCATTTTTCCAATGAGTATTTATTGTGCACCTACCACATGCCAGGCTTTGTGCTGTGTGTGGAGGTGAACAAAACTGACATTGTGTCCCTGGAGAGGCTCCCTGTGTGGTGGTTCTCTGGTCAAGCTGCTTGTGCTTGCCTTGTTGTGGCTTTCCTGCTCCCATCCCGCCCTATTCAGCTCTATCCTGGACTCAACAGCAGGAATCACTTTCCTCAAGGCCCAGCACCTCCTTCCCCACTTCGTGTGACCAGTGGATTTTTGTTGCTGCAGTTGCCATTGAGTCTATTCCTACTCGTGGTGACCCAAGTGTGCAGAGTAGAACTGTGCTCCATAGGGTTTTTAGGCTGTAACCTTTTGGAAGTTGATCACCAGGACTTATTTCCGAGGTGCCTCTGGGTGAGTTTGAACCACCAACCTTGTGGTTAGTAGTCCAGCACTTAACCATTTGCGCTACCCAGGGACTCCTGACCAGTGGATTAAGAGCCCTGGTATCAAAGCCCTGCTCAGGAGTGTGGGGACCTTCAGAAGGAAAGTTCCTGTTCAGCCCCCCACCCTGGCAAACCTTCTTCGTGCCCTGAATGTCAGCCAAAGAGACCCACACCCCACTTTCCATATAGACTTCCCCATACCTGCTGCGCTTCACACACCATCCCTTGAAAGCTTCGTTCCTCCACATTCCATTGGACACTGCCACCCCCAACAACCTCCCCTTTGCCTGGATGCTGACATTAAGGCAAAGTTCCAGTTTTGGCCAATATCCATCTCAGATGAGAACAGATGGTGACACGTTGACTTTCTCCTTACACAAATTTAACTTTCATTTCTGTACAAAGTCATGCAAACAGGCATGTTAGTAGGCTGAGAGGCATGCTATCAACCTAGGCGTGAGCAAATAATTTGCAAAGTATTTATTTATTTGGGGTATTTAGCCCCAAATACACATAGGATGAGAAATTCTAGAATTGGAAGAGAACATAAGTACCCTTAAGCCATTCTGTTCGCTTGACAATTGAGGAGATTGAGGCTAGAGAAGCAAGAACATTGTCCATAGTACCTACAGTTGTCTTCTCAGGACTTCTCCTGACTTCCAGGCCATCAGCCCTTGTACAGACACACATGAATGCATGCCCATGCAGAGTATAATGTTTGTCTCTGATTGTTTACTTTAATGACTATTTTGATTGGTCACTTATCCTGCCCCATCATTAGCTAGTGATATGCGCTGTGGCAGGTCTTGGCAGTAGACTCTCCCAAAGCACCTAGTTAGCGGATTTTCAGAGAAGAGGTGCTGATTGACCCTCCGACTGTGGCACAGATGATTTGGAGCGGCCATCGGGGCATGGGCCGTTTCCAAACCCCAGAGCCCTGCCTCTCAGCTGGAAATTGGTCACAAGGTGTACACACTGGTTTGATATAGGTCTGTTAAGCTATTTTAATAAGCTAATGAACGATAGATATTACCTATGAAAGAAAATTGAGCTGCTTTCTTGGATAAACTTTGAGATAAAGAATAACATTTATAATACAATTGTTTGCATGTACCATTATCTTTGTTTTCATTATTTTTTTCTTATGAAATATATCATATATACAAAAATGTTAAAAGAATAATAATACCATGAGCAGCTCTGTATCCACTACCCAGATTAAAGAGACGGAATCACTATTACTTTTGAAACCCCCATACGCCTCTTCCCAGTGCCATCTCAGTACCCACAACTGGGTGAAGTTTGTTACCTATTTCTTGTCTTTATGTGTAATGTTTACCGTATATGTGTGCATCCCTGAACAATATAATGCTTAGTTGTGCATGTTTTTGAACTTTATATAAATTCAATGTATTTGTCCACAATTTGCTGTTTTCACTCAACATCATGCTTTTTGAGTTTCACCCATGATGACGTATATGGCTCTTGTTTGCAGTTTCACAGACAGAGTTTCCCACTGTGTGGTTGTACCAAGATTTATTTATCCATGCTGCTATCAAGGAACATTTGGGTTGTTTCGAGTTTTTTTTTTTTTTTGCTATTATGATCAGCATTGCTATGAAGAGTTTTAGGCATGCTTCTTGGGCACATGTCCAAGTTTCTTCTCAATATCTACTGAGAGTGGAATTGCTGGGTGGTAGAGTATGTATAAGGAGCCCTGATGGCACAATTGATAACTGAGGAAATTGAGGCCAGAGAGACAAGAACATTGTCCATAGTACCTACAGGTGTCTTCTCAGGAGTTTTCCTCACTTCCAGGCCATCAGCCCTTGTACAGAAGACATGCATCCACGCACGCACACACACACACACACACACACACACACACGCAGAGTACAATGTTAGCGCTCAGCTGCTAACCACAAGGTTGGTGGTTTGAACCTACCAGTAGCTCTGAGGGAGAAAAGACCTGGCAATCTGCTTCCATAAAGATTTATATCCTAGGAAACCCTATGGGGCAGTTCTACTTTGTCCTATAGGGTCGCTATGAGTTGGAATCAACTCGACAGCACACAACAATAACAACAGAGTATGTATGTATTCAGCGTTACTAGATATCACTAATAGTTTTCCCAGAGTGGTTGTACCAATTTACGTATCCACCAGCGTCAACATCTTCATAACACTTGATGTCGTCAGACTTAAGTTTTTGTCAGTTTAGTGGGTGTGAAATGGTATCTCATTGTGGTTGTAATTTGCATTTCCCTGATTACAGGTGATTTAGAATAGTTTTCTTATGTTTATGGGCCATTTCTTGTTTCCTTTTGTGTGAAATGCTTTTGCTTAATGGTTTATTGTATTTTTTTTCATTAATTCATATGCCTTCTGTATATATTCTGGATATTAACCCTCTATTAGCTACTTGTGTTACGAGTATCTTCTAGTCCGTGGCATGTCTTTTCATTCTTATCATGATATCTTCGGGTGAACAAAGACTTTGATTTTAATGTAGGCAAATATATCAATCATTTCCTTCATGGTTGACACTCCTTGTATCTTAAGAAATCCTTCCCTACTTGGGTGGGGGTGGGTCATAAAGACATTCTCTTAGTCCCTTTATTTTCTTCACTAAGGATGCCATCTTCTTGTAGGATAACTTTCCTGAGGCCCCACTTACAGGCTCTTCTTTATCCTATCCTGACCATGCCTCCATCATAGCTCTCATCATTCTCTAATCCAGTGGGCTGTGAGCAGCGACCTTGTCTCACTGAGTTATAACTTCGGCAACTCTTGCCATGCCGGGTACACAGTAGTCTCTCTTCTCTGTGGCATCTTCATTTTTTGCCTCTTTACAACACCCAGGGCTGGATTACCCAATAAGCAAGATACACACAGGCTTACTTGTGCATACTTACTAATCTGTGGTGCACAATTTCACATGGGTTTCACCACATCTTTGATGTGAAATTGTACACCACAGATTAGTAAACACAGGTAACCCTGCGTGTATCTTGCTTAATGTAAGCCGGTGTGTGCCATGCTTACTGTAAATCTGACCCTGAACACCCCTCTTTTTCCTTTGGCTCCACAGCAATGGGTTCTCAACTACAGTTGGATACCCCGCCACACCACACTCCTAGACTGTGATTTGATCATTCTGGGTGAGGCCTTGACATTCATTCTTTCTAAAAGCTCTGCAGGTGATTCTCATGTGCTGTCAGGGCTGAGGGTGTCCTAGTGGCGCAGCGGTTAAGAACTCAGCTGCTAACCAAAAAGTCAGCAGTTCAAATCCACCAGCCGCTCCTTGGAAACCCTATGGGGCGGTTCTGCTGTGTCCTATAGAGTCGTTATGAGTTGGAATCAACTCAATGGCAACAGGTTTGGTTTTGGTATCAGGGCTGAGAACAACTGCCCTGTTGTCTTGTGGAAGAGACAGGCTCTAAGATCCATCCTCTGTGAAGCCAACTCACTTGTCACCCTCCTCTGGCCTCTTACCTCAGCCCCAACCCCAAATAACAAGCCAGGAGGGAATGCTGGGAAACTGAACTGCAGACCTGAATGTTCCCAGAAGGGGGCCTACCAAGAGCCTACCCAGTCTCCACTTATCAAGGCCGCCATGTTGGTGATTTCAGTTGCCACTGAAAGGGAATGGATGTCTGGGAGGGTGTGTGGAGGACTGGATAAGTACCATCTGTGAGAAAGGCAGAGGGATAGCAGGAGAAGCAAAAGAAACACATTTTGGAAAGTGCCAAAGTTTTGACAGGAATTTGCCTCCTTGCCCCCTCCCTTTCCCATCTGTTTTGGAGAAATGTAAATGCGCCGTGTTCCCAGGTGACTGGCCGCCGGGTAGCCTCTTTGGAATTCTGCAAACTGGCCATCTGTCGGCTCATAATAAATGATAGCTATAAAAGAAAGTGATTACGGCGCCGATAGGGGGAGAGGCATTTGTTTATATTCTTATAATATGTATCAGATTGAATAGAAATTATCACTTAAAATTGACAAATGGAGAGCAGGGTTCCTTGGAGAAGGAGTCAGGGACACAGCAGCCTTGATGGGACCATAGGCAAACTTTCTTTGACCAAGTGTCAGGGACCAGCAAAGCTTATCTTCAGAGGCCCCCAGAGAACCCCAGGCCCCGAGGGTGGGACCTGGCTTCCAACCTTCTCTGAAGGACTTGGGTTGGCTGTTGGCTAACGTGACTTGGCTGATGCATATGAGAGTCAGGGAAGGAGAAAGGATATCTCTTTCTTCTGTCCCTGTGGGGGCTATTTGACCCTGTGACTCTTAGGTATCCCCTACAAACGACTACCCCCTATTTAATATTCTCCCTTCCAGCTGAGCTTTTCCAGCCTCTAGTATGAAGCTTCTAGCTGGGTCAGCCTTGCCAGCTGGGTCTCTAACCTTCCAACTTAGCGTTACTCCTTGTCCCCTCCTTGGCCCCAGAGCACCTTGTTTTGTGTCCTTCCAGAGCAGTCTGTTTCCTTCAGGTTCTTGAGAGGCTTGCTTCCCCAATGTGCCACCCTGCATTTCTGGGGCAGCACCGAGGGCTCACCTTTTCCCCTGAAGCAGCAAAAGGCTGAGCGGCTCAGCTGTGTCTTCACCTTCTCCTGCTCACACACACCCCTTGACTAAAACCTCTAGTCATCTCAGGGTATTTTTTCCAGGTCCCAGAATAATCAAACGTGATGATTATCGAGTACCAACCACTTTTTCATACCCTGTGAAATAGGCACACCTAAAAAGCAACAACCATTGCTGTAAGCAACAACTGTTCCTATTGAGTTGACGCCAACTCATGGAGAGCCTGTTTGTGTCAGAATAGGACGGCCCTCCGTAAGGTTTGCAATGGCTGTAATCTACGGCAGTAGTTCACCAGGACTTTATTCCACTGTGTCACTGGGTAGATTGGAACCACCAATCTTTTGGTTAGTAGCTGAGAGCAAACCGTTCGTGCCACCCAGGGACCTATAAGATAGACAAGGAAGGCTTTATTTCCCCCATTTTCCAGTTGGGATAACTGAGCATCTGGGAGGAAAAGCTGCAGGTCAACGTCGCCCAGTTGGGGAGCAGCAGAGTCACCCACCATTCATTCCCTGTCTGCACCTTTCTTTGTGTTGGCATTTTCCCTTTGTTGCTTCGTCATCCTTTCTTCTCTGGGGTAAATGTCCAGGTTTGCGGTTCCAAATTATTTCTCAGGCTTCTCTGTCTTTGTCTGAACATCTCATACTGAGGCCTCAGGACTCTGTCTGAGACGTTTAGCTTCTGCCATTTAAAATAGGATGTGGTAGCCAGACGGTAGGCTCAAAGCCAGGTATTGCCAATAAACAAAGGATTTTTGAAATCTGATAATCTTTTCCTTTAGCATATGAAGACCCAGTTCCAGCCGACTAGTTTTACACAAGGGAGAGCCCTAACAGTCTGGGAGAACAATACGTAGGAAAAAGTCCGCCCCTTGAGGGCCAGGTGGGTGATGGGGAGGAAAAGAGGCCACAGGGAGGGGAGGCTGATGGTCAGCAGGTGTCCTGGTGAGGGATATCCAAGAGGCCAGCAGTGAGAGTGGAGAGGTTCTGCTTCCTTCCCCTTGGGGACTCTGGAGGACAGTGAGTGCACATCCCCTGGGCCAACATGGGCGGGCACAGTTTAGGGAAAGAAAAAGCAACAAGAGGGCCCAGGCGCACTCCTGAGCAACCCATTCCTGGTGGGTTGACCATGATCTCAGAGTCAGTGGGCCTGCTGTGGGCCCTCCTTGGTGAGGCCAAGTTAACCCTGTAGCCGAGGCTGTGAAGGGGATAGCTGGAGCCGGAGTGGTGGGAGGTGTGCCAGAGATCAGAGAGACCTACAGCACCCAAAGAGATGAGAGGTCCCCAGTCAGCAGGGAGTATCACCAAGCCCTGGCTGGAAGGAGGAAAAATTAACCATGGGCTCAGTGGCCATACACATCAGTGGATCCCCCTTATCCTGGAATAAGTCCAGGCCAACCTAACCTCAGCAAACACCAGCTAACACACCCTCAGGGACCAGTGCAGAGCTGGGGGCCTTCATTCCTTTATATTCCACAGAATCACGTAAGCCACGACCCTGCTCATTCAGACACCATATTGCAATGTCACAGGGGAAGGGAATCTGACACACTGAGCACTTTTGCCCTAAGAAGCTGAGATCAGCTGAATAAACTCCCCCAAAGATGTCCACATCCTAATCTCTGGAACCTGTTACCTTACAAGATAAAAGGATGTTGCAAATGTGATTAAGATTAGGGATCTTGCAATGAGAAGATTATCCTGAATTATCTAGGTGGAGCCAGTGCAATCACAAAGGTACTAATAGAGGGAGGCAGGAGGATCAGAGTCAGTGAAAGAGCTGTGACGATGCTACACTGCTGGCTTTGAAGATGGACGAAGGGGCCACAAGCCAAGGAACACAGGCAGCCTCTAGAAGCTGGAAAAGGCAAGGCAATGGATTCTTCCCTGAAGCCCCCGCCGATGCCTTCGTTTCAGACCTCCAGAACTGTAAAATAATAAATTTGCATTGCTTTAAGCCACTGAGTTTGTGAGAATTTGTTACAACAGCAATGGGAAACTAATACAGAGGCTGAGCAGCACCTAAGGGACTATTTAAATTACTGCATCAGGCTAAGCGTAAAAACAGGAGCCCTGGTGGTGCAACGGTTAAGTCCTCGGCTTCTAACTGAAAAGTTGGTGGTTTGAACCCACCCAGCAGCTCTGCAGGAGAAAGACCTGGCGATCTGCTTCCATAAAAATTAAAAAACCTTTGCTGTCAAGTTGATTCTGCCCATACGGGGTTGCTAGGAGTCGGAATCGACTTGACAGCACGTGACAACAACAACAACAAAGTGTTAAAACTGATACAGCCTGAGCCCTCACTATGTCCCTGGTATGTTCTAAGCCCTTGCAGAACAACTCTCACAGAAGCCCTGAGAGGCAGGCACTATTGTTCTCATCTTACAGATGAGACAAGTTAAATAACTCTCAGGGTCACAGAGCAGTATCGAGCCAAGGTGGGAACCAGGTAATTGGGTTCAGAGCCCGAGCACTTAGAGCTCTTAGCACTGTAACCTCTGGACTCCACACCTGGGACCAAATGTAGTTTCATGTTGTTGATTTTCCCCTCTTGCCACCCAGTGAATGAGGCCTCACGAGGAAAATGTTGTAGTTTGGGCAATAAGGCTAGTGTGCTCTGAGCAACTGCGGCGGAGGAAGCAGAAATAAGGCCAAGGGCTCCAAGAACCAGAGACCCCAAAGCGCCTACAGGTGTTGTCCTGAAAGCAAACAGACCAATGTGAGAAGAACATCCAAGGCTAGTGGGGGCTGGGTGGGGCGGTGGAGAAGGTGGTCTAGCTGGATTGGACTTGTAGCGGAGGACACGCTAGCGCAGTCTGGACCTGGGAACTGTTGAAACTAACAAACGGAGGCCGCCTTTCAGGACAAAACTCCACGCAGAGGAGGAACTGAGTAGGACAGAGAAAATAGGGGCAAAGAAGAGAGAAACTCTAGACTTCCAGAAGGAGCCCTGGTGATGCAAAAGTTAAGCTCTCAGCTGCTAACTCAAAGGTTGGCGGTTTGAACCTACCTAGCAGCTCTGCAGGAGAAAGACCTGGCAATCTGCTTCGGTCAAGATTACAGCTAAGAAAACCCCATGGGGCAGCTCTACACTGTCACAAGGGGTCACTATGGGTCAGAAACAACTTGATGGCACCCAACAATAGCTACCTGTGGCTACCCTGTGTATTTCAGAGTAGAACTGTGCTCCATGGGGTTTTCAATGGCTGTAATCTTACAAAGTAGATCACCAGGACTTTCTTACCTGACGTTGCTGGGTAGGTTCAAACCACCAACCTTTTGGTTACTAGCTGAGAGCAAATCAACATGAATGCAATGGATCTTTGTTTTTGGTTTTAGCCTTTCATATGACTGTTTGAACTTAAATTAATTAAAATGAAAAAAGTCTAAAATTCAGTACCTTGGTTGCACTGACCACATTCCAAATGCTTGATAGCCACATGTGGCTAGTGTTGGACAGTGCAGATATGGAACATTTTCATCATTGCAGAGAGTACTTGTCTTAGTCAGCTATTGCTGCTCTAACAGAAATACCACAAGTGGAAGTTTATTCTCTCACAGTCCAGTAGGCTACAAGTCCAAATTCAGGGCACCATCCCCAGGAGAAGGCTTTCTCTCTCTGTCGACTCTGGAGAAAGGTCCTTGTGATGCATCAGTCTTTCCTTTGTCTGGGAGCATCTCAGCGCAGGAACCTCAGGTCCAAAGGACACGCTCTGCTCCCGGCAGTGCTTTCTTGGTGATATGAGGTTCTCATGTGTCTCTGCTTGCTTCTCTTTTTTATCTCTCAAAAGAGATTGGATTAAGACACGATCCAATCTTGTAGACCTCATCAGTATGACCTCATCATAGTGATAGAGTTTACAACACATAAGGAAATAACATATGACCTCATCATAGTGACAGAGTTTACAACACATAAGGAAGTCACATCAGATTACACAATCATACAATATTGGGAATGAAGACCCAGCCAAGCTGACGGATATTTTTGGGGGACACAATTCAATCCATGACAGTACTGTTGGACAGAAGAAGTCCAGCTAATAGATGAAAAAAAAATGATAGATTAGACTATCACCATTTTGCAATCTCTAATGAAATAATGGATCTGGGCAACGATCACCAATGGCTGCTAATATCACACAAAGATTCACCCACACGTATGTGCCTTGCCTCATGAGGGAAGTACTCAACACCCCCTGTGAAGTAGTCTTGTCCAAACAGTCAAACCTGAATGAGGTCAAGCTTCTTGATCTAACAACCGAACTATAGGGGATCAAGAAAACTGCTCATCAAAACCATAAGTATTCCATCAGCAAAACCCAGATCATGGGAAAATATTACAGGACAAATAACCTTTAATAAATAAATTTTGAGAAGAAAGAGGAAGAAGAGAGAGGGAAAGGGAAAGGAAGGGTGCATTTTAAAAGAGATTTAAGATATCTGTCAATCAATTGCATTGTACGGGATTATGAAATGAACAAACTATTAAAAATATTTATGACGCAATCAGGAAAATGTGAACACCAGTTATCCAATGAGTAATAAAAAAAATTGTTAATTTTTTTAGATGCGATAATGGCGTTGTGTTTTTTTTAAAAAAGACTTTGTCGTTTGGTGATACATATTGACATATTTAGAGATGAAATAAAATGGTGTCATGGATTTGCTTAAAAATAACTGGGGTGGAGGAGTTGGTGGGAATACAGAGGAAAGAAGACAATTCATGAATTAATTGGTCATTGTTGAAGCTAGGTGATGGGTACATTGAGGTCCATTATAATATTTTTTCTGCTTTTTATCTGTTTCAATATGTTTGAAATTTTTAGAATAAAATGGTAAGAAAAAAGCTAAAAACAAATTAGGCACAGTGTTTTCAGCTCATTTCAGCTGAGGGAGGGGCCTTCCCGAGCACAGAACCCAGCAGCCCCTAGCACGCAGTAGCAGTTCTGAGAGCCTAAGAATTCCTACAGTGGTTTCTAGAAGGCCTTTGATCTCACGGCTTTCATGAGGACGATAATAAGACAATCGCCCCCTGGCTTGGACTCACAGTCTGGTCCAGGTGACAGGTCGCGGGGCTTCTGAGGTTACTTGATGACTCTCAGCCATACCCCACCCCCACTCCACCTTCACAAGTCACTCCTTTTGTTTCTACCAGTGTAAATTTCTCCAAGGGTTCTGCAACACATTTAATTTTTAATCTGTATTAGTTAAGATTAGTTTGGCAGCTGGTAACAGAAACCGGAAGGAACAGTTACCTTAAACAAGTTCAGGCTTTGTCTTTGTCTCCTGCAAAGGACATGGAGGCAGACGGTTCAGGGCTCGTTTGGCAGCCTCATGATATTGTCAATGTCTCAGGCTCCTTCTGCCTCTCTGTTCCAACACCCTCACTGCATGACTTCCAGCCCCAAGGAGACCTCGGGGCTGCAAGATGGCTGCTGCAGCTCTGGTCATCATGCCCACCTTTCTGGCATGAGGAAGGGGAAAAGGAAGGAACTTGCTAGAGGACAGCCCCCTTTAAAGAGAATTCCTGGAAGCCCCACACAGTAACTTATCTTCTAACTCCTCATGGACCACTCCAATTGCACCAGAGGCTAGGAAATGTGGTTTTCTAGCTGGGCACATTGTCATCCTCAGCAATATAGGGATGATTATTTATTAGAATTATCTAATGACATCCAATGCTTACTGAGCCCTTACTAGATACTGCCATGGTTCTAAGCACTTTACACGCATCATCTATCTCGTTTAACCCTCACAACAACCCATGAGCTGGTGTATTAGTTTCCTCTCACTGCGGTAACAAACTATCCCAAACTTAGGGGCTTAAAATGACACACATTTATTCGCTCACAATTCTGGAAGTGGAAAGTCTGAAATTAGCTTCGCTGGGCTAGGGTCAGGGTGTCTGCAGGGCTGGTCTCTTCTGGAGGCTCTGAGGGGATAATCCATTTCCTTTCCTTTTTCAGCTTCTGGTGACCACCCATAGTCCACAGCTTGTGGCCCCTTCCTCCATCTTCAAAGCACATCACTTCAGCCTCTGCTTCTGTCATCACATCACCTTCGCTTCTGACTCCCTGAATCCTTCTTATAAAGACCACTGTGATTACATTTTTTCCCCCTGGGATAATCCTGGATACTCTTCCCATCTCAAAGTCCTTAGCTAAATCACATCTGCAAGATCTCTTTTGCCTTATAGGGTAACATTCATAGATTCCAGGAACTAGGACATAAATATGTTTGGGGGGATAGTATTCAGTCTACCACAGGGGGGGAGCTATTATTACCTTTTTTTCCATAAGGGAAAATGAGGTTAAGGATTTAAGTAACTTTTCCAAATGGCAGACCGGCATTTGGACCCAGGCAGTCTGGTTCCAGAGCTCAAGCCCTTGACCTCTGGACCACACTAACCTCCCAGAAGCAGGGTAGGCAGCCCCGACCCATGAGGGATGGCAGGTGCTGCCACAGATCAAAGGGAACCCATTGAGGGTTTTTAATCAGGGATGACCCTGAGTGCCCACCCACTGCCACACTCAGGCTGTTTTCCAGTGGGGCCCCTTGCCCTCAGCCAGTCAGTCTGACCCTGCTTTATTTTCAGTCCCCAGAACCCCCTCCCCAACATCCCACCTCCACAATCTCCTAGTCACGGCACAAGACTGGTCCAAGTTCAAAGCCCTTCTATGCTGCCACCGCTCGCCCTGAGACCTGGGCTAGTTCCTTGACCTCTGAGATCCCAGCTCCTTATCTGGTGCCCTCCTGCAAAAAACCAAACCTGTTGCTGTCCAGTCCATTCTGACTTCTGGCAAACTCATGTGATGCAGAATAGAACTGTGCTCCATAGAGTTTTCTTGGCTATAATCTTTATGGAAGCAGATTGCCAGGACTTTCTTCCTCTATCACTGGGTGGATTCCAATCGCCAACCTTTTGATTAGTAGCCTAGCAGAAACCATTTGTATCACCCAGAGACCTTCTCTGGTGCCCAAACCTGTTGCCATCGAGTCAATTTCAACTCATAGTGACACTGTAGGACAGAGTAGAACTGCTCCATAGAATTTCCAAGGCTGTAATCTTTACGGACGCAGACTGCCACCTCTTTCTCTCGTAAAGTGGCTGGTGAGTTTGAACTGCGACCTTTCGGCTAGCAGCCGAGCACTTAACCACTGCACCACCAGGTCGCTTGTTAATTCCTGGTCCCCCATCCTGTCCCGTCCTATCTCTTGTCTCCTCTCCCTCCCTGTCCTCTTTCTACTGTTTTCCTCTTTCTCCCACTTTCTCTGGGTTTCTCTCACAACGTCCTTTAATCTTTTCTTTAAAATAAAAGAAGGATGGCCTTTGTTCAGCCAGTGCTTAGTCTTTGTGCATCTAACTTCTCTCCTTTCCTTCCTTGCCTACCTTAATCCTCTCTTCTTCTCTCCCTCACTCTCCCCACAGATGCTCCCCCCCAGGACCCCACCTGGCACAGAGCCACCCCCCTGAGCTCACCACAGGAGCACAGCAGGCCCAGGAGCCTGCCAAGCAGGGGCCATAAACATAATGGAGCTGGCCGGGCCTCCTCCCCAGGGCTCCGCACACAGCAGTCACTCACTGTCACTAACAGGCTCCCATCTCCAACTCCCTTCGCGGTGCTTTGGAGGAGAGAGCCAGAGTGAAGGAACTTTTATGTTCCTCAGGGGTGCTTTGCCTCCTTGTTCCTGCTGCAACTCCTTGTCCTGCTCCAGGCCCCGCTGGCAGCTTGCAAGTCTCTGGCCCGAATGGGTCTCTCTCCTTCACTCAGCAAACACTAACGAAGTAGCAAAAAAGAAACAAGAGTATCAATATGGAGCGTTCAAGGCTGGCTTGCAGGGTGAAGGGCGTCCCGTTCTGTGAGAGGTGGGCTAGAGCCACAAAGCTGGGTCTCCTGTCTTACCCTCACACCTCCTCCAACCCCAAGCCTCTGATCTCTGAGGAAAAGAAACTTACTCTGGGGCCAGCCAGATTCACCCAGCCTATTTCATTCATCCTCAGAACGGGCCCATTGCACTGATGAGCCAATGCCCAAGTTCAAACAGCAGTGAGTGGCTAAGTCACATTCCTAACCACCAGGCTTCCCCAATCTGCACAGAAAGCCTGCAGTTTCAACAGGACCAGTGAGGACAGTAGTCACTTTCTTAGTCTCTTTTGCAGCTAGAGATGGCCATGTAATCCAGATCTCACCAGCAGCATGCAAAGAGAACTTTGTAGAAAGCTCCAGGGAAGGGTTGTCCTCCTGTATAAAAAGAGGGGGTTTTTCTGATCACTTTCTTCCTTCCTGCTTGGCATGGTGGTATGAGGATATGATGTTGGGAGCTTTGGCTGCCATTTTGTGAACATGAGGTGGCAAGCTTTAGGACCAAAGCCAACAAGCCAAAGGATATAATGGGCCTGTGCCCCCAAATCTAGACAACTTATTATGTGAGGAAAATAAACCTCATTTTGTTTAAGTCATTGTGATATGCAGAATAATACCCTCTGCCCCAAAGATCAGGTCTTAATTCCTGGAACCTGTGAATATGTCACCTTACATGGCAAGGGGGAATTAAGGTTGGAGATGGAATTAAGGTCGCTAATCAGATGATTTTACAATAGGGAGATTATGCAGGTGGACCCAATGTAATTACCTTATAGGACAGAGTATAACTGCCCCATAGGGCTTCCAAAGCTGTAAATTTATGGAAGCAGACTGTTACATCTTTCTCCCGTGGAACAGCCGTTGGGTTTGAACCACTGACCTTTTGGTTAGCAGCCAAGCACTTTAACCACTGTGCCACCAAGGCTCCTTACATAATCACAAGGGTCTTTCAAATGTGAAAGATGGAAGTGGAGGAGTGTCAGAGTGATTCCATATGATAAAGACTCAACTGACCATTGCTGGCTTTGAAGATGAAAGGGGGCCACGAGCCAAGGAACATGGCAGACTTTAGAAGCTGGAAAAGGCAAGAAAATGGACTCCCTATTAGAGCCTCCAGAAAAGAATGCAGCCTTGCTGATACCTTGATTTTAGCCCAGTGTGACCCATTTTGGACTTCTGACCTTCAGAACTATAAGGTAATATGTATTTTAAGCCACTAGGTTTGTGGTAGTTTGTTACAGCAGTTATAGGAAACTAATACTGCCACTGTTCTGGTTTTTTTCAGGTACTTGCAGCTGAAAGCACACCTAACATTCACTTGGAAAGTCACTTTACTCCTCTGGATTTACGGTTCACCTCTGGTAAGTGGTGGGACTAGAAGGGAGGAGCAGACCGGAGCACTCCAGGCCCAAGCCAGTCCTGCTCATCTTGGACTCTAAGGACCCCCCACAGGGATGGCCCATCACTCCCTGGCCTAGTTCCTCCTCTGTAGGAGTGTGCAGCTGTCCTATAGGGTCGCTATGAGTCAGAGTTGACAGCAACAGTTTTTTTGGTTTGGTATGCCATGGCCGTTACTGGTCAGAACCCCACCTGTAAGTAACCATAGGGCTCCAGTGGGTTCACCAGCTGAATAGCAACCCTTTTAGGTCACTCAGCTGGCACTTGATGATTGCTGCCTTGAATGGTAGGTAATTTTTTTAGTTTTCATTTTTTTCTCTCTCTTTGTGACTAGATTGCCAGCGTCTTTGAAATTTCTTATACTACCTGCCGTAATGCCTTTATCGTGTGTACTTATTAGGAATGCTTTTAGCTGCAAGTAACAAAAAATTCAACTATCAGTGTTTTAGCAAATAGAAGGTTGTTTTCCCCCAAACAAGGAGTCTTGAAGCAGATGACTTCTGGGGATGGTTCAATGGCTCAACAGTGTCAGGACCTGCATCTTGGCATGTTTCTTGCCTTTTCCTTCACATTTGAAAACAGCTGCACAGATCCAAACAGAAGAAAATAAAGTGTCACCAACAACGAAAAACAAACAAGCGAAAAAAGTTGCTGTTGGGTTGATTCCGATTCATGGCAATCCCATGTATTATAGAGGAGAACTTCGTTCCATAGTGTTTTCATGGCTGTGGCCTTTCAGAAGCAGGTCACCAGACCTTTCTTCTGAGGTGCCTCTAGGTAAGTTTGAACTGCCAACCTTTTGGCTAGTTAGTAGCTGAGTACCTAACCATTTGTGCTACCCAGGGACTCCTTTACCAGCAATATCTGTTCCTTTAATCCTAGTTACCCCCTTATATCTCATTGGCCACAACTGTGTCACATGACCATCCCTTGCCCAAAGAGAGGTTGGGAATATAAGTATTTCCCTTTTACAGCCTTTGAAGTGGAGGCAAGCTAGGGAGAAGGGGGTTGGGAATGGATATTGTATTAGATACTTATCAACAGTGTCTGCTGCATGATACCTGAATGAATGAATTAATCAATCAATCAATCTATGAGAGCGTGTCCACGTGGAAAAGTCTAGAGTCGAAAGAAAACCAGGGATCTGGTTTTCAGAGACCTGTGGGGTCACTAGGTCATGTAGAATGAGCCCTTGTGGGCGTCCCTCCATTCTGGAACCAGCAATGCAGCTCCTCATGCCAGAAGAGGCAGGCAGGGATGTGTCCCTCCTGTTGGTCCCTGCCCCCCATCCTGTCCATACAAGATTGATAATGAAACCAATACCTTTCACCAGCGTAATTTTCGTATTTAATGAGCGTGACTCAAAAACTATTACATTAATTAGTCAAATCCCACAAACCGTTAATGGTGCACGCGGTAATTAATATTGTATTCAATTAAAAAATGATCTGTTTGGGGGGCTTCTCCCAGGTTGGGAGCATGGGGGTGGGGCATTTGATGACATGTGGGCCCTGTTTGCCGGCAGAGGCCCTGTGGTTGTGGCTGTTCTTTCTTTTCCTTGTTCTTTTCCCCGCGATTTATGGGAGGCAAAACGCCAGGAAATCATGGGGCCTCCCTGCCCAGCTACCTGGCCTGCTGGCTTCCCTCTGTTTGCCTGCTCTCCCCTCAGCCCCTTCCCCCTCTGCCATGCAGACAGCCTGCTTGCTGTGATTTATGGGAGTGCCCAGCACAGGGCTCACAGACTGGAAAATTTCCAGTTTACACAAGAATTCCCTGAAAAATGAGCTTGGTTAATTTATTTCTTTCATTAACGAGTTCAAACAGTGAGATGATCTTTCTGCGCGTCCCCACTGTGCTCACCCTGCATTGTTCACACATCTTGGTGTCTTGATCTTAGGATGGGGGTAAAAAATTTTTCCTCATAGCATTGTTGAGAGTTAGATAACCTGTGTAATCCATAGAGCACACTATCTGACGCATAAAAAAGATGTTGTCATTGGGTCGACTCTGACTCTGACTCATGGTGACCCTATGTGTCAGAGTAGAACTGTTCCATAGGGTTTTCAATGGCTGATTTTTAGATCACCAGGCCTTTCTTTCAGGGCGCCTCTGGGTGAACTGGAACTTCCAGCCTTTTGGTTAGCAGCCAAACACATTAAACGGTTTGCACCACCCAGGGCCATCCGACACATAGTAAGGATTATATTAATGGAAGTGATTATTATTGTGTTAACGGCAGCATTATTAGGAGACATAACAATAGTGCTTTGGAAACATCAGGCTCCTGGTCGGAGTCACCTGGTTGTACCACTTACATGCTGCAGGATCTTTGGCAAATCACATAACCTCCCTGTGCCTCAGTTTCCTCATTTGCAAAATAGAGATTATAATCACCACCTCATAGTGATGCTATACAAATTAAGTGGAATAATGTGTGTGAAGGGCTTAGCACATGGTGAGCATTTAAACAAGGTCAATGATTATTATCTGTTAAGCATCAATTAGCTAAATATGTAGGATCCATCATCATCTTCACCTTCGTAACAGCCCTATGGGACAGGTGTATCAATGTATACAAATCCCTGGGGGTCTTGCTAAAATTCATTTCTGACTCAGCAGGTCTGGGGTGGGTCCAACATTCTGCATCTCTACTCAGCCTCCAGGTGAGGCTGATGCTGCCAGTCCATGGACCACACTTTGAGTAGCAAGGGATTAATTTACCCACATAACTGATGTGGAAATGAAATTTCAAAAAAGTCATTTCTGGCACAAGATAACTTAATAGTAAACAAGAGGACTCCAGAGCCCTCTGAAAATACCTGTTGAGGACTTGGAAAGTACTGACCATGACTGGCCTTGTGTTTTGGCTGTGTGTGTTTGTGGTCCAGTGGAGGTCCTGTTTTTGATAATGCACTATAGTTATTGTATTAGCTTCCTAGAGCTGTTGTAACACAGTGCCACAAACTGGATGCCTTATAAGAACAGTAATTTATTGTCTCACAGTTCTGGAGGCTAGTGGTCTGAATTGAGGGTGTTGGCGGCCATGTTCTTTCTGAGGGCTCTAGGGGGAAGATCCTTTTGCGTCTCTCTTGGCTTCTGGCAGCCCCAGGAGTACCTTGAGTTGCAGCTGCAGCATAACGCCATCATCACATGGCTGTTTTCCCTGTGTCTGCCTCTGTGTATCTTCTCTTTTATAAGGATACCACTCAGACTGGGTTGGGACCCACTCTACTCCAGTATGACCAGATGTTAACTAATAATATCTTCCAAGAACCCTATTTCCATACAAGGTCCCATTCACAGGTGCTAGGGGTTAGGACATCAACATAATCTTTTGGGGAGACACAAGTCCATCCATAACAGTTACATAAGATGTTTCCATTGTGGGAAGTTGGGTGATGGGTGCATGGTACCTCTTTGTACTATTTTTGAAGCTTCTTTTGACTCTATCATTATTTCAAAATAAAAAGGAATTGGAAGGTTGCATCTATTTTATAATAATTTGACAGTTACAGATGCAGACTGATACACATGGTGGTGAGCCAAATATCATGAGCAGCACGGTCATTTGTGATTTCATTTCCTGAAATAGTGAACAGTTTTGGGCAAGGTCCTGAACAAAGCAAAATCCAATATTATCTTGATTGACAAGAGTTGAATTGCTGGAAATTTTGGTGATACTTAACTTTGCAAAAAATTACTTAACTTTGCAAACAATTGTTTTGTGCTCATGTGTAAAAGACTGTTAGTTTCAGGCTCAGATCACCCAAATCAAATTTTTTACCTACATAAATGTTCAGGGAGATGTTTGAAATTCATGTGGGACATGGGACATTCTTTGTCCTATAGGACTGTCCTGTAAGTTGGGAGATGCCACTTTCCCTGGGCATGCTCACTAAATGCCTGTGGGGAACCTAATCATTGGAATAGTCAAAAGAGCACTCATAGAAGGAAGGAATCTTCACTGAAAGCCAGTAACATGAGCAGAGTTCTGGTCAACCTCCTCATTCCTAACACTGGCAGAAAGTCACTGTTGACATTAAATGGTCTTGAATTTGGGCCTTTAATGCCAGGCTTCCCTTGTCTCTACCATTCCAGCAGCCTTCCTCAACTCTGTATTCCTTTAGCTTTGTCCATGTCAGCATCCACTGCTTCCACTCAGATGGGAAGGCCTGAAGGAGTGAATATCACTCAGGAGCTTGGCGCTGGGGTAGGTAAAGCCTCAGCTCCAAGCCTGTCACCAGGCAAGTAACAATGAATAGCAAGTAGTATTATTATTTTTCACCACCTTTGGGCCTGCCAAAATCCAGAATGCTCCAGATTTCATGGTGACCGCAGACCTGCCATGAGGATACAAGGGGAGGAAAACTCTTTGTCTCCCCTGCCTACCTGCCGTTCCAATCCCTTCCCCCCTTCTCTGGGAGATAGCAGGGACTTTTTCTAAGGCAGGTGACACAGTAATTTCAAGTGCTTTGTAATGACTTCTTAGTTACACAGACACTTAATAGAATTCCCTGCAAAAGAAGTTGAGTCCACAGTCATTACAGACCTCCCACCGACTCAAGCGTAATTACTGCTAATAGACTAAGAAGTAATTACTGTGTAACCTACCTGCTTTCTAGTTTCAAAGCAAACAACCACAGGTGCTGTGCTCCTGGGGGGAACTGAAGAGTGTTACTGTTGTGACCAATTGTGCCTGGTCTCTACTCTGTTTGAAAAGACTCAGTGATCCAATAAATCATAGGACAAGAGATGAATCTCTGGCTGGGAAGGGACGCTGAGGTTCTGTGGTAGACAGACTAATCGCCCTCCAAAAATGCCTATGTCCTAATCTCCTGACCCTGTGAATATCTTAGGTTTCATGGCAAAGGGGAATTAAAGTTACTGACCTGAAAGTAGAAAGATTATCCTGGATTATCTGTGCGGGCCCAATGCAATCACCATACCCAACCCATTGCCGCTGAGTAGATTCTGACTCATAGAGACCATATAGGACAGAGTAGATAGAACTGCCCCATAGGGTTTCCAAGGCTGTAAATCTTTATGGAAGCAGACTGCCACATCTTTCTCCCTTGGAGCGGCTGGTGGGTTTGAACTGCTGACCTTTTGGTTACCAGCTGAGGGCTCTAACCACTGTGCAACCAGGGTCCTTAAATGTGGAAGAGGGAGGTTGAAGGGGTCAGAGTGATGTGATGTGAGAAAGACTCTTTCTTAGTTATCTAATGCTGCTATAACAGAAATACCACCAGTGGGTGGCTTTAACAAAAGAATTTATTTTCTAACTGTTTAGGAAGCTAGAATTTCAAACTCAGGGTGCCGGCTGTAGGGAAAGGCTTTCTCTCTCTGCTGGCTCTGGGGGAAGGTCCTGGTTCCTTGGTTCCTTGGCGATCTTCATGTGGCATGGCATCTATTCTCCCCCATCTCTGCTTATTTAATCTGCTCTTTTTATATCTCAAAAGAGATACACCCTACGCTGATTCTGCCTCATTAACATAACAAAGAAAACTCATTCTCAAATGGGATTATAACCACCCTTTGAGATCTAGGATTTATAACACATAACTAGATAGACGTGATGGTAGCCCAACGCTGTGAATGCACTAAATACCACTGAACTGTACACTTTAAAATGGTTTTAGTGCGTTTCACCTCCATTAAAAAAAAAAAATGACATTGCATGATATATTAATCTTGTCACAATGCTATTTGGCAGCCCCTCTGCACCCCATTGCCTCTCTTGTGAGGACTACCAAATTCTCAAGAGCTCATTTTGCAACTTGGGGATAACCCCTGCCCTTCATCCTCACTGGACATTCACCTCCACTGCTCGCCTGGCCTTAAGGTGTGGCTAGAATTCTGCTTCCCTGGCTTGCTCTCGTCAGGACTTCTCCACCAGCCTCCCTCTCTAATTGCTTTCTTGCTGCCCCCTCCTACCCTCTTTTCAGTGGCCACATTTCCTTCTCCTGTAGCTAGTCTCCACTGGGTACAGGAGATTCTGGGTTGACCGCCAATTCCTTTCCACTAGAGTTTTGGCGGGAGAGCAGTGGTGGTTCCGTGGTAGAAGTCTGGCCTTCTAGGCAAGAGACCCAGTTTGACTTTTGGCCCCACGGGCAGCCACCACTCATCTGTCAGTGGTGGCTTGAATGCTGCCACAATGTTGAACAGGTTTCAGTGGTGCTTCCAGACTAAGATGGATTAGGAAGAAAAGCCTGGTGATCTACTTCTGAAAATCAGCCATTGAAAGCTCTAGGGATCAATGATTGCATTTGCAACACATCATGTGGATGGCACAGGACTGCACTGCATTCCATTGTACATGGGGTCCCTGCACGATGGCAGCTAACAACAACAACGTCAACAACAGAATTTTGGTGAAGTCAGAAGTGACTAGAATTGTATTTGGTTCTGATCTGGAAGCTCCTCTTCTTTACTTGTCTGACTCCCTATCATCCAGTTCTTCTTCAAGCGCTGGCTCGAAGCCTCCACAGTTGACCTGGCTCTGGCACAGTGGGTCATTTCCCAGGGTAAGGGCTTCCAGCCACTGCCTCTGCAACTCCGCCCCAAGGTCTAAGATATAGACCTTGGTTTTCGTCTCACAGGCTTTGAGCACTCCCTGGCTCCTGCTCCGGCCCTTCCCCTCTGATACTGCACAGATCTGTGCAGAGATGAGTGGGCTGGGCTTGCTGCTGTGAATGCCCCGCCTGTGGACCCTCCCAACCGCAGCTGCCCTGAGGGGTTTCGATAACCTCCATTGCTTAGGCAGGGTTGCGTGTGGTCCGGAGGACTCTCCCCCGTTAAGTCAGACGATGCAGCAACTGACCCTAGGGCTAAGGTTCAAATACATGTTTGTCTGATTTCAAAACGCATGCTTTTAATCACTGTACACCTCCAGACAGAGAGAGAAGGGAGAGAGGGAGACAGGAAGACAGGGGGAGAGAGGAGGAGAGAGGGAGAAAGGGGAGCATAGAGAGAATGAGAGAGGGAGGGGGGAAAGAGAGGGAGAGAGGGAAAGAGCGAGGGGGAAAGAGAGGGCGAGAGGAAGCACAGACATTCTATGGAAACGGAAACTCCCTGCACACATAGGCGGGTGCGTGTTTTAAAATTGCCTCACAGAGTTGTTGAAGATCAGAAAGTAAAACAAAGAGGTTTGGAAAGCATTAAGCACCAATCACATATATTATTACAAAATAATTCTTCTATTATTGTGAAAGCAGAACCAATTTCTGGTCACCTCGCCAGCCTCCCTTCTCCCTTGCACACAGCTGATGATTTCTTAACTGTTTGCATTCCCCTGTCAGCTTTTTTCACTCTCCTTCCCTGTTAGCACCTGGCAAACACCAGGAAGAAATAGTCCCTGACAGCCCAGTTAGGAAAACGGGGACAGGTTAACCCCCTCTACAGGGCACACCGCACACAGTTAACTTCACTTGGAGGCGACTGGGGACCCCTGTCCCGGTGTGTGCGTGGGCACTCATGTGTGGCCCCGAGCACAGGGAGAGAATCCAGTGATATTTCACAACAATGAGAAAGGTTATTCTGCAGATTAAAGCCTCGCAGAGCCTGGTTTTGTCTTTATTTATGCCTTTCCATTTCCCTCTGTGCTGACATGGGTGCCCACGCCGAGGAGCACTGAAGGACATAATTGGCGTGGTGAAGGATTGTTGAGCAGCCAGGACGCTCCCGCGCAGGGCCACCCCCCTTCTCTCCCCCATCTGTCACCATCTAATGTGACAAAGTTTTTATCGGGCATTGAGGCACAGGAGATTAAAAGTAAATACTGCAATCAGGAGGCAGCTGGGGAGAAAATGCAACACATTTCACAGTAAGCTGCACAGCTCATCAGGGTAGCCTTGTGGCTCCATGAGGGAGGGCCGTGGGGGTGGAGAACTCTAGGCTTGGAGGTGGGGGCAGTTACAGACCCAGGCAGCTGTGCTCTCACCCTGGTAAGTAATAATAAATGATGTCGTTGCTATTGTTGTTAGATTCTGACTCATGGCGACCCCATGTGTACAGAGTAGAACTGCTTCAAAGAGTTTTCAAGGCTGTGACCTTCCGGAAGCAGACGTCTATGCCTGTCTTCCAAGGTACCTCTGAGTGGGTTCGAACTGCCAACCTTTTCATTAGTAATTGAGCACTTAACTGTGTGTTCCACCAGGGACCCCTTAATAATATGTTAGCAGCTGCCGTGTACCAAGTGCCTACTATGTGCCAGGCATTTGGGTCAGGTGGTTTTTGGATGTTTTCTACTTTCATCCTCATGGTGATAATGTAAAATTTAATAGATGAAGAACCTGAAGGCCAGAAGGGTTAAGGATCATGTCACGCTGCTGGTTAGTGGACCAGGGCTCCCTCTCTCCTCCCATCTCTTCCTGCCCTCTTCTTCAATAAACAAACAACGGGATTTGGCTTTGCAAGGGAGCCCTGGTGGTGCAGTGGTTAAGAGCTCTACTGCCAACCAAAAGGCCAGCAGTTCAAATCCACCAACAACTCCTTGGAAACTCTTTGGTGTAGTTCTACTCTGGATCGCTATGAGTCGGAACTGATCAGATGGCAACTGGTTTGGTCTTTTTGGTTTGGGTTTGCAAGGTAAATTGCCACAGCAGAAAATGTCTTTTGTTGTTTTTACATTACTGTTTAGTACTAAACCACAAGCTTCCACCGTTCATTCATTAATTAAATTATATGTTCACTTATTTAGAATGTAAGCTCTGTGTTCTATTTATTTTTTCTATTCAGTATCTCTAGCACCTAGAAGATACAGTAAGTGCTCGATAAATCTTTGTTGAGTGACTGATTGACTGATTGACTGAAGAATGAATGAGTATTCGTCGAGTACCTCCTATGACAAGGAGCCCTGGTGGTGCAATGGTTAAGCGCTCTGCTGAAAACCTTTAGGATGATGGTTTGAACCCACCCAGTGGCTCTGCTGGAGAAAGACCTGGCGATCTGCTTCCGTAAAGATTACAGCCTAGAAAACTCTACTCTGTCACATGGGGTCACTGTGAGTGGGAATCGCAGTGACGGCACCCAACAACAACAACAACACTTCCTATGACATTACTATTAAAAAACTGCTAAGGTGTGGTCCCTAGAGGAGCAGCATTGGTATCACCTGGGAGCTTGTTAGAAATTCTTTATCTCAGGCTCCTCCCCAGACCTGCTGGATCAGAATCTGCATTTTACCAAGGTCCCCAGGTGATTCAGGTCCATGCTGAAGTTTGATAAACACTGTTGGTCCAGGCCTTCCTGCTTCATCATCACTGAGGAAGGAGGTTGAACTTCACACTTACGTCTGTGATGCTGCTTTATGCCGTCACCCTCAGCAGATGGGTTTTTGGTGTGGATCAAATCAGCCATGGATGGGCGCCCACAAATCCCTTCTCCTTTTTTCTCCTTTTGACCTTCCCACAGCTCCTAGCTGCATCCTGCCATCAGCCCTTGTAGGAATTAGCAACTGCAGGTCCTTGAAATCTTCAAATTGGGCACCATCCTTACCCACAAAGCTCTCTCTTGCAAACTTCTTCTCCTGTCATGGGGAAGGACAAAGGAAGTGACAAGGACAGAGAACCCTATCTTGCCAAACCTTAGGCCAAATAAGCCTTTACTGGCAGTGGTCCATTGAAAAGTAGAGTCATGTTCCTTCATTTTCAATTTATAGCTAGGGAAATTGAGGCCCAGGAGGGCCTGGGCATACAAGCGGTGATAGTCCCTGGGGTTTGCAAAGGGTTGGTATGCTCATCTGCTAACCAAAATGTTGGAGGTTCAAGTCTACTCAGAGGGTCCTGAGAGGAAAGGCCTGGCAATCTACTTTCAAAAATTCAGCCATTGAAAACCCTGTGGAGCACAGTTCTACTCTCACACTTATGGAGTTACCATGAGTTGGAGTTGACTTGATGGCAGCTGGTAGTAGAGACTGCTGATACGGAGCATTGAGTGACATTGGGTCCTTTATAAAGAGTTGCAGCTCTGGGCCAGTAATACGTGCTAAGACAACAATTTCCCCTGTTGAGCCTGTGCATAGCCCCTCCCTTCCTACTTCAAATTTGTGGGGACTTCACTGCCTTGGGGGGGAAACAGGAATGATTGTGACACTAATTGCATACTCTAACCTCTAACATTGCCAGTCTCTAGCTCCCAGCCTGGAGAGAAGCTCCACCTACTGATAAGCTATGATTTAGAATCGTAAAACATGTTGACTACTCAGTAGGGTCCATTATCACATTACCACAAATAATTTTATCAAGTACCATAAGTTTAAATGTATTTTTCTCATTTTAATATTTTAAAATATTTAACATTAATAGTATTTCTCATTGAATATTTTATATTTAATATATAATTTTATAATAGATAAGCACATTTGATAGATTGCATTTATTAAAAAAAATTTTATTGAATTGATGGTTATGTTAAAATTGATGGCATCTTAGAATTGAGAGAATATGGTATAAAGCACTAATAGAATGAGACACAGCACAGGTGTATTTTGATAGATGATAAGGAGCTTAGAAAATGTGGACATGAGGATTAATTAATAATCACTGGATATTATAATAAGTCCTATTTATTTTGGGCTTATTTTATGTCAGACACATTTTCTCTCATTATTAAATAATACTACAAGGAAGGTAATGTGACTTTAATCATTTTAAACAAATATATATTATGGTTTGCATCCTATTGTTGCTGCTGTCAAGTCAATTCTGACTCATGATGACCCCATGTGTGCAGAGTAGAACTTCTTCAAAGAGTTTTCAAGGTTGTGACCTTTCAGAAACAGACCAACAGCCCTGTCTTCTGAGGCACCTCTAAGTGGGTTCAAACTGCCAACCTTTTGGCTGCTAGTCAAGCACTTAACCGTTTGTGCCACCCAGGGACTCCACAGTTTGTATCCTATGTCCTTAAAACAAAATAGCTTTATTGAGATACAATCCATGCACCGTGAAATTCACCCTTTCAAAGTGTATAAATCAGCGACCTTTAGTATATTCACAGAGTTGTGCCTTTAGTCTTTTTGTCTGAAGTTCTTAAGGCTCTAATCTTGTGTTCTCTTCTATCTGTCTACTTTCACTCATAGTAGATTATTTCCTTGTCTGTTTTGTAATTTTGGACTGCAAGTTCATCTTCGAGGAGGCTTTATGCGTGGAACCCCTGCATCAGTTGGGTAGAGGCTGTGTTCCTCCAGAAGGGTTATTCGTTTGTTTTTTTCCAGGTTCCCTTGAGCATAACTGGCCCCAAACCAAAAAAAAAACCAAACCCGTTGCTCTCGAGTCAATTCCGACTCATAGTGACCCCAGAGGACAAGGTAGAACTGCCCCGCAGTTTCCAAGGAGCGCCTGGCAGATTCAAACTGCTGACCTTTTGGTTAGTAACTGTAGCTCTTAACCACTACGCCACCAGGGCTTCCAAACTGGCCCCAAGCTCCTTTTTCATGTTGTTAACTTCTTGGCTTGGAGCTCTAAGACCCTGAGGGTGGGGTAAACTTGAATCCCAACCTATAGGAGAGGAAGGTCATGGCTACTAATTTCCAGAAAATATATTTTTCTGCACAGAGCTCAAGTCCAGACCAGGATTTTTCAACCTTGGCACTCTTAACATTTTGGGCCAGATAATTCTTTGCGGGAGGGTGCTATCCTGTGTATTATAGGATGTTTAACAGCAACCCTGACCTCTACCCACCAGATGTCAATAGGACTACCAAACCCCTCCCCACCCCAGCTGTGAAAACCAAAGATGTCTCCAGATATTGCCAAATGTCCCCCGAGGGACAGAATTGCTTACGGTTGAGGACCACTGATCTAGACAAATAAGCTTCTTTGCCCTCAACCTATGCCAGCTGCAGGATTTATTTTTCCTCACCCTACTTTCGCTAAAGTTGTAGCCTTTGGGGTCATGGTTCCAACTTCCTACCTCACTTGGGTTCCAGGGCTTATTTTTTGTTCTTAGGCAGGGGTTGAGGTAGGATGAGGAAAAGCTCACGTGCTTATGACCAAGTTTCTGACTTTCACTTTTTTCTCCTTCATTTTTGGACCCTGTAGGTTTCCCTTACTTTTTTATAAGCTCATTCACACATTTAAAAATATGTGTGTCATATTACGTTCAGCATCTCTAGGTGTTTTGGAACAAGAGGGATTTCAGGTCATCAAATCCACAAAATTGCCAGATGGTCAGTCCGCAGGTAGATAATATTATCTTCACATAGACATGAAGATATTGAGACCAAAAGAAGTTATATGATTTGTCAAATGTCACACGGTTGGTAGGTGGCAAAGCTGGGATTTGAACCCAGGTCTATCTGGTTTAAAAATTAAGAGCTGTACAGAATCCAATAGTTCTGAAATCAGAAGATGCATTCTTTTCCTACTGCTGCTGTAACAAATAACTGTAAACTTAGTGGCTTAAAACACCACAAATCTTACAGTTTATTACAGTTCTGGAGGTCAGAAGTCTCAAATGGGTGGCAGGGCTGTGTTCCTTCTGAAGACTCCAGCGGAGAATCTATTTTCTTGCCATTTCCAGCTTCTAGAGGCTACCTGCATTCCTTGGCTTCTGGCCCCTTCCTTGTATCCCTCCAACTTCTCTTTCAGTTGTCACATTGCTTCTCTGACTCTGACCCTCCTGTCTCCCTCTTTTAAGGACCCTTGTGGCTCATCTAGGTAATCCAGGATTGTTTCCCCATTGAAGGATCCTTGTCTTCATCATATTTGCAAAATCCCTTTTTCCATGTAAGGTAACATATTCACAGGTTCCTGGGATTAGGATGCAGACATCTTTGGGGGACATTATTCAACCTATCACAGAAGAATCTTACAAATAATCTTTTTAACTTCCTTAACATTAATAGAAAAAGAAACAGAGATCCAAAAAGATCCCCTGACATCTAGCCTCGCTCTTTTCCTCACACCTGCCACCTCCACTTTCTTACATGCTCAAGATAGACTGGAAAATGAGTAACTGGAGTCCCCATAGTGTGGATATGAGTGGAGCCTGAAAGGAGAAGAAGGGCTAGGCTAGACTGGGGAGAGTTCTAGTAAGAGGGGCAGCTGGGAAAGGCTGACAAATCAGGAGTTTCTAATAGTCGTAGACCTGGATACCCAGGAGGGAATTGCCCAGTAACAAGGTAAGCACAGGCTTGCTTGTGCTTGCTTACTAATCTCTAGTGAACAATTCCCCTTTTTTTCTTTTTTTTTTTTTAACCACATCAAAGATTCTGCTGCTAGGTATGGCTGGCATCAGTCTCTCTCTCAACCCCACAGCATCTTCCTACAGAATCAAAGCCTCTTTTCGAATCTACAATCCCTGACAGGGCTGGAGTACCCAGTAAGCAAGGTACACATGGGCTTGCTTGTGTTTACTTACTAACCTGTAGCGAAGAGTTTCACAAGGGCATGAAACGCATATGAAACTGTTCACTACAGATTAGTAAGTCAGCACAAGAAAGTCCGTGGGTCCCTTATTGGGTAATCTGCCCCTGTGCATACTCAAGCCAGGGATGGAAAGAGGTAATGGTTCCGTTTAAGTTAACAAACATTTATTGGATGCCTAAACTAAAGTTTGGTGGTTTGAATTCACCCAGTGGCTCTGTGGAAGAAAGGCCTGGTGAACTGCTTCCAGAAAGATTACAGTCAAGAAAACCCTATGGAGCAGTTCTACTCTGTAATACATGGGGATACCGTGAGTCAGAGGCCAGCTCAATGGCAATGGATCCAGCTTGGTTATTCTATACCAGGTGCACTGCTGATCTGAGCCACAAGAGAAGTAAGACCTACCACCCACCTAGAGGAGAGAGACTCATCGAAGAGGTTATTGTATTATGAAAAAGAGGTACATGTTTTGGAATAAGACAGGTCTGAGTTTGAATACAGCTCTTCTACTTACTAGCTGTGTGACCCTAGGAAAATTAATCTCTCTGATAGTTTCTTCATCTGTAAAATAGTTGTTGTTAATTGCCATCAAGTTGGCCCTTAACTCATGGTGACCCCATGCACGATGGGATGAAATGCTGTCTGGTTCTGCACCATCCCTGTGATTGATTTGTAGGTTAGACTGTTGTGATCCATAGGGTTTTTAATTGGCTGATGAAGTAGATTACCAGGCCTTTCTTCCTAGTCCACTTTAGTCTGGAAATCCATTGCTGTCGAGTCAATTCCGACTTATGGTGACCTTATAGGACAGAGTAGAACTGCCCCATAGGGTTTCCAAGGAGTGGCTGGTGGATTTGAACCACTGATCTTTTGGTTAGCAGCCGAACCCTTAACCACTGTGGAGCCCTGATGGTGCAGTGGTTAAGAGTTCAGCTGCTAACTAAAAGGTCAGCAGTTTAAATCCCCCAGCCACTCCTTGGAAACCCTATGGGGCAGTTCTACCCTGTCCTATAGGGTCACTATGTGTTGGAATTGACTCAATGGTGATGTATTTTAGTCTGGAAACTCCACTAAAACCTGTTCAGCATCATAGCAACACATAACTCTCCACTGACAGAGGTATGATAGCTGCAAATGAGGTGCATTGGTTGGGAATTGAACCTGGATCTCCTGCATGGAAGGTGAGAATTCTACCACTGAACCACCACTTCCTCATATGAAACAGCAGAGGTAGTTTACCCCAGACTTATGACGTATCCAAGTTATGACAAACCGCCCTAACAACCATCTGGTTTTTTTTTAATACGACTTATCGTTAGTAATATGTATTACATGCAATGTTGCAGCTCATAATTTGCTGATGTTATCATTCTCAGATGTTCACGGATTGGATTTATAAAGATACTGATAATAAAAGGCAATAATAATGAAAACTAAAAAAAAAAGAGGCATTCAACTTATGTCAGTCAGAACCAACTTACAAACAGAGTCGTACAGAACAGAGCCCTGTTGTAGGTCGGGGACTGCCTGTAGTAGCCACTAAATCTTTACAGGGCACTGTGAGCATCAAAAAACCTGCTTTAATTTTTCCCTGGTCCCAGAACCAACACCTAGTTATGTGACTGACTTTGAAACTGACAAGCTTCTGAGTCTCCATTTACTTACCTTTACAATAGGGGTAACAATACCTGTTTCGAAGACGTTAAAAGAATGCTTGCTAAGCTTTTTTTTTTTTTTTTTAATTAACATTTCTGGCTACTTTTGCAAAAGCCCAGAAGGACATTGCAAGAAGCCAGAGGCAACTGGGCCCCAAGACTCTCCCAGGCCCAAATTGGCTGCCTTAAGGGTGGAGACAGGCTCCACTGTGTGTAACCTGCTGGGGCCCCCAGCACCTGAGTTGGGAAGCCCGGTCTCCAGGTTGTCGGAAGGATTAAATGACATGAGCTATGGCAGCATTTCTCAACCGCGGCACTACTGACGTTTTAAGCCAGATAATTCTTTGCTGTGGGCATTGCCCTGCACTCTGTAGCACATTTAGCAGTACCTCGGGCCTCTACCCCCTAGATACCAGGAGTAAACCTCAGCTGGGACAACCAAAAATGTCACTAGACGTTGCCAGATGCCTCCTGGGGGTCATAATCACTCTAGTCGAGAGCCGCTGATCTACAGGAAAGCACCCTGTAAGCCTAAATATCTAAGGTGTGACTTGTAATAAATTATTATTATTATATCACCAAATACTGAAATCACGGCACCTTTGAGTTAATATATGTGCATTTTGACTGGAACCTTATGGGAACAATTGGTGCCCCAAGATTCAACAGTGGGACCTACAGAAAGCCTCAGTCAGATGGGGAAAGTGCTTTGGAACAGCCCAGCCCAGCATCACTGTGCCCTGTCAGCAGTGCCTGCCTGGCCTCCTCGTGGGGCAGGCTGCTGCAGACGGTCGGGAAGAGGCAAGAGACCTGAGTTCTGGTCTCCGTTCCACCAGTCCTCACTGGGTGACCCTAGGCAGGTCCCACTCCTCTTTGGGCCTCTCACGGCTGATGACAGTTGATGACTCTGAGGTCTCTTTCAGCTCTGATCATCAACATACCCACAGGTGCAGTGAGGGTGAGCCTCCTGCAGGAGTGGGAAGACGCTTCTCGGGGCAGTTGGGGTAGGGACCAGGGCCAGGGCCGGGACTTTGAGCAAAGGCTATGGGTATGTCTCCGTAAAGTGTCACCAAAGCTAATTAAAGAGCCATTGTGGCCTTGAGTGGGAAACTCTGGTGGCATAGTGGTTAAGAGCTATGGCTACTAACCAAAAGGTCGGCAGTTCGAATCCACCAGGTGCTCATTGAAACCCTATGGGGCAGTTCTACTCTGTCCTATAGGATTACTATGAGTCAGAAACGACTTGACAGCAAAGGATATCTTTTTTTTGGCGGCCTTGAGCAGAAGCCCTAGCCTGTCCAAGGTTGACAATAGGAAAAAAAAAAATGCTACTTAAAACCAAAAGAGACTAACTGTTTCTGCTTCCTAAGGAGGAAAGACTAATTCAAACGAGCAGAGAAATCAATCTCTCTGTTGCTTTCCTCCCCTAGCTAAGACTTGGGAGGGAGGGAGAAGGGAAAGACAGGCAGGTCCGGACGTCTGCCATGTTCTCTGTGTTGCTGAAGGATGAGACTTATAGTGAATGTCACTGCACAGCAGGACAGTGAGGCTTTGGACAGGCCAGGTGAGCCCAGAGCGGAGGACACAGGGGCTAAATGGTTCTGCATAATAAGGCGAGGGAAGTTGTGTTTCTGGGGGACCATGGAGGAAAGACAGCTTGGAGAAGTGAACATCAGTGTGTCTTGAGGATGCGGGCTGCTGATGTGACCAAATAAAATCTTTCCAAACATTCAATAACTAACGATTGCTACACACACAAATGCCTTGTGTTGGCGATAGGCTTTGCCTGTTTTTTGCAAGGGTAGATATTAAGGAAATGGAGTTGTATGCAACAAGGTTAGCCCATGTGGTACGGATTGAATTGTGTCCCCCAAAAATTGTGTTGCAGATCCTACAATACCTGTGGTTATAGTCCCATTTAGAAACCGGGGGTCCTTTGTTATGTTAATGAGGCAGGATTAGTGTCAGGGGTGTCTTAAATCAATCTCTTCTGAAATACAAAAGAGCAGATTGAGCAAGAAGCAAGCAAGCAGACATGAGGGAAGATAGATGCCATGCCACATGAGATCTCCAAGCAACCAAGAAACAGACGCTGAGAAGACAAGGACCTCCCCGTAGAGCCATCGGAGAGAGAAAGACTCCCTCTAGAGCCTGTGCCTGGAATCCAACTTCCAGCCTCTTAAACTGTGGGAAAATAAATTTCTGTTTGTTAAAGCCACCCACTTGTGGTATTTCTGTTATAGCAGCACTAGATAACGAAGACAGCAAGTGACAGTCAGTATGAACCATAAGCAGAGTCCTGGGGAGAGTGGAAGGACTCAGAGCTCTTCCCTCCACTCACACTGGCATCACACATACGCAAGGTGTGACCTTATACCTGTGTGGTAATCTCTGGAACAAGTGGGTAGACCCAGGACTGTTCAAATGGCTGCTCTATCTGGTTAGTGGCTCCTGGTAACTGACTTCCGTGTCCTTCCGTCTACAGGGTCCTGCTGGCCCCAGGTGAAGCATCTTCTTGTTTAGGGTTGCATCAATAGTGAGATTTGCTATCTGTGGCCTCCGCCCTTGGTTTCCATTTCTCCTTCTTTGAGTAAACAGCACTCAGATTCTCTTTTGGGACCCACCTCCCCCACTCTCAGGCTATGTTCTTCAGTGGGGTCCCATCCAAGACCTTAGGGCCTGGTCAGTCAGGACATTCAAGCCCCCTGGTCACAATGATTGGTTCAGAGGTGGCAAATGTTCCAAATTAATCCAGAATGATTCCTAGGACTTGTACAATTAAGAGAGGATTCCTTCTTTTCTGTGCTTCTTGACTAGTGACTCTGCAAGGCTATGGGCTGGACCTCTGGCAGCTGTTTTGCCATTGTGAGGTCAGAAATTCTTGGAGAATCCAGCTAATACTGAAGAAGTGGAATCAAGAAATGAACAGAGAGAAATTGGCTTCTGATGGTATCAACAACCTCTAGATCAAGCAGTTCCTGAAACCGTACAACTGGTCTTTTTAGTCAAGCAAGACATTAAATCCACCATCACCCCTCCCTTTTTCTTATTTTGCTTGAACCAGTTTGAGTCACTGTTCCTGTGACTGGCAAAGAAGGGGTATTAACTGGCCCACCAGACTCATTGTCTGGGTTTCATAACTTACCTTGTTGGATATATTTCTTTTCATTTATCTTTGAGACAATCCAGATGAAGAAATGAATGCACCGTGGAGGAGTAGACGGTCTCAGGTGTCTTCATGGACGTGGAAGCCCATCTCATCGTGTCTTCATCCAACGTGTATTTTTTGAGTGCCATCATATGCCCACCCTGGGGAGTGATTTAGACTGGGGGGTGGAGATAGAATGAATGGCCCAGAGAAATATTTGGGAGGTACAATCAGCAGAACTTGGTGTAGACTGGACATTAGTGGTGCAGGAAAGGAGATCTCAAGGTGGAATCCTAGATTTCTCCATTGAGAAATGCTGTGGCTGTCACACTCTGAGACGGGGAACATTAAAAAGTCACCAGGTTTATGCACAAGAGGGGAGTTTGGTTTTGACCATGTTTAGTGTCACGTGCCTTCCCGGTGTCCATAATGGAAAGTCAAGAGAGGTAGTGCTAGAGTTATCTGAGTGGGAGTCACCTGCTTGCAGGTGGCAGCTTAAGCTATGGGTGCAGACAAGATGGCTTAGGGTGAGAAGTACGAGGCCCTCAGATGGAGCCTAGGAGTCCCTAGGTGGCACAGTTAATGTGCTCAGCTTCTAGCTGAAAGGTTGGAGGTTTGAATCCACCCAGAGTCTCTTCAGAAGAAAGGCCTGGTGATCTACTTCTAAAAAATCAGCCATTGAAGGCCCTATGGAGCACAGTTCAACTCTGACACACATGGGGTTGCCATGAGTCAGAGTCAACTCACAGCAACTGGTTTGGTTTTTTTGGCTGGATGGAGCCTTGAGGAGCACCAGCGGTCCATGAGCAAAATGGGAGTAGGATCACATGGCTCTAGAGCCACCCCAAACCTGCTTCACTGAACACCAAGGCCTGGCCTGAAGCCACACCCTGTTCTGCTGCTTCCTGAACTTGAACTCCCTGGGGGCAGGACTTGGTCTTGTTCACCTGAAACAACAGAGGGACTGGGCCTGTCTTGTGCACCACTGAAAGATGCTGCCACTGCAGCCCACAGCCCCCGTACTCCTTCCCTCTGTACGCTCCCTTCCCCTGCACACCCCTCTGCACCTCCTTCAGGTACCCATGACTGCCTGAGAGCTTGCTCTGACTTCAGGAACCTGCTTGGCCTGCGCAAGGATAAGGCTGCAAGGGCCAGGGAGCTAAGGCCTCTGGGAGAAACCCTTAACCAATGACAGGGGAGCCGAGGGATAAATACTCAGCTCCGTGGCCTCGGGTGGGACAACTCTGAGCTTGTTCTACACAGTCTCTCGGTGCTCCCCATAGTGACTGAGCCCCAGTTGCCCAGGGTGGTGAGGTCCCTGTTAACACTCCCCATATTGACTTCCTTCTCTTTTCCATTTCACTTTCCTACTCCCTTACTGGTGTGTCCTGGGGTCACGTCCCAGCAAACTGCCTGTACGCACGTCCTATCCCAGACTTTGCTTCTGGTGGATTGCCCTAAGTAACTCTGGTTACTGAGTGCCCAGAACAGTACCTGACCCATAGCTAAATCAGTACTTCTTGACTGAATTAATAAACTCATCCATCCCCACTGCTAGACGCAGAGGCAGCCCAGTCAACTTCGGTTGAAATGAGAACTGTTCCTGTCCCTTATTCACCCCAACCACTGTGCACATGTGTACACACACTTGCAGAGTCTCAGCCGTGTCACACCACCATTTCTCCCCCCAGGTCAACAGAAGCCAAGGTGAAAAAACCCAGGTCCCCATTACCTAACAGGAGCACCTTTGTGCCCAGGCGCAGCAGCCTGAGCTGGGGCCGGTAGAGGTGGATGTCTGTGTTCTTGGCAGTGGCCAGCAGCTCCTCCCCCAGTGCTCACACTCAAGAGGGGTTCTCCTCTGTCCTCAGCCAGAGGCTCCCAAACATGAGTGGCCACTGTTGTCTATGATAATGAACTTCGGCAAATGGACTTGAGTGTGTGTGTGTGTGTGTGTGTGTGTGTGTACGTGTGTACATTTAGTGTCTCTGTGTATGTGTACCCATGCTTTGTACTTTGGCGTGTATTTGTGTGTGCATGGAGGCTGCCTGTCATTATGCCTCTAATGGAAATACTGCCACGGATCACAACTCTCAATTAGCTCCCCGGGTGATTGCTGTGACAGCCAGTTGCAGAACAGCAAGGCCTGAAGGAATGAATTAATTTGTAGTACACGGCAGTTAGAGTCACTGTGTTAGCAACGGGACTCGACAGCCAGAGACCCTGATTAACTCAGCTCGGGACACTTTGGCACCCATGGGTGTCTGGGAGGCCTCTCCCCTGTGGCCCTGGCCTGGGAAGGATCAGAGGAGCATCAGGGAACTTAGCTGAGCTCAGGCCCACACAGCCCATCAGTACCTCTCAGGAGCTACACTGCCCACCCTCAGGGGAGGAGGGCCCTGCTGGCACATGGCCAGACCCAAGGCCCAAGGTACCACCCCCTCCTGGCTCTCCTCCTTCTTTCCTAATCTCTCCTCTCCTTCATTGGCTCCTCTTTCTACTCCTGCCCTCTAAAGGCAGGTACTTCCTCAAGTTCTTCCTTTGTTTGCTTCCTATCCCTTTCAACTTCCTCTCTGTTGACAAGTCCACTTACCCCTATAGACTGAATGAGCTCCCTAAGACAGATGATTCCCAAATGTCCATCTTTGCCTATTTCCCAGGTTCCAGATTTGCAAATATATATGTTCAGTTATGAGTGGAACACCCAATATCTCCCGCTCATACTTTTGCAGAAGTGTCTCCAACTCCAAGCTCTTCCTTCTCCACCACCACCACCACCCATTGCCATCGAGTCAATTCTGACTCATAGAGACCCTACAGGACAGAGTAGAACTGCCCTATATGGTTTCCAAGGAGCACCTAGTGGATTTGAACTGCTGACCTTTTGGTTAGCAGCCGTAGCTCTTAACCACTACACCATCAGAGTTTCCCTTTTCCTTCTAATCCAACCTAAATATGCAGCCAGAGTCATCTTCCCAAAGTCCAGCTCTATGTCACTTTCTTGCTCAAAAACTCTCAATGGCTCCCCTTTGCCCCTTACTAACAATACTTACTAAAGTCCTTGATGGTCAGTTTACAAACGCGTTTAAGGTCCTTTATAATCTGACCATCACTACGTTTTTAGTCTTATTTTCTACTTATTTGCTGCAACTTTAACGTATCTTAGACCTTGAACTTTGTATTTCCCACCAATATAACTTCACTGATTGTGTTTCTTCCACTTGAAATGCCCTTCTCCCAAACTTAAAAAAAAGTAACATATTGTTTTGATTATAAAACATATTGAAATTGCAATAAATAGACAATAAAATCTATGAGGCCACTAAATCCAAGGTAGTATATTAACCAGGAAATATTGCCACATCCCCAGCTAACATCTTTGAGAATCTAACTTTATGAGGAGTTTGATTTAAAATCTTGACTTTGGTTTGTGAGGGATTTTTTTCATATTTAACAGGACGAATTTTTTCTTTTACCCCAAATACTTCAATGTTTTTTCCTAAAAATAAGGATATTCTCTTACATATCTTAATTATAAAAACTAGAGCATTTAACAATGATATAATGCTATTTTCTAATCCACAGTCCATATTCAAATTCCATCAATAGTCCTTGTAGCATCCCTTATAGCTATTTTTTCCCCAGCCTAAGATCCAACCCAGGGTTACACAGTACATTCAATTGTCATGTTTCCTTCAGTCTCCTTTGAGATGCAACTGGTTCTCAGTCTTTCCTTGCCTTTCTTTTTTTTTTTTTGTAAAATTTATGGTAGTAAAATACATATAACAAAATTTTCCATTTTAACTATTTTTAAGTGCACAACTCAGTGACATTAATTACATTTACCATGCTGTGCAACCATCACCACTATTTTCAAAACTTTTTCATCACCCTAAGCAGAAACTCAGTACCCATTAAGGAACAACCCTCATTCCTCTCTCCTCCTGTCCAGCCCCTGGTAACCACTAATAAACTTTGTCTCTATGCATTTTCCTCTTCTAGATATTTCATATAATTGGGATCCTACAATATTTGTCCTTTTGTGGTTGATGTATTTCACTTAGCATAATATTTTCAAGGTTCATCCATGTTGTAGCATGTACCACAACTTAATTGCTCTTTATGATTGAATAATATTCCATTATGTGGATTCACCACAATTTGTTTATCTGTTCACCTGTTGATGATGCCCTGCTTTCAGTTCTTTTGGGTTTCTATCTAGGAGTGGAATTGCTGCATCGTGTGGCAATTCTGTGTTTAAATTTTTGAGGAACCACCAAACTTTTCAACAGTGACTGCGCCATTATACTATCTCATCAGCAATGGACAAGGGTTTCCTTGTCTTTCATGACCTTCACATTTTTTTAAGAGAACAGTCAGTTAGAATGTCCCTCAGTTTGGGTTTGTCTGATGTTTTTTCATGAATAGATTCAGTTTATGCATTTGGGACCAGAACATCACTGAAGTGATGTTGTGTTCTTCTCAGTGCATCATGGTAAAGGCACATGATGTTCCCAATATCGGTGACAACCAGTTGCCGTTGGAGTTGATTCTGACTCATGGTGACCCCACGTGTCAGAGTAGAACTGTGCTCCATAGGGTTTTCAATGGCTGCTTTTTCAGGAGTAGATCACTAGACCTTTCTTTTGGGGCACCTCTAGGTGGACTCAAACCTCCAGCCTTTGGGTTAGCAGCCAATTGTGTTAACCGTTTGCATTACCCAGGGGCATATTGGTGATATTAATACTAACTTTAATCATTTGGTAAAGTGATGTCTGCCAGGTTTCTCCACTGTAAAGTTATTGTTTTTTCCTCTATAATGATTGATTGAGTAATTTGTCGAAAGATACCTTGAGACTGTAAATACCTTATTCCTCGGAAAACTTTTGTCCACTGGTTTTAGCATCCATTGATGATTTTCTAACTCCATTATTCCTTCTATATTTATTGGCATTCTACTGTAAGGAAGAGGTATCCCTTCTTTATTTATTCATGAATCTATTTCTTTATATCAGTATGGACCCAGGGATTCTTATTATATTCAATGAGTTATAAGGCATTACTCTAGTATTTATCTTGATGCTCAAACTGTCCCAGATTTGGCTAGAGGGAGCCAGTTAAGTTGTGTCTCCATCATTCCTTGAGCATATCTTATCATCTGGCACAATTGGCTCTTTGGGGTTCATCTTCTACTTTCCATCTCTAGGCCTGGAATCAGCTTTTTCTCCAAGAAACCTTCTACGACCAATTTGACTTCACTTGTCTGGATAGCAGCAGACGGCCTCAAGTTGGCATGTGTTACATTAAGTTCTCCTCTCCGAGTATTCGTGGTTTCCTAGTTTACAGTAGTAATGATCTTGTTTATCATCCACGTTTTCATTTAGTCTTTGTCTTAGTCACCTGGTGCTGCTATAACAGAAAGACCACAAATAGATGGTTTCAACAAACAAGTTTTTTCTCTCACAGTCTAGTAGCTACAAGTCCAAATTCAGGACATCAGCTCCAGGGGAAAGCTTTCTCTCTCTGTTGACTCTAGAGGAAGGTCCTTGTCATCAATCTTCCCTTGGACTAGGAGCTTCTCAGGCACAGGGGCCCCAAGTGCAAAGGACACACTCTACTCCTGGTGCTGCTTTCTTGCTGGTATGAGGTCCCCAACTCTCTGCTCACGTCCCTTCCCTTTTATCTCTTGAGAGATAAAAGGTGGTACAGGCCACACCCCAGGGAAATACCCTATACATTGAATCAGGGATGTGACCTGGGTAAAGGTGTTACATCCCACCCTAATCCTCTTTACATAATCTTATCTTGCCTCATTAACCACAGGCAGAGATTAAGATTTATAACACATAGGAAAAGTACATCAGTCACAAAATGGAGGACAACCACACAATACTGGGAATCATGGCCTAACCAAGTTGACACATATTTTGAGGGGACATAATTCAATCCATGACAGTTCTCTTGTATTTACTTTTATAAATTAAATATTTAACTATACACACACACACGCACAATGAAATTAAATGAAAGCAACAGACTATCATATCAGAAGAATAGACACCAAAGGATTAACAAAGGCTTTCCCCAGAAACAAGGTAAAGAAGCAGTCTAGATCCGGGGTCAGCAAACTATGGCTTATTGCATCTTTTTGTAAATAAAGTTTTATTAGAACACAGCTACAACCATTGGTTTACTAATTTTCTATGGCTGCTCTCACTTGCGGAGCCCTGGTGGCAAAGTGGTTACACGATCAGCTGCTAACCAATAAGGCAGGCAGTTTGAATCCACCAGCTGCTCTTTGGAAACCCTATGGGGTGGTTCTATTCTGTCATATAGGGCCGCCAGTGGTCAGAATCAACTCGATGACAACTGGCTTGGTGGCTTTCACCTGCAATGAAGAGTTGAGTAGTTGTGATGGAAACTTTATGGCCTGCAAAGCCTAAAATATTTACTATCTGGATCTTTACAGAAAAGGTTTGCCAACCTCTGGTCCAGATAAACAGATACTGAGAACCCTAGCTTATAAAGGGAGCTAAATGTTACTGAAATTAATGGGAAACCTGGTGCCTATTAATTCAGGTTTCCGCAGTGACTGCTTAGAATGGTCTTGCTTCTTACATGGGGGTTAGCTTGTAAAGTCAACGTTTAAAGCAAAAATTGTACTCAGACTTATTCTGGAAAGCCCCTTGAAAAGTCCATGTTGGAGACTGATATACCTTAAAGATAACTTCTCATTCATTAAGTCCAGCACAGCCAGTTTTACCAGCATCTATATGTCTATGTTGAGCATTTCTACAATATACACATGCAAGGTATGTGGGGCTACTCTAGGCAGCATCACCAACCCTGAGACCAACAGGCTCACATCTGCAATGCAATCAACTGCAACTCTGAAAGCAAATCACATCTGGGCTAGCACTATTTACAGGGAATAAACGATTAAAAACCCTAGAATAGCCTTTCTCAGAAGCTCTCTCATTTGGAAAATTGCAAACGAAAATTGAAGAGAAGTGGGAAATGTTTTGCCAACATAAAAGCTAGAAAAAAATAACTTCTAATCATATGTTGAAAAAGACTTTATACTTTATATCTATATCCTTATAAATTACCTCAATTATTAGTGAGTGTAACAAACACCATCTAATTATGAGTGATGTAAAACCCATTTGGAAAGACCTTTCCAACTATGTTTGAAATACTATGTTGTGATTAGAACAACAATGAGACACCATTTCATACCTATCATGATTGCCAAAATTGTAAGTTGCATGACACCAAGTGATAACCAAGATGTGGAGAGTTGAGAAGGCTTAAACATTGCTGGTAGGAGTGAAGTTGATCAAACCACTTTGAAGAGGGATTTGGGAGTGCTAGTAGGAGTTAGAAAACCAAAAGGGGAGAACACGCTCAGCATTTCTCAAGCTGAAAGAACTGAAGAAAAACTTCAAGCCTCGAGTTGCAATATTGGCAGTCTATTGGCAAAGTATTGAATGATGCAGGAAGCATCAAAAGAAGATGGAAGGAATATATAGAGCTACTGTACTAAAAAGAACTGGTCGTTGTTCAACCATGTCAGGAGGTAGCACATGATCAAGAACTGATGGTACTGAAGGAAGAAGTCCAAGCTGCACTAAAGTCACTGCTAGAAAATAAGGCTCCAGGAATTGATGGAAAACCAGCTGAGATGTTTCAACAAATGGAAGCAGCACTGGGTTGCTCACTCGTCTATGCCAAGAAATTTGGAAGACAGCTACCTGGCCAACCGACTGGAAGAGATCCACATTCATGTCCATTCCAAAGAAAGGTGATCCAGCCGAATGTGGAATTTATCAAACAATATCATTAATATCACACGAAAGTAAAATTTTGCTGAAGATCATTCAAAAGCAGCTGCCGCAGTAGTTCGACAGGAAACTGCCACAAATTCAAGTGTGATTCAGAAGAGGACATGGAACGAGGGATATCATTGCTGATGTCAGATGGATCTTGGCTGAAAGCAGAGAATATCAGAAAGATGTTTACCTGTGTTTACTCGACTATGTGGATCATAATAAATTATGGATAACATTGTGAAGAATGGGAATTCCATAACACTTAATTGTGCTCATGAGAAACCTGTCCATAGACCAAGAGGCAGTCATTCAAACAGAACAAGGGGATACTATGTAGTTTAAAATCAGGAAAGGTATGTGTCAGGGTTGTTATCTATTCACCATCCTTATTCAATCTGTATGCTAAGCAAATAATCCAAGAAGCTGGACTATATGAAGAAGAACGTGGCATCAGGACTGGAGGAAGACTCATTAATAACCTGCGATATGCAGGTGACACAACCTTGCTTGCTGAAAGCAAAAAGGACTTGAAGCACTTACTGATGAAGATCAAAGACTACAGCCTTCAGTATGGATTACACCTCAACATGAAAACAAAAATCCTCACTACTGGACCTCACTACTGAACATTATCACATCATGATAAATGGAGAAAATGTTAAAGTTGTCAAGGATTTCATTTTACTTGGATCCATAATTAACACCCATGGAAGCAGCAGTCAAGAAATCAAGCGACGTATTCCGTTGGGCAAGTCTACTGCAAAAGATTTCTTTAGGGTGTTAAAAAGCAAAAATGTCACTTTGAGGAGTAAGGTGTACCTGTCCCAAACCATGATATTTTCAATCACTTCATATGCATGCGAAAGCTGGGCAATTAATACGGAAGACCAAAGAAGAATTGATGCCTTTGAATTGGTGTTGGCGAAGAGTATTGACTATACCATGGATGGCCAGAAGAATGAACAAGTCTGTCTTGGAAGGGGTACAGCCAGAGTGCTCCCTGGAAGTGAGGATGGCGAGCCTTTGTCTCAGGTAATTTGGACATGTTATCAGGAAAGACCAGTCCCTGAAGAAGGACATCATGCTTGGCAAAGTAGAGGGTCAGCAAAAAGAGGAAGACCCTCAACAAGATAGTTTGACACAGTGGTTGCAACGATGGGCTCAAGCATAGCAATGATTGTGAGAATGGCGCAGGACAGGGCAGTGTTTCATTCTATTGTACTAAGGGTTGCTATGAGTCAGAACCGACTTGACAGCACCTAACAACAACAGTAAAGATAAGATGTGCACACCCAACCACCCAGCAACTCTGCTTCTGGTTAGCTACCTGGGAGCAGTGGCTCTTAAACAGTGGTCCCAGACTCCTGGGGTCCCTGAGACTCTTTCAGGTGGCCAACAAGGTCAAAACTATTTTCAGAATAACACTAAGATGTTATTTGCCTTTTCCACCATGTTAACTCCCAGGGCAAGTAGGAGGGAGAAAAATGAGAGCGTGAGGCTTGAATTCTGTCTGTAACATTACGTTTTTAAAAAAACTAAAAAAGAGAACATGAAGTACGTAGAGATTTGTTTGTATTACTTTCTATAATTTTCCATATGTTTGGCATGCTTTGTAATTAAAAACAAAAAATATTTCTTCAATGCATGTAATAAATTACTTAATTTGAAATAGAAGTATATAATTTTTATTTAGACAATATCAGTTTCTTCCCACTCCCACTAAACATATGTTGAAGACACATTTAAAGAATATCAGTGTAACAACGTGTGCCAATGCTTACCCTGTGTCTTAGGTATCTAGTGCTGCTATAACAGAAATACCACAAGTGGATGGTTTGAACGAGACAAGTTTATTTCCTCACAGTTAAAGTAGGCTAGAAGTCCAAATTCAGGGCATCAGCTCCAGGGGAAGGCTTTTTCTCTCTGTCAGCCTTCTTCTCTTCGGTGTTCCCCCAGACTAGGAGCTTCTCTGCGCAGGGACCCCGGTCCAAAGGATGCGCTCTGCTCCCGGCACTGCTTTCTTGATGGTACGAGGTCCCCCACTCTCTGCTTGCTTCCCTTTCCTTTTGTCTCTTGAGAGATAAAAAGTGGTGCGGGCCACACCCCAGGGTAAAGGCGGTGTTACAATCCCACCCTAATCCTCTTTAACATAAAATTACAATCACAAAATGGAGGCCAGCCACACAATTCTGGGAATCATGGCCCAACCAAATTGATACACACATTTTTGGGGGGACACAGTTCAATCCATGTCACCCTGCCTGAGGAGCCCTTACGCCCTTGTTTGACCTTGTGACTGGGGAGAAGGGGGTGTTGGAATTTATAGGAAGAACTTTTACTTTCTCTGTATTGTTTTAATTTTTACTACAATAATATTTTTTCAGAAAAAAATTAAAGAAGTCTCCATTGTGAAAATATAAAAGGTAATTTTTTTTTGGTTTCGACTTTAAAAAATAATTTTGAGGCCATACTTTTCATCCCACTGGGTGAACTATTTTCTTAATTTCAATTTTAAATTATTTTTCTGTCATTTATCAGTCTTCAATATTGCCATTTTCATGGCTGCCTAATATTCTGTCTCACAAGGTGCCATGAGTTTTCAAAAAGCATTCTTGTGTTTTAGTAACTTGGGCGGTTTCCAGTTGGTTGCTTTTACAAACAATACTGTGACGAACCTCTTTATATAGTCTTCGTCTCTACTTTTGATTATTTCCTGAACTTCAGAGGCATTGAAATCTTAGCTGTGTTACTTCCCACGGGCAAATTACTTAGCTTCTCTGAACCTCAATTTCTTAGAGGCAGGATTGAAATCATTCTTAACCAGGGGTGATTTTGACCCCAGAGGACATTTGGAAACATCTGGTGACATTTTTGGTTTTCATAAATGGGACAAGGTGGCAGGGGTTGCTACTGGCATCTAGTGGGTAGAGGCCAGGGATACTGCCTCTCACAAAAAACAATTATCCAGCCCAAAATGTCAATAGAGCTGAGGTTGAGAAATGCTGGAATAGAATGATCACAAATATCCCATCTTGCCCTGAAAATTACTAGAGATTTCTGGAGTGACTCGTGGTCTGGATAGGGCTGGAGGAGGGGTCCTCACCCCAGATTGGGAGCCCTTGGGAAGGAGGGGACGGAGCAGAGGGTGTTTTCCAAATGGACCTGCCTGTCACAATCACCTGGACACTCTCTCCTGGAGAGTCTGAGTCCGTATATTTCCAGGTGGCCTTTAACAAGTGCCCCAGGTGAGTCCATTGGTTAGAGCAGTGGTTCCCACCTACCTGGCCATCAGACTCCCCCAGGGAGCTTTCTGAGCAAGGTTTGGAGTGGAGTCCAAGAATTTGGGGAGTTTGGTTTGTTGGTTGGCTTAAGCTCCAGAGATGATTCTGATGAAGGCAGCTTGGGGAATTAGATGGGCACTAAGGGAGTAACATGGGCATTCGTTCATTCATATAGGATCGGTGTTGTTGTTAGTTCCCGTCGAGTGGATTCTGACTTATGGCGATCCCATGTGTGCAGAGTAGAACTGCATCATAGGGTTTTCAAGGCTGTGACCTTTCGGAAGCAGATGGCCAGGCCAGTCTTCCGAGTGCCTACGGGTGGCTTTGAACTGCCAACCTTTAGGCTAGTGGTGGAGCACTTAACCATTTGCACCACCCAAGGACTCCAAAAGAGGTGTAAGTTCAAAAGAGATGACTTAGATACAGTGTCTATCTTCAAGGATTTAAGATCTAACAGGGGAGACTGACCCATTAGCAACTCATTAACAATTCAATTGCCTATGAAAAGGGCTTGAACAAAACGCTTGGAAAGCACAAAGGAGGGAGGGGCTCACTGTGCCTAAGGGCTTCACGGAGGAGGCTGACACTTGAGGTGGGCCTGAGAAGAGGGGCTGTAGGGGAGGATTCTTGGCAGCGGAAACTGTGGAGGCAGACCTCTTGACAGAGAGAATCAGCAGCAGGACCAAGAAGAAAACGATGGAGCAAGCCCCTCTCAACCGTTTACTCTTAACATGCAACCCAGCTACACAGCGCTTTTGCGTTTTCAAGAAAACCTGAAACCGTGCGATGTAAATGTGAATGAAGCCTTGCTCTTGCAAACTCTGAAATAACGCAGATCATACTTTATTTCTATGGGGAAATTGTCTTGGATTGTGTGAGTTTGAAATTAGGAGAAGTTTTCAGGAAGGCCTCTCTCACGTAAAAACCTGCTTGCCTTACACTGAGCACCTACTGCCTATGGGACCGGAAGACCTGCTGGCGTAGTGGTTAAGTGCTATGGCTGCTAACCAAAAGGTCAGCAGTTTGAATCCACCAGGCGCTCCTTGGCAACTCTATGGGGCAGTTCTACTCTGTCATATATAGGATCGCTATGAGTCAGAATTGACTGGACAGCAACCGGTTTTGGGCGTGAGACCTGTGCTCCGGACTCCGAGAGGGTTGAGGCCTATCCCCACCCTGGAGGCGCTCATAGCCAGGTAGACATCCCTGGCCCCCCTCCCCATCCTGTGGCAACCTCTGATCTGAGTCAGGCTGGTAGACAGGCCGGAGAGGAAGTGGCCAGGAGTCCAGCAAAGTGAGGCAGGAGGGGGGTGGGCTAGGGCCAGGTAGGGAGAGTCCTGGATACCCAGGGAACCACACTGGCATTTTAAAGAGGGGCCAGGTTCCCAGAGCAGGGAACAGACACGGGGTGGAAGAGCGGTGGCCAACCCAGGGTGCCTCGGTTGTTCCTTCCCTTCCACACACAGCAATATCGCTGCTCTCGTCCTCTGAACACCACTCTTGGTTGCTTCATTCCGTCAGTAAATATTTATTGAGTGCCTACTATTGGGGCACCGTGAGTCAGAATTGACTCGAGGGCAGTAGGTTTGGTTTTTTTTTTTAACTATGTGTCGAGTGCTGTATACGCACAGGGCCACATCAGTGAAGAAAATAGAGCAAAATTCCTGCCTTCATGGAGCTTACATTCTCATAGGAGGAGATGGATCATAAACAAAATTAAAAAAGCAATCTATAGACTATATACATTGTTTTTTAAATTTTGTTTATGTAATATAGTGTATTTGTTTATATAATATAGTATAGTAAAATGTGATAAATGCACTGGAGGAAAATAGAGCAAAGATGAAGACAGAGAATGTTGGGCAGGGGTGTGTGTGTGTGTATAAATCAAGACAACAGTTGTGAGTGGATTTAAACTCATGGCGACCCCATGCGTGTCAGAGTAGAACTGTGCTCCATAGGGTTTTCAATGGCTGTGTGTGGGGATATATGCCATTTAAACATGGCTGCACTATTGACAACTGCAGCCCCCACAGGCCTCTATGCTGTATACGACATGTTAGAGACTTGTCAGCCATGAGAAAGAGATTAGGCACGACTTGTTTTCCCACACCTATTGTCCTGTTACTGATTGGCTTGTTTACCTGAATTCCTTCTCCCTTGCCCGAAACTTATTGTTACTCACCCAAAGCCCATTGTTCTGTTATTTGCTTTACTGCTTGCTGTATTGACTATAAAATAAACTCCTGGGACTGAAGCCGGGGTTCGACTCCTCAGAGTGACCCTCTTGGCCCCACTTCTCTGTAACAGTTGTGGCATTGGTTATTGTCTCTGCCGCCCCGACAACCGTCGCCACTGCGACAGCTGCGACCTTTCGGAAGTAGATTGCCAGGACTTTCTTCTGAGGTGCCCCTGGGTGGATTCAAACCACCAACCTTTTTTTCTTTTTTTTTAATTGTACTTTAGGTGAAGGTTTACAGAACAAATAGTTTCTCATTAAACAGTCAGTACACATATTATTTTATGACATTGGTTAACAACCCCACGACATATCAACCCTCTACCTTCTCGACCTTCAACCTTTTTTTTGGTGAAAATATACATAGCGAAAGATACACCATTTCAAAAATTTCTACATGCACAGTTCAGTGACATCGATTACATTCTTCCAGTTGTGCTGCTATTCTCACTTTAGATGAAGATTTACAGAACAAAATAGTTTCTCATTAAACACTTAGTATACATGTTGCCCTATGACAATGGTTAACAAACCCACTACATGTCAACACTGTCCTTACTCAACCTTGGGTTCCCTATCACCAGATTTCCTGTCCCCTTCTGCCTTCTAGTCCTTGTCCCTGGACTGCTGTGCCTCATTAGTCCCATTTTGTTTTATGAGGCTGTCCAGTCCCCGGCTGAATGGTCAAACCACCAACCTTTTTGTTGGCAGCTGAGTGATTAACCATTTGCGGCATCCAGGGACTCCTGTGTGTGTGTGTGTGTCTGTGTGTGTGTGTGTGTGTACAGGTGCACAAATTTAAAGCGGAGTCAGGGAAGGTGCCACTGAGAAGGTGATGTTTAAGGGTTTCTTTTAAATCTTATGTAACTGTGTTAAGTTGCATTTACATATGTATGTCTTCATGATTGAGTATTTCGCCAACAAGATTATAAATTCCCCTGCAGTTAGAAACTCCACAGGGCCTAGCACACAACTGGGCCCCTCATGGGCATTCAAAACACTTTTTGAATGAAGGAATGAATGAGTAAATAAAAAAAAGAATGAATAAATAAAAATGGAATGAAGAATGAATAATGAATGAAGGAAACAATGACTAAAAACAAAACAAAAACGCTGCATCCAAGTCTTGAGTTTCGGTGTCCGGATCTCATAAAAGCTTTGCATCTGCTCTGCTGGCCCAGCCAGCCAGAGACTCCACCTCTTAGGCGGGAAGAAAAGGATGTGACTTGGGAAGCACGAAGCCCAGGTGGGGTGGGGCAGGGTGGCACTGGACAGGGAGGGTGGGGTGAGGTGGGGTGCGGTGGGGTGGAGGGGCTGGAAAGCAAAAAAAAAAAAAAAAGCGTGAAGATCTCCCCCCACCAAAAAATAAAAATAAAATAAAATCCAGGAGAGAAGAAAACAAAAGATCAATAAGCACAGTCGGAGGTGACAGCAGCCAGCCAGGGAGTGTTCCTCTCTTGATTAGAATTCATGAAGTCCCCTCCTACATTAAGTCTTTATGTGACACCTGGCCTTTAATGCAAAGCTGGCTGCAAACATTAAAAATTAAAAGCCGAAGGTAGGCTACATCCATCTCTGATAGCGCAGCTCCCCTCCTATCTGAGGTCTGCACAAAGCTATTACACATTGATAAATTATTTGGGGTAATAGCTGAGATATTACATTGTTTCTGAGTGAAGGTAAAATCTCTCCCTGACACAGGCATTTATCAGGAGTGCCTTTCATTCTATTTATTATAGGCCAGATGAGCATGGGGCTTCGGCCGGGCTGGGGTGCTGGGCTCGGCCCCCTTCCCTACCTCGCTCCCCTCCCTCTCCCTCTGTCACTCTCTTGGTAGGGTATTGATGGGGCTTGTGACAAGTTAATTATTATCTAAGGCTATTCGGTTCACCTTAAAAGGGGTGGGGGCTCCTAGGGAAGAGGGACGTTTGGTTATTGAACAATCAGTTGCATGGATGACAGTTGGTCCCTGATCCCACCTTGGTCCCACCTGATAAGCTTGAACCCAGCTGTACGCCCATCCACATTCGGCTCCCAGTTACCCGGGAGGAAGTTCACACAGCTAGTGCCCTGGCTGCATCTTACCACTCCCCCACACCACCCCTCCCACCCATCCTGCAAGTTGGCAACCAATCAGAATTGCTAAATGTTTGTTCTGCAAAGGGGTGGAGGGCCTGGAGGCCTCCCAACAATAACACACAGCGAAGGTACAAATCTAGGCTAGAAGCCTCCACTTTCTGTTGTAGAGTTCCCAAACTGGTCATATCTGTCCTCTGCCTTTCCTCCTCCTTTTCTGACCTCTACGTGTCCTCCAGGAGCCCTCATGGTACAGTGATTAAGCATTCGGCTGCTAACCAAAAGGTTGGCAGTTCGAACCCACCAGCCGTTCTGTGGGAGAAAGATGTGGCGGTCTGCTTCCATAAAGATTACAGCCTTGGAAACCCTATGGGGCAATTCTGCTCTATCCTACAGGGTCACTGTGAGTCAAAATTGACTTCACTGCGGTGGGTTTTTTGGCTCCATCCCCACCCCAGACTCCTTGATAGTGTCCTCTGAGCTGAGAGTGTGCGGCAAGGATACAGGATCTGGGTCTGATCATGTTATTGTTGTTGCTGGTTGCCGTCAAGCTGATTCTGACTCCTGGTAACCCCAGGTATGCCGAGAAGAACTGCTCCATAGAGTTGTCAAGATTGTGACTTTTTGGAAGTAGATCGCCAGGCCTGTCTTCCAAAGCTCATCTGGTTGGGTTCAAACTGCCAACCTTTCAGCTAGTAATTGAGTGTTTAACGGTTTGTGCCACCCAGTTTCCTCAAATGAGGAATAGGAGTAATATATAATGGATTCTCTGGGTGGTGCAAACAGTTAATGCACTTGGCTGCTAACTGGAAGGAGGTTGGAAGTTCAAAGCCACCCAGCGGTGCCTTGGAAGAAAGGCTTGGTGATCTACTTCCAAAAAAATCAGCCACTGAAAACCCTGTGGAGCACAGTTCTACCCTGACACGCATGGGGTCACTGTGAGTTGCAGTCTACTCACAATAAATGGTTTCATATGGGGGTAACAATAATGCCAGCCTCACAGGGTCGCTGTTGTAAAGGTCACACCAGGACTGGCTGAGCATCAGGGTAGGGCTTTATGGGTGGTGTGAGTGGGGGTTCATGTGTGTGTGCATGGAAGCCATACCATGGAGCAGTAGTAGCTGCGGAAATTGGCCATTTTGTTTGGGGTCCTTGGGGATCGTTCGTGCACAATTTTCTTGGAAGGAGCACTCCTTCCAGCACTGTTTATCAGGTGCTTTCTATTTTCCAGGCACTGTGCTCAGTGCTGAATAGATATTGAATATAACAGACCCGGTTCCTAATCTCCAGCTGCTCACAGTCAATAGAGTTGTCCTGCTGTCCCCAGACGAGGGGAGCAAGTGCTCTGACGACTTCTGTCCCTGGGGGCCGGTTAGCTCGCTGTTCTTCCAGCCCTGGATCTGAGTCAGCTCCAACTCCTATCAAGTGCTTGGCACATAACAGGTGCCCAATCAATATTTTTTGAATGGATGCTTGACATAGTGAATACTGAGTCCTGGGTGGACAGGTGTAAGCTTGCTGAGTCTCACTGAGGCACAAGGCATGTTTCAGGTCTACTTTCTAGGAAACAAAGGCTGCCAGGTTAGCTCAGGGGAACTGTCCATCTCCAAGCCCCAGGCAGGGAAGATGATACCCCAGCAAAAAAGAAGGAAATGCCAGTTGTCTCTGAATGCAAGCTAGGCAATGAAACCTTCACTGCTGCCTGTGGAGTCAGTGGCCCTCCTCTTTCTGGCATTTCTGCCTAATGACCAGACATCTGTGGGACCTCAACTGGCAGGAGGAGGAGAGGGAGGTCACCCCAGGGCACACGCTCTCTCTGAGCCCAGCTTCCCATTCAATCTGGGTGCAGGTGGGTGCTAGAGGAAGCCTGGGATGAGGTGGGCTCTAGGCTTTCCCACCCTGAGTATTGCTGAAGTCACACTATAAAAACCTGACTGATCATCTCTAGTCTCTGCCTCTCTAGCCAGCCCTCTTGAACTGATATTTGGTGGGACTGTCTGCCCACCTTTCATTTCAGGCTTCATCCCTGGATGCTGTTTTTCCAGTCTCCCAATTCCATTCTCTGTGAACCAGAACCAGCCCCGCTCCTCCCTGCAACCAATGATGTTCCCTAAAGCTCAGGAAGGACCCTTGGACCTGGATGATGGATGAACTTGGGTATCTCCAAGAGTGTTGGCACCGTTTAGCTATGTTGTGGGTTCAGTTGTTGGGCTGAATCAGCTCCTTCTTGATGGGTCCTTTTCTTATTAGGGGAAGCACGAGTCTGAAGCAGTGATTCTCAGCCACTGTTGTGGGCTGGCTTCCCTTCTTCCCCCAGTCTGCAATACCCTGCCAGCTGTATTGAGTCATTACTGTTTACTGCTAAGAGTGGTTCTTATTCAGCAAGTAAGATGAGTCAGAAGCAAGGCTGAGACCCTGCTCTAAAGAGTTGATAGTGTGATCCAAACATAAGAGGCCAACCAGAAAAAGCTTTCTAGGATCAGCTAAGTGACAGAGTTATAATAACAGTAATTGCAGCTTTTACTGAGTATTTACTATGTGCCAGGGACTGTGCTAAGCATTTTATATTCAGTCTCTCATTTAATCCTCATACAAATCCAAGAAGGTGGTAATACACAGGCATAGAGAGAGCAACAGCAAGGGGTGGAGATGGAATTGGACCCTAAGTCTGTCTTAGAAAGGATCTTAATGATTTACTCAGTCTCTTTATTTCCTACATTAGGAAACTGAGGCTTAGAGAGGAAAATCATTGCCCAGTATCAGTGGCTGAGCTGGGACTAGATTCTAAGGGTTCTAATTCCATAGCCAAAGCTTTTTTCTACTGCACCACACTGTTACCTAGGAATATAGCATCTCTTTCATTTCCACTATCCCTCCAACGTTGAGGGAAATCATAAAGGCAGAGGGGGAGCCCAGGGCTGGAGAACCAAGATATGGATACCAGTGTAATGTTGCCAAACAGACAAAAAGTCATAGACTTTAGCCTTGAGAGCTCCAGGAAGCTTCTTTTAAAGATGGAAGCAGGAGTCAAAAGCCAACAGAGCAGCTGGAGGTACCTAAGGGCCCCAGGTAGATCAGGATCGAGGAATTCAATGAAGACAGTGGCCATGAGACCCCAGTGTTTAGGACACTTTGAAACAGAAGCTACCAGAACCAGGAATCTGTTGAGACAGGAAGGATTTCAATAGGCCTGAGACAGACCCACCAAAGGACTGCAGGAGATCCAGGAAGATCCACAAAACCAAAAAACCAAACTCATTGCCATCAAGTCAATTCCTACTCATACCGACCCTATAGGGTAGAGTAGAACTGCCCCATAGGGTTTCCAAGGAGCAGATGGTGGATTCCAACTGCCGACCTTTTGGTTAGCAGCCAAGCTCTTAACCACTATGCCACCAGGGCTCCAAAAGGCAAAGATCTAGGTGAGCATTGCAAAGCCCACTGGCAAGAGGAGATGAGCGTCCTAATTACTAACAGAAGGTAAAAAAGAGGCAGTCAAGTTTGAGGGATGTGTGGCACGGGAGAGATGTCAAGATCCAGGGCCATTGCATTGCACAACCTGGTTCAGTGACTATGGCAACCTGATCAAGAGTCATGAGGCTGGGGTTTCGAGGGATTCTTGGTTTGGAGTTGACAGCTGGGGATAGAAAAAGATGCCAAGAGCTTCTTAGAAGTTTTTCTGAGTATTAGGTAAACAGTTTCCCTTTGTTATTTTCACAAGTAACTGCTATAAATATTTAAATTGTTTTCTATCAGAGTGTTTTTTCTTCAAATGTAAATTTGTGTTGAGACTGGACCACGTGGGAGCCTGGATTTTTGAGGGTTGCATTTTTAATAAAATAAATAAATAAAAGGACCTGCTACTTGTATACCTACACCTGTGCCCAGATCTGTTACCTAGATAAATATATAGGTAACAAAACATTTGCCATTTCAACAATCTTCACGTGTATCGTTCAGTGACATTAAGTATGTCATCATGTTGTTCAACCATCACCATTAACTGTTCCCAAATTTTTCCTTCACCCTTACCAGAAGCTCAGTGTCCCCTGCCATATAATATAAACTTAAACTTGATTTTTCAAAAGGTTAGAAGGAGGAGTACACGGTACAGAACATCACGTACCTTGAATGACCTCTCTTCAGGGTTTGCCATGGTCCTCAGAGGTCTTCCTACCTCTAAAAGGAAGGGGCATATTTTCTTTCTTTCGCAGTGCCACCTTTAAGGAAGTGGTGGATAATTTGGAGAGAGACTTTCCACATTACATAGGCAAAGAAATTGCAATCATCCAGGATGCATATGCAGCCCAGTCTCACATCTAACGTCTTCGTTAATTCTGCACATTCCTAATCTTTGCAGTATTTCAAGTGGCTGGGTATTGGACTTGGCTATTTAGAGTTAATATTGCTGCGGGGGGTGGGGGGGAGGAGGGGTGGTGAGTTTCTACACACCCAGTGCCTCTGCACCCAGAACCTGGTACGGGGGCAGTGGTCAGAGGGAAACAGAGGGAGAGAAAGATATCAAGTGTAGTAATCAGAATGAAAAATGGAGCCGCGGTTACTTTAAACAAGAGCTAATTCATCACGAGAACGAGTGGATAAGTAGCTGAGTTTCAGGCTTTCAGTAAGTTCCCCGTTCTGCTCCAAAAATTATTCCACCCCTGTCTGCATGCTCCCATAAATCATCCCTTCTTCACATCAGCTCCGATTACCAATTACTCCTGCCTGTAACACGCATTCCTTGCCCAACACCATCGGATGGGGCCTTGCCTTTTAATTTTACAAATGCCTTTTTTCCCACTTTCCTTGTTTCTTCCTCTTCCAGTCTTTCCCTGCCCCCAGCCTCCCATTCCCTCCCTCTCCCTTCTCTCCCTCTCATCTCTTACTTGCACACTCCCCACCCCCACCCCACCCCCAGCCAGCCTGCCGTGTGTGCCGGGGTCCTGTGGGAAGGGAAGTGGAAAGCTGCCTTGGGTAGCGCTAACAACCAGGACCTCCTGGGAAGATGGGAGAGGGGTGCTTTTCTCATCCCTCTCAAGGTTGCCCCCACCAGCATCCACTCCCAGCCTGTTTCTTGGTGTACAGACCGGGACAGGGCAGAGCTGGAGTCTGGGGTGGCAACAACCTGTTGGAAAGAGCTATCTGTTCTCCCTAAGAAGAGAGCTTTCTACTCCCCTGGGCGCCCAGCATGGTGAAAGCGATCATTATAAATATTTGCCGTCATAGTTATTAGCGGCTGACAGTGTTGGATGCACAGAGGCTGTGAGGCTATGCAGGGCTCGAAAAATCCGTTTAGAAGATTCCCTGCATCTGCTTCAGCTTTTGTTTCTGACGTTAGAATCACCCAAAGCTGCGTTTTCCAAACTGCAATCATGACTGTGTCACTTTCATAATTTTTGCCCCATTTAAATATCATATGTACCCTATTAGTTCCTGAGCGGTACCAATGGTTAACGCACTTGGCTGCTAACCAGAAGGTTGGGAGTTCAAGTCCACCCAGAGGCACCTCAGAAGAAAGTCCTGGTGATCTATTTCTGAAAAGTCAGCCACTGAAAACCCTATGGAGCACAGTTCTACTGACACATGTGAGGTCACCACGAATTAGAACCGACTCGCCAGCAACTAGTGGTGACTGGTGGATATACCATATTTCCTAATATTTTCAAGTCAACTTGAAATTGGCTCACTCTTTAAAAACTTAACTTTGTCCTAAGCAAAAGTTTATGAAATCACGTGCTTGATGTGATAGTGATATTTTCCCCAATACATATTAAAATAAGTGCATAACTACTATTTTAATGAACTTAACTTCATGCATACGAAAGTCATGTCTGTTGGACAGGTACCACACTTTGGCTAAAGCGTCATTCCCTCCTGAGCACTCAGAGATGTGATGTGATGGCTGACATGGGACTAAGACATAGAGGGTGCATGCAGCTCAGACTTCTCAAACATCCCTGCACCCCAGAAGCACAGGAGCCTGTTAGGATACAGATTCCAGCCCCACCTTCAGGGCCTCTGATTCAGGAGGTGTGGGCATTCTCCAGGCCCAGGCCCAGAATCTGGAGTCTAACAAGTATCCTCAGGTGTCTCTGGACCGTGCTTTGAGAAATACTGGTCTAGCCTGTGCTTCAAATCTAAAGTGCTTTGTGACCTAGGGAAAATCACTTCATTTCTTCATTTCTTAATTGTTTACATTGGCAGAACCCTAACTGTCCTCCTACCTCCTAGAGATGAAAGGAAGTCTGAATCCAACAAGATAGTCTGGGGATGAACCTGGTAAGGTGTCCGGCTGTGTCCAGGGAGAGGCATGGCTTGTTTCATAAGCATCCCCACAGGTATACAGACCAGCCTAGGCCAGAGACGTTAGCATCCTGGGGTTGCATCCCCACAGGCCACCTGTTTTGATTGGATTTGAAAACTATAGATTTCTGCAGGGTTGAGAACCCTAAAAGTGGATTCCAAGCCACTTTTCATGATGGTTATTTAAATATAATTCTGTGTCTAGGTTAAAAAAAAAAAAAAAAACCAAACCCCTTGCTGATTCTGACTCATGGCGACCCTATAAGACAGAGTAGAACTGCCCCATAGATTTTCCAAGGAGCAGCTGGTGGATTCAAACCACCAACATTTTGGTTAGCAACCCAGTTCTTAACCACTTAGGGGAGGGTAAAAAGTCCCAGGGCCAGGACTAGCAGGAGGCAAGTCAGGCACCCAAGCATCAACATTTAAGGAGGCTATCACTCTTCGGTGCCAACCCTGTGCTTGCACGAGCCTGGGAGTGAGCACCTCCTTAAATATCGTGCTCTGGGAGCCTTGCTTGCCTCACCCTGCCCCAGCCCTGTAGAAACCATAGCTTCGCTTGATCTAAATCCCTGTAGGGCAGGGTGAAGTCAAGAGAAAGAGAAACCAGCTGCCCTCGAGAGGATGGAGTCCAAGTTGTGGCGACCCCGTATGTGTCAGAGTAGAACTATGCTCCATGGGTTTTTCAATGGCTGATTTTTCAGAAATAGATCACCAGGCCTTTCTTCCCAGGCACTTCTGGGTGGACTTGAACCTCCAACCTTTTGGTTAGCAGCTGAGTGTGTTAACCATTTGCATGGCCCAAGGGAAAGAGAACCAAGAGTTAATTGAACATCCAAGTTGAAAGGCACTGTGCCAGGTGCATTCACACATGTCATATCCTCTAGTCCTACAAGAGCCCACAAAACCAAAACCAAGCGCATTGCTGTTGTATCAATTCTGACTCATAGCAACCCTATAGGACAGAAGAGAACTGCCCCAGAGGGTTTCCAAGCCTGTAAATCTTTGCGGAAGTAGACTGCCACATTTTCTCCCATGAAGCAGCTGGCGGGTTTGAGCCACTGACTTTTCAGTTCGCAGCAGAACACTTTAACAACTGCACCACTAGGGCTTCTTACAAGAGCCCACAACAGAGACATTATTTGTCTCATTTTACACCAGAGGACAGCAATGTTTAGAGAGGTTAGTGAATCTTCCTAGTAAAAAGAAAAAAGGATGGGAAGAAGGGAAAAGGGGAGGGAGGGAGAAAGAAAGCAGGGAAGAGGGAGGGAGGGGGAACGACCACTTCAGTCTTGACCTTCCCTTTCTTATCGAGTGTTATTGAAATAGAATTGATTCCACTTCACGGATGAGGCCAATGAGACCCACAGCCCTCATGTGTTTTCCATGAACTTAATAATTTATAATTTTTAAATCGCTCGTTGCCACAAAGCATTTTAGATCACTCATATTCACTTAGATCTCTCACCTCTATCCATCAAACTTGGACTGAGTAGGCACCCAGTCAGGCACAGCAAAGAATAGGAAAGTTCCTTTTGGGGGATCTTGGAAGCCAGTGGAGAGACAAAATTAGCTAATTGTAATGGATGAAACCAGTAAGTAAAGAAAGGAGCATATCGGGTATAATCAAGGGGAGAGAGAATTATACCAGAAAAACTAGGCTAAGATAGGTGTCAAAACCTCACAGAAGTTAGTTCTGAGCTTCCCTAGTAAATACAGCAGCTACTATTAACTAATACAAAGCATCCCTGTTAGCTGGGTGAGAGACGATTTTCTAGCGCTGAAGTCTGAACACTTTTTATTGCTGAGGCTCTTTACATAAGGAGTACTGACAGCAGCAGAGCCAGATATAATAACATAATAATGGCAAGACTTTGACTTACTTACTTTAGACACATCATCAGGAAAGAACAATCGCTAGAAAAGGTCATCATGTTTGGTAAAGTCCAGGCCCAATGAAAACAAGGAAAACCCTCAGTGAGATGGATTGACGCAATAGCCGCAACAATAGGCTCAAACATACCAACGATCATGAAGGTGGTGCAGGATCAGGCAATGTTTTCGTTCTTTTACACAACTTGGCATAATTAACAACAAATGATAATAATAATAATAAGCTGTAGCCATCGAGTCGATTCCAACTCATAGTGACCCTATAGGACAGAGTAGAATTGCCCCATAGGGTTTCCAAGGAGTGGCTGGTTGATTCGAACTGCCAACCTTTTGGTTAGCACCCAAGCTCTTAACCACTGCACCACCAGAGCTCCAAAAAGAATAATAATTATAATAATAATTATAGTTACCATTTATTGAGTAGGCACTTTCAAATGTTAGTTAATCTCATCTTCACAACTATACCATGAAGCAGGTATTATTATAATCCTCACTTTTCAGAGTGGGAGACTGAGACTCAGAGAGATCAAGCAACTTGGTTGCGATCCCAGTCAGTAAGTGGCAGGTCTGATTGAAAGTAGGTTTTCCAGAGTGGCCTGGATCCCTCGGTTGCTCCATTGATCAGCCCAAAGCCACTGGTCGCAAAATGAACCACCTCTTACTACTGCAGGGATATACTAAATAAGTGACACAGGCATTCAAGCTAATTAACTATTTCACCCCCTGTCCTTTTGTTTCATAATTGACCCTGTTCATCTGGGGCCAAATTTCCTAACATCTTCTATTTTATCCCAGTCATCTCTTAATGCAGGGATGGGGTTCTTCTCAAGCTCGGGAGAGTAGGGCTCCAACAAGGAGCAGGTGGTATAGGCAGGCACACATATCCATGTGCTGAGGAGTGTCTGAATGACCTGCTTTATGTCCTCGGCTGACACTGTCTAGCACAGCAGTTCTCAAAGTGTGGCCCAGCAATAGCAGTCACATCACCTAGGGGCTCATTAAACATGCAGTTCTCGAGCCCTATCTCAGATCGACTGAATTGGAAACTGGGCATGGAGCCAGCGATCTGAGATTTAATAAGCCCTCTGGGTAACTCTGATGCACGCCAAAGCTTGGGGACCACTGGTTTAGAGAGATCATTTTCACCTGGTTGCTTGTTGGAATCACCTGGGAAGCTTTGAAAAGTACCAATGCCTAGGTCCCACCACAGAGACTTTGATTTAATGGGTCTGAGATATGGCCTGAGCCTCTGGATCTCTAAAAGGTCCCCAGGTGATTCTAGAGCACAGCCAGGGGCAGATTACCCAATCGACAAGGTAAGCACGGGCTGACTTGTGTTTATTTCCGAACCTATAGTGACCAATTTCACATAGGTTTCAACCCTGTCAGGGGTTGTAAATTTGAAAAGAAGCTTTGATTCTGTAGGAAGGTGCTGTGGGGTTGGGAGAGAGACACATGCCAGCCATACCTAGAAGCAGAATCTTTGATGTGGTGAAGTATGTGAAATGGTTCACTACAGATGATCTGGTAAGCACCGTGTTTACCTTGCCTATTGGATAATCTGCCCCTGACTGTAACCAAGGTGGAGGGCCCCTGGCTTAGAGGGTCAGAGGCCTCTAGAGTTCACCCCAGCTTGGTGCCCTGAGTGATACCGACTGATAGGGTGGGTGAACTCCCAGAGACACAAGAGTTCAATATTGTTCCTTTGCCCTGGAATTCTTCTCAGCTTGGAGGGCTTAGTATTAAGGCACTGGAAGCGGGAAGCAACGAGATATCATAAAAACTCTGTTGCTGTCAAGTTGATTCCCACTCATGGCAACCCCATATGTTACAGAGTAGAACTGAGCTCTGTAGAGTTTTCTTAGCTGTAATTTTATGGAAGCAGATAATTCTTCTGTGGAACCTCTGGGTGGGTTTGAACTGACCACCTTTTGGTTAGCAGTCGAGCACAAACCATTTGTGCCTCACAGGGACTGCAATATCATGGAGAGAACCTGGAACTGGAAAGACTTTGGAGCCTGGTTAAAACCCTGTGTTGGTCACTGATTACCTTTGTGACCTTACCGGGCCTCGTTTCTCACCTGTAGAATGTGGCATAAAATACCCGCCTCCACTCTTGTGGATAAAGCACCAAGGATAGTGACTAGTACTTGGCAGTAACTTATTAGACAGTAGATATGATTTAAAAAAAAAAAAATGAAACCAAGCTAAAGAGAATCATGAATGTAGGGAGCTCCACTCTGACCCACAAGGTCAGAGAAATGGATTAAGCTGTCCTAATGTTCATGTGTAGGAAAGAGGTCCTGTGATGGTAGAAAAGTTCAGACGAGAAGGGGTCCTCTGAAAACCTGACATGGCCACTGATGTAGTCAGGGACTTGGAACAAGGCCAAACAACAAGCAATGTATGAAAAAGATCCAGCAGAGAGACCATCCAGATGTCCCCGCTGGAGATGGGATCCCAGTGGGAGGGAGCCAGGGGTGTCTACATCTTGAGATCCAGGAAGAGGGTTGTCAACCCCGGAAAGACACAATGGCCAGGAATGGGACCCCATAATTGCCAAACTAGGGTTCTCAGTCAAGCCCCAGTCTGCTGGTGAAGGCAAAACCAGACTCTAGTGCAACAGAGCTGGGAGGTGGGCCCAGGACCCGTGCCCTCATAAGCATTCATGATGGAGTGCAATATCATATCCTGGTTCAATGTGCCCACCCCATTTGTTAGGTTAATTTTGGGTAAAGAGACACACTTGTCTCAAAAGGCTCACTATTATGGTTTAAATTGTAAATTGTGTCCCCCCTCCAAATATGTTAAATTCCTAATCCCTGATATACTGAACATGACCTTGTTTGGAAATAGGATCTTTGGAGATGTTATCGGTTAACAAGAGGTCATACTTGAGCAGGGTGTGTTCTAATCCGATCTGAGTGGTGCCTTATGAAAAAGGAGAACAGATACAGGGCAGGGTTTAGATAGAAGGACAGCCATGTGGCTACAGAGACAGATGCAAGTCAAGGAACGCCAAAGACTGCCAGGAGCCACGAGAAGCTAGGAGAGAGGCATGGAACAGTTTCTCTCTCAGAAGGAATCAACACAGCTGATAGCTGGTTTGGACTTCTAGCCTCCAGAACTGTAAGACAATAAATTTCTGTTCTTCAAAGTCACTCATTTTGTGATATTTGTTATGGCAGCTCTACAAAACTAAGACACTCACTTTGAGTCTGGCTCATCCCTCCTCTCCCCTGCCCTCTTTCACCTTTCCCCAGGAGCCTAGGGCTTGGTCCCCAAACTGGTATAAGGTTGAGGGTCAAATCTTTCCTTCTTCTTTAACACACTTGATGTCTTTGTGAGGGGATTCAGCCTCCCATGCCTAAAGTGTTCCATATACTGATTCTGCAACCCTGGCTGCCTCCACAACGTTTAGAGCCACTTAGCCATGTCCTGGGCTCTGGAACCAAGCCTGTCGCTGGGCAGGGCCGATATCAGGAGCCCACAGCTCAGATGGTCAGCTGCTGTGCAACAAACAGTCTTGCTACCTACCTGGCTCCTAGCTGGTGCTCTAGCTCCAGGTGCTTTCTCCCCAGCCAAGACCCCACCCTCGGCCTACTCAAAGAACTCCTCCATGCTGCTATAGCCTAGCTGGTCCATCTGAAATGTGCAGTGGCCCCAGTTCTTTCCCATGGCTTACAAGGCTCACCTCTCCAGCCCCTCTCCCACTATCAGCCTCGGAAGTCACAATCCAGCACCGAAACTTCTTGGGGTTCTTAGCCCATTCCATGCTCTTTCCCATATGTATGCCTTGTCTCATCTGCCTGATATCCCTTTCCTTCCCATCCCCTAACCCCTTCCTCTTCAATCCCTGCCCATTTTAAAAATTCTGTTGAAACTTCACCTCCACCAGGAATATAGTTTGTGTATACAGATTGCCAAGTGAGTCATTAGAAGTCACTGGAGTTGGCAAAATTATTCTGAAACCCACAGGGGTAAATGATGGTGGAAATGGATGGAGGTGCCAGGCCTTGGGGAGACACTGCAGAGAGTTGTTCTTCCCCAGAGATGGGAGACCAAACCAAATGAGCAGGGAATTCACAGGCCCCCTGCCAGCTCAGGGGGTGCTTTAGTTGTGGAAGATTCTAGAGGCTGAGCCCTTCACAAAGGGGTTCACTTGTACTTAGGGCAGTGGAACCTGGGGGAAGAGTAAGACATTTGGCATTTTCCAGTGCTGCAATATTAGGTGACCCTTGCTCACACACTGTCTTGCCCCCTTCTTTCCATTCCCATCTCTGATGTCCAAGTTCAGGCCCTCATCATTTCTTGAACGATTTGTTCAATAGCCTCCAATCGTATCATCTCCCTGCTATATATTTATTGAGTGTTCTTCATAAGCCTGACTCTGTTCTATGGACTTTACACTTATTAACTTCCTTCATCTTTACAAAATCCTTATGAGGTAGGTATTATTTCTATTTTACAGATGAGAAAACCAAGGCTCAGAGAAATCAGGTACCTTTCCCAGGATTGCATAGATGAGTTGAGCAGAGATTCAAGTTTAGGTTGTCTGGCTTTGGAGCTTAATTTTTTAACCACTCTGCTAAACCAACTTGGCATGGTGGTTAAGAGCTTAGCTGCTAACTAAAAGGTCGGCAGTTTGAATCCACTAGCCACTCCTTGGAAACCTTTTGAGTCAGTCCTATCCTCTGTAGGACTGTAGGGTCACTGTGAGTTGGAACTGACTCAGTGGCACCAGGTTTGGGTTTTTGTTTTTTAACTAACCTCCTTACCAGTCTTTCCTCTTCCCCAGAGGCACTGTCCTGCAATATGCTTGGAATGGGGTGTGGCAGACATGGATAGCTGTCCATCTAGTATCTATTCTCAATTTTTTCCTTACTAACATAACCCTGATTTTATTTAGGATTACAACTCATCCTATTAAAAATACTCACCTTCTAGTGTCTGGGGTCTTAAAAGCCTGTGAACGGCCATCTAAGATACTCCACTGGTCTCATCCCTTCGGGAACAAGGGAGAATGAAGAGAACAGGATACAAGGAAAAGATTAGTCCAAAGGACTAATTGTCCACAGCTACCAAGGCCTCCACTGGACTGAGTCCAGTACAGCTAGATGGTGCCCGGCTACCACCACTGACTGCTCCGACCAGGATCACAACAGAGGGTTCTGGACAGAGCTGGA
>NW_004443946.1:29434892-29459712 GCF_000243295.1 Trichechus manatus latirostris | reverse complement strand
AAGCGCGTCCTTTGGACCGGGGTCCCTGCACCGAGAAGCTCCTAGTCTAGGGGAACACTGAAGAGAAGAAGGCTGACAGAGAGAAAAAGCCTTCTCCTGGAGCTGATGCCCTGAATTTGGACTTTTAGCCTACTTCGACTGTGAGGAAATAAACTTCTCTTCATTAAAAAAAAAAAAAATACTCATCTTCCCAGACTCTGTAGCTAAAGTAGTCATGTGACCTAGTTTTAAGTAAAGAGAAATGAGTTACAGGACAGAGCTTCCAGGGAGATTATTTCTATCCAGAAAGACTTCTAGCAAGACTAAACAGAGTCAGCTGGCACAAGCTTTTCTCCGTTCTTCCCCTATCCTTTCTGCCTGGAACATGGTAGAGAAACCTGGAGGTACAGCAGCCATCTTACAACGATGAGATTAAAAGCCACATGCTAAGGGCTTGTGTTTTTGATATTTTCTTGCATAGTCCTGGAGCTTTGGACCCTTTGTCACATGAGGGAAATAAACCCCAAACTGGTTAAGCAACTGCATTTGGGTTTCTGTTATATGCAGCCAAATGTAATTATCTGTTAAACACAAAGGATTATGCCATCCTTAAAGGTTTACCTTAATGATCAGCCCGATTATTCACCATTATCTACAGCAGTGTCCTCAAACTTGAGTGTGCATCAGAATCACCTGGAAGGCTCGTAAAAACAGTATGACTAGGATGGGACCTAAAAATTTTCATTTCTAACAAGCTGCGTGTGATGCTGATGCTGCCGGTCCAGGGACCATTTCTGAGAATCACTGCCCTACAGAATCAGGACCCTTGACAGTCTGACCCCAAAGGCTCTTCCAGCCCCGTCCCTGACTCCCCACTTCCCAGTTCCCCAGGCACTCTATTCTCCACGCACTCCAGACTGGAGAATCCCCCAAATTCCCTACACATGTTCACACCTCTGATCCTTTGCCCAGGTTGGCCCCTCATCTTGCCATGCCTTTTCTTCCTGTTCTTTTGCAGCCAAAACCCCACTTGTCCTTTATAGCTCAACCTTCTTCTCTGTCATGTCTTCTCCAGCCGCTCCCAAGAACAAAGTCTTCTTTTCACTGGGTTCCCCAGCTCTTTGCTTTCATCATTCCAACATTTATTTCATTCTGTCTGGAATTATATACAGCTGATAGTTTGGCTGTCTCTCACCAGGATGAGAGTTCCATTGGGGCAGGGACTGGGTAATAGTGTTCAGCTCTTTAAGTACCCCCTCTTCAGCCTGTCTCAATGTGATAAACATAGAAGTTGCTCAGCAAGTAATAATTGCATGAGAACACTTGGGTGCAAAAAAGCCTCTCCCAGAAATAAGCATAGTTAACATTTACTAAGGAGTCCCTAAGCGTTGCAAACAGTTACGTGCTTGGCTGCTAACCGAAAGGTTGGAGGTTCAAGCCCACCCAGAAGCATCTCGGAAGAAAGAGCTGGTGATCTACTTCCAAAAAATCAGCCACTGAAAACCTCGTGGAGCACAGTTCTACTCTGACACACGTGGGGTCGCCATGAGTCAGAGTCACTTGACAGCAACTGGTTTAACATTTATTATGCACTTACTGTGGCCGGGACTTAGTCTGTATGCACTATCTCACTGAGGTTTGCAAGCAGGTTCTATTATCCTCATTCTATAGATGAGGAAGGAGTCCCTGATTGGTGCAAACAGTTACCACACTCACTGCTAACCGAAAGGTTGGAGGTTCAAATCCACCCAGAGGGACATTGGAAAAAAAGCCCGGTGATCTACTTCTGAAAAAATCAACCACTGGAAACCCTACGGAGCATAGTTCTACTCTGACATGGGGTTGCCATGAGTCGGAAGTGACTTGATGGCCAGCTTGTTTGGTTTGGTTTGTAGATGAAGAAGCTAAGGCGCAGTGAATTTAAGTAACATCATGCAATTGAGAAATTGTGGAGGTAGGATTTGAACCAGAGCCCATGCGTTTAAACATGCTTTTACCGTGCCTTTCAAGTTCAGAACCCAGGCCCGTCAGGTCAGGGACAAAGAAATATTAGCAAGAAAGGTCATCCAGTCCTGAATGACTAGGAGGCGGGTGAAATTAATCAGGGTTCTTAAGTGGCTGAGAAATGAACTGCCTATTAAAACCTGTCTTTAATAAGAAAAATAAAGTTAGGAAATGGGTGCAATTAGTAAGTCATAATAAAAAACAGGTAAAGGGTCACTTAGAAAAATTAAATGCTTGGGAGAGACATAAATCAGGGGGTCCCATGGCAAGCGAACCGAAAGGTCTTGCCAGAATTAGCTAATGAGCTTAAGGAACTCTTGATGTCTACTTTCAAAAAGTGAGGGTGAACCACGGGGGGCTGCGTAAAGAAGAAAAACGGGGCCACACTCGAAAAACAGGAAGAAAACTGATTCCAGCAATTTTCCCCCAGGAGGCCATAAGTTCCAGTTGTAGACAAGCCATTGAACAAATTTTATGATTAAAAATTTATGATAAATTTTACGAGGAGAAAATCCAGTAAGCAGCTGGAGGGTAACAGAGGCCTGAGTCATAAACTGAACTGGCAGGTTTACGCAGAAGTCATGCCGGGAAACCATCACGCTTTTGTATTCTAACTAATTTGTAATATTAGTGGGAAGAGGATCTACTGAAGATTTAGTGCTTTTTGATTTTTACAAAAGCCTTTGATTCAGTGTCTCGTGAAATCTGACTGGCCAAATTAATTTAAATTGGCATGGACGGAGACTGTCGCGGGGCTCGGGGCTCGGCGGGAAAGCTGTGAACAGAGGCTGATGAATGGCAGCAGCAAATTGGAGGAGTGAGAGGGCGGGCCCGGCCTGCGGCTGGCACAGGCGAGCTCAGCAGAAGCAGATGCCCGATCACATTCATGGTCTCCACGAAGGTGAGGCTAATGGTGGATCAATTAAATCTGCACGTATAATTGAGTCAGGGTGACACAAACAGGCACCCTGAGAGACATGAAGAAGACAGAGTTGTCACTAGGAAATAGCATGTGCTGTGCACCAGGGTGAACTGACGCCTGAAGAACCAAGGTCCACCTGGCAGGAGATATCTGAGTCCAGGTAAATGTCCAGCAAGGTTCTTAAGGGATGGGGACACAAATAGGCAGTCAAAGCTGGAAGGGGCTGCAAGTAACAGAAAATCTGCTCTTATGGAGTGAATTGCATTCCCCCAAAAAGATGTTGAAGTCCTGACTCCTGGTACTTGTGAATGTCACCTTGTTTGGGAATAGGGTCTTTGAAGATGTTATTAGTTAACATGAGGCCACACTGGGGTGGGGGGTGGGGGTGGTCCTAGTTCAGTATGAGTAGTATCGTTGTAAAAAGAAGAGACCCAGAGACAGAGACATAGAGGGAAGACGGCCATATGAAGACAGAGGTAGATGCTGCCACAAGCCAAAGACTGCCTGGGCCTACCAGAAGCTGGGAGAGACAAGGATCCTCCCCTAGAGACTTCGGAGGGAGCATAGAGCTACCAACACCTTGATTTTGGACTTCTAGCCTCTGAAACAGTGAGAGAGTAAATTTCTATTGTTTTAAGCCACCTAATTTGTGGTAATTTGTATTAGGAAACTAATACACCTGCCTTGAACAACAGCAGATTTATCTCACATGTAGGAATTAGAAGGAGCTCTGGTGGTGAAGTTGTTAACGTAATCGACTACTAACCAGAACGTCAGCAGTTTGAAACCACCAGCAGATTCATGGAAGAAAGATGGGGCAGTCTGCTTCCATAGAGATTTATAGCCTCAGAAACCCTATGGGGTCACTATGAGTTGGAATTGGCTCGACAACAGTGAGTATAGGAATTAGAGAGGTAGGATTAGCATCAGCCACAGAATGATCAAGGCTCTGGCTTTGTTTTTTGCTATTTTTTGGTTTTTTGCTCTCCCACTTGTTGGCCTTGTCTTGAGGCTGGCTTCCCCCAAGATTGCAAGATGCCTGTAGTGGGTTGAATGATGGCTCCCAAGAAGATATGTCCATGCTCCAGAATCTGTGAATATGACCTTATTTGGAAAAAAGTTCTCTGCAGATGTAATTTAAGGTCTTGAGATGAAATCATTCTGGATTAACTGAATGGGTCCTAAATCCAATGACAAGTGTCCTTATAACAGAAAGAAGAGGAGAAGTCATAGGCCCAGGGAAGACAGTCACGTGAAGATGGAGGCAGAGACTGGAGTGATGCAGCCACAAGCCAAGGACCACCTGGAGCCACCAGAAGCTGGAAGAGGCAAGAAAGGATCCTCCCCTCAGGACTTCATAGGGAGCATGGCCCGGCTGACCTCTTGATTTCAGACTTCTGGCTTCCAGAACTGTGAGAGAATAAATTTCTCTTGTTTTAAGCCATCCTGTTTGTGGTCATTTGTTAGGCAGCCTAATAAACAGGAAGCTGGTGCTCGCTTGCTCACGGCAGACTAGCTTGTGTGGTTCGTTAGTAAGAGCAAAGAAGCTACTTCCCCATGGGCCCCAAGCAAGCCTCGCTTCACACCTTGCTGTGCACATCTCAACCACACACCCAACACTGAACTTCTACAAAGCTCTTTCACTATTGCCCATTTGCATATCATAGTTCAAAAGATTCTGCCTAGCAAGCAAACTTCATAAATTAAGTAACAACATTGCAGCCTCATCTGGGAGAGTTGTGGAACTTATTTTTGCATCTTTAAAACACCCAAGGACTTCCCTAATTCTGGGGGTTCCCTGGGGTCAGGAGACTCCAGGTTGGAAGCCACCGACATAGTAGCAGTAACAGTAATAATTACTACTATTGACTTAGTGCCTATTAGGAACCAAGCTTGGTGCTAAAAACTTTACAGACGCAATCTCTAATCCTCAGAAGAACCGGCCTCGTTTTACAAGGGCAGAAACTGAGGCTCAGGGAGACTGAGTAACCTTCTACGTCGCACCGGTCCCTAGGTGGCGCAAACGGTTTCTGCTTGACTACTAACCTAAAGGTTGGAGGTTTGACTCACCTAGTGAGGTCATGGAAGAAAGGCCTGGCGATCTGCTTCTGTAAAGGTTACAACCAAGAAAACCCTATGGAGCACAATTCTACTCTGACACGCATGGGGTCACCATGAGTTGGAATAGATGCAACAGCAACAGGTTTGGGTTTTTTTTTTTTTTTTTTTTTCCCAGATCACACAGCTAGGAAGAGGCAGAGCAAAGACTTAACCCCCAGGCCCTCGAGTTTCTGTCTGGATGCAAGGTGGATACTGATGGTCAGGCCCTGAGCTTTCATGAAAAGGAGGATCCGTGGTTTAGAATGGTGGAATGGAGCATTTCCCCCACTTCTGCACATGTTGCCATTTTCCTTCTAGAAACCCAAAGGCATTTTAAGGCCATCGATTGATGGAAATGGGGGGTCGGGGGGAGGGCAGTTCTATTTATCTTGGCCCAGAGTGGGAGGAATGCTACAGGACAATAGGGAGGATGAGGACATGCTACAGATTGTGCCCTGGAGGGGAGATAAAGGAGCCCTGGTAGTGCAGTGGTTAAGAGCTCAGCTGCTAACCAAAAGGTCAGCAGTTCAAATCCACCAGCTGCTCCTTGGAAATCCTATGGGGTAGTTCTACTCTGTCCTACAGGGTCGCTATGAGCCGGAATCGACTTGGTGGCAACAGGTTTGTTTGGTTTTTTTGGGGGGGAGGGGGAGGGGAATAAAGAGTTTGTTTAGAAAAGGAGACAAGAAGAGCTATTCATTAATTTGTGGCAAGAGGAAAATGACCAGAAAGGTTCATGGGATAAGTCAAGGGGAGAGAGCAAAGAGAGAAGTCTTTCTGGACAGGGAGCACCCAGAAATAGGAAAGCGATGAGGAAGGTTGTCCAGGACAGGGGTGGGATGGGGAGGGGTGTGTAGACTTAGAATTCAGACAGCTCCAGAGGGTTTCAGTTTGAAATTAGGAATCATGACTGGTCCTCAGGCAGAGAGGAGTCTGGTTTCTTCGTCATTATCACCATCAACTCAACATCAAATTAAGTTCGACCAATATTTACTAATCAGTTCTAATGAGTCTCTAAACTCACTAGAACCTACACAGATTAACGGGTCACTAACAGTGACCAGAGAGCTGACAACCTACTGGGAGAGAGAAGCTTTTGTCCCAGTCACTGTGGTTCAGGGCCCAACAATTGAATAGTGGAGGTGAGCAGACACGTGTGATCTCGTTTGCTTCGTGGAGGGTTTGGTAGACGTGATTTATTGTTGTTAGGTGCGTCAGTTTGTCTCTGACTCATAAGGACCTTATGTATAATGGGACAAAATGTTGCCTGGTCAAAGACGTCAATTCTTCACTGGTCTTCCTTATTCATTGTCCAGCTTTCACATGTATGTGAGGTGATTGAAAATACCATGGCTTGGGTCAGGTGCACCTTAGTCCTCAAAATGACATCTTTGTTTTTTTAAGACTTTAAAGAGGTCTTTTACGGCACATTTGCCCAATGCAATACATCATTTTATTTCTTGACTGCTGCTTCCATGGTTATTGATCATGGATTCAAGTAAAATGAAGTCCTTGACAACTTCAATCTTTTTTCCGTTTATCATAATGTTGTTTATTGGTCCAGTTGTGAGGATTTTTGTAGTGGTGGTGGTAGTAGTGGTGATAATAATAATAGCTACCATTTATGGATTGGGGTACTTGGGTGGTGCAAATGGTTAAACACTTGACTACTAGCTAAAAGTTTGGCTGTTCAAACCCATGCGAAGACCCCTCTGGAGACAGGCCTGGCAATCTGCTTCCAAAAGGTCACAGCCTTGAAAACCCCATGGAGCAGTTTTACTCTGCACACATGGGGTCACTATGAGTCAGAATTGACTCAACGGCAATCAACAACAACAACAACCATTTATGAAAGCCTCATTATGTGACAAGGACTGTGCTGAGTGCTTTATCTTTACATCTGTCATCGATTGAATTGTGTCCCTCCAAAATGTGTGTTAAATTCCCAGCCTTTGTATGTATAGATGTGATCTTGTTTGGAAATAGGGTTTTTCCTTTGCTATGTTAATGAGGTCATACCAGTGTAGGGTGGATCCTAAACCTAATCCCTTCTGAGATATAAAAAGACCACAACAGACACAAACACACACACACACAAACACGGGAGGGAAGACAGAGCCATGTGAGGATAGTCTACAAGCCAAGGCACGAAGGAATGCCTGGGCCTACTGACAAGGAATGAATTGATATGGCTGAGACCTTGATTTGAACTTTTAACCTCCAGAACTGTAAGAAAATAAATTTCTGTAAATGCCGGCAAGGTTGCAGGAACCTTGAAACCCTGCTCCACTGCTAGTGGGATTGTAAACTGGTTCAACCACTATGGAAAATGGTATGGTACTTCCTCAAAGAGCTAGAAATAGAAATAACCCAGGATCCAGCAATCCCATCCTAAATATATACCCTAGAGAACTAAAACTACTGACACGAACAAATACATGCACACCTCTGTTCACTGCAGCATTATTCACAAGAGCAAAAAGATGGAAACAACCTGACTGCCCATCAACAGATGAGTGGATAAACAAACTGTGGTACATACCTGCAACGGGAAAATTATACAGCCACAACGAATAATGATGAGTTCTCAAAATGTACTATAATGTGGATGAATCTGGAAGACATTATGCTGAGTGAAAAAAGTCAATCACAAAAGGACAAAATACTATATGATCTCACTATTATAAAAAGACAAGAATAGGTATACATACAGAAAGCAACATTCTTTGGTGGTTACCAAGGATGAGACAGAGAGGGAGGGGGAGGTCACCCATGGTTGGAGGATTTCAGCAGATCTTCAAGACTAAGACAGATTAGGAAGAAGGACCTGGTGGTCTACTTCTGAAAAAAATGGCCAGTGAAAACCTTATGAATAGTAGCAGAACATTGTCTGGTATGGAGCCAGAAGATGAGCCCCTCAGGTTGGAAGTCACTCAAAATGTGACTGGGGAAGAGCCGCCTCCTTAAGGAAGAGTCCACCTTAATGACGTGGATGAAGTCAAGCTTTTGGGACCCTCATTTGCTGATGTGGCACGACTCAAAATGAGAAGAAATAGCTGCAAACATCCATTAACAATCGGAACATGGAATGTATGAAGTATGAATCTAGGAAAAGTGGAAGTCATCAAAAATGAAAATGGGATGCATAAAGATTGATATCCTAGGCATTAGTGAGCGGAAATGGACTGGTATTGGCCATTTTGAATCAGACAATCATATGGTCTACTATGCCAGGAAGGACAAATTGAAGAGGAATTCATCATTGAAAAGAACATTTCAAGGTCTATCCTGAAATACAAGGCTGTCAGTGATAGGATAATATCCATATGCCTACAAGAAAGACCAGTTAATTTGACTATTATTTACTATTATTTACATACCAACCTCTAATGCCAAAGATGAGAAAATCCAATATTTTTACCAGTTCCTGCAGTCTGAAGTTGATCAAACATGCAATCAAGATACATTGATAATTACTGATGATTGGAATGCGAAAGTTGGAAACAAAGAAGAATTGGTAGTTGGAAAATATGGCCTTGGTGATAGAAAAAACGTCAGCAATTGCATGATAAAATTTTGCAAGACCAAAGAGTTCTTCATTGCAAATACCTTTTTTCAACAACATAAATGGCAACTGTACATGCAGACCTTACAAGGTGGAATACATAGGAATCAGATCGACTGTATCTGTGGAAAGAGATGATAGAAAAGTTCAATATCATCAGTCAGAACAAGGCCAGGGGCTGACTGCAGAACAGACCATCAATTGATCGTATGCAAGTTCAAGTTGAAGCTGAAGAAAATTAGAAGAGGTCCACAAGAGCCAAAATATGACCTTGAGTGTATCCCACCTGAATTTAAAGACCATATCAAGAATAGATTTGACACATTGAACACTAATGACAGAAGAGCAGATAAGTTGTGGAATGACATCAAGGACATCATACATGAAGAAAGCTAAAGGTCATTAAAAAGACAGAAAAGAAAGAAAAGACTAAAATGGATGTCAGAAGAGACTGAAACTTGCTCTTGAATGTAGAGTAGCTAAAGCAAAAGAAAGAAATGATGAAGTAAAAGAGCTGAAAGGAAGATTTCAAAGGGCGGCTCGAGAAGACAAAGGAAAGTATTATAATGAAATGTGCAAACACCTGGAGTTAGAAAACTAAAGGGAAGAATACCCTCAGAATTTCTCAAGCTGAAAGAACTGAAGAAAAAATTCAAGCCTCGAGTTGCAATATGAAGGATTCTATAAGGGGGGACAAGGAAGCTAGATTAATGGAGACAGACCAACTAGAATGGAAATAATGAAAATGCTAACACAGTGTGAAAAGTGTGTGTCACTGAGTAATATATATAGAAATTGTTAAATGAGAACCTAATTTGCTAGGTAAATTTTCTCCAAAATCACAATAAAATATTAAAAATAAATGAAATTTCTGTTCTTTAAAGCCACCCATTTGTGGTATTTGTGTTACACCAGGATTAGAAAACTTGCATTCACACCCTTGTCTCGAGGTCTGCCTTTGGTGGAACCCAGCCTAAGACACCACCTTTTGCCATTCTTAGTCCATGCTCTTCAGGTGGGACTGACGCTACCCTGGTTCCTAAGGCTCTGGCCCCAAGCATCTCTCCTTTGCCCCCCGAAAGCTCCCACCACAAGCCTTGGCCCTTGGAGAAGAAAAGTTGCATTGAACTCTAGGGAACATGTCACTAGGCTGATAACCTGCTGGAGACTAGATGGGTCTGGGGGTGGGCAGCAAGCCCAGGGCCACAGGATCACGACCCAAGCAAGCCAGCCCTTCTCTATCCTGATCACAGATGGGCTGCTCGGAGGTGACCACGAAGAGTGTACTTCTCTTTCAGGGGACTTGGTAATCTGTCATGGTTTTTGCATGCTAAGCCACTCTGGAGGCAGCAGTCTTGGTGAGATAGCCGGAAAAACTCCTGAGTATCTGCCTGGGATGTCCTTTCAAAGAACATTTCTTCCATTGGGGTGGGAATGTGTGGTTCCAACGAGAGGCACAAAGTTGTGAGCAAAATAGGGGCTTTATTGGTTCATGTCATTGAAAGATCCATGGGTAGATGTGGCTTCAGGCTGAGCTAGGATATGGATGCCTTAAGGGTGTCAGGAATTCATCCCTCCATCCCCCTCTCAGCCATTCTTGGCTTCATTCTTTCTCTTCCTAGTGGCAAGGTTAAGCCTGGTACCTCCAGGCCTTCATGGTCCTTGCAGTCAGTCATCCCAGTGAAAAAGAGTATGTCACTCTCCCAATGGCATCAGCAAATGTCCCAGGGATGACCCTCATTGGCACAGCATGGCTCAGGTGTCTGCCTTAGGAACCAGGGTAGCATCAGTCCCACCTGAAGAGCATGGACTAAGAATGGCAAAAGGTGGTGTCTTAGGCTGGGTTCCACCAAAGGCAGACCTCGAGACAAGGATGTGAATGCAAGTCGTGTATTTGGGATTTGATCCCAGGATTGTAGAAATGGCAAATGTTTTGTTACCTATATATTTACCGCATTAAAAAGTTTTTTTAAAAAAGGTGACACAGCAGAGCAAGACTCTAACCCAGTTTATCTCATTCCAATCATAGTCCCCTGCTGCTGTCCCAGATGTGGCAAAAGACACTGCCAGTGAAGTGCTTGCTTGCTTCCTTCCTCAAACTCAGAATCATCCTTCTTTAAGACTTTCCCTGTGGCCCTAAGCCTCCTCCTAACCCAGACCCCACATGGCTGCTGTCAGGATGGTAGCGGGCAGAGTGGGAGGAAAACATGGGGCCCCTAGAAACCAAGTGTAGAAGACTCAAGAGAACACTAAATAGTGACAATGACAACCCAGTGACTAGGGAGACAGGAGAACAAATGTCCCATAAAATCTCTAAAAGCATCCACATTATTTTCATCATCACTTAATAGGGCATTTTTGTCCTGCCCGTGTGTCCCTTTAGATACTCACAAGGCAAAATTCCCACATGTTCCAGAAAGCACAGGACCTCTCTTGGTGACAGATATGCCTCTGGGCACTCACGCCAGCAAACTGTGTCCCACTCTAAACCACACCAACCGCACGGCTCAGATCAGCTCTTCAACATTGGTATTCAGAATATAGACACACCTCAGTTAGAGAAAAAGAAATTATAGCCATCGTACACACCTGTGAGGGTTTGCGGTGCCCTGGCGTGTCTTCGTACATTGTGGCAGAGGTTCAGTAAATGCTCGGTTCTGAAACCAGACTACCTGGGTATGAACCCTGGCTCTGTGATCTTGGGTAAGATTGTTAATCTCTCGTGTGCCTTTGTTCATCATCTGTAAAAGCAGATAACAACAGTACTTGCCTCTTGGATTGTTCTGAAGAATAATGAATGAATACGTGTAAGTGCTTAAAACAGGGCTTGGCACATCTCAAGTATTCAATAAATGTTAGCTATTCATAACATCATTAATGAGTGAGTGAGTGAATGAGTGAGCGAGCCAGCGAGTGATAAGTGAACGGGTAAAAGGTGCCTCATTCTAGAAGAGAGCTGCTATTTGGAGAAAGGGTGTCCCACGAGGGCTCCTTAATAAACTTCTCAGTTGCTTTTATTCCTGCACCATCAATGTTTGGTGAGCTGGCTGCAGTGAAACGCTGCTGCTATTTCCCTGCCCAGCTGTGGCTAAGGGATGCCAGGCTGTGGAATAAGTGTCTTGCATAGAGAAGTTTTAGATTTGCTTAAATTTCACTCCTTCTAAAGGAAAAGAGGGTGGGCAGCCTCCTTTAGTTCAGCCAGGATTATTAGACTGGAGACAGAAGACAGGCTGAAGTCCCAACCTCCTCCCCTTACCCGTGAATGTAACCTTATGGGAAATAGGGTCTTTGCAGTTGTAATCAAGTTAGGATGAGGTCAAGCTGGATTAGGGTGGGCCAATGACGGATCCCGTTATAAGCAGAGAGAGATTTGGAGATAGACACGGACACAGAAAGAAGGTCATGTGAAACTGGAGATACAGATTACAATGATGGAGCTACATTCCAAGGAACATCAGAGACTGCTGGCAACTCCAAGAAGCTCGGGAGAGGCAAGGAAAGATTATTCCCTATAGCTTTTGGAGGGAACTCGACTCTGTTGACCCCTTGATTTCAGACTTCTAACCTCCAGAACTGTGAGAGAATTAATTTCTGTTGTTTTAAGCCACCCAGTTTGTGGTAATTTGTTACGGCAGCCCTAAGAAACTGATACACGCCCCGTGATGTAGGTACTATTTTATCTCTATTTTAAAGAAATGGAGGCACAGAGATGTTAAGTAACTTGTCCAAGGTCACACAGCTATTAGATAGAAAAGTCAGGTTCCAAACCCAGTCCTGTCCATCTGATTCCAGAGCCCATGCTCTGAATTACTACGCTAACCAGTAGTTAAAGAGAAGAACGCCTGTAACTCCCTTGGCAGCCTTCAGTGATCTGCTCATGAGCAATCAGGAAATGAGCGGCCTAATTTAGATCCCTAAAGCTGGGCTGCTCTCATTCTGCCCGCAGGTGGGTTGCTGTGGTGTACAAAGCCCTCAGGAGGAAGAAAGCCCCAAGGTTCCGGAGTTTCGTTAATGGGAGAAGAGATGTAAGAAGTTCCCAAGTAAATTCCAAGTTGGATGGATGGTGGAGAGACAGATGGTGGTGGCGCCACGGAGGAGAGAGACAAATACAGAAAGGGGAAGCCAGAGGCAAGAAAAGCAAATTTCCCACATTCACAGTTTGCCTAGAACTAGTTCTGCCTGGCACGTTTCTTCCCAGGCTCTGAGCTCCGGCCTTGCCAGGGTCTCAGCTCCGGCCTTGCCAGGGTCTCAGGGGAGGAAACTGCCTGAAACACCGGGACCCATGTGGTCCAGGCTGGTCTCATCCAGAGGCTGCACCCGCTTCTGCAGCTACAAACCGAGGAACGAGGAACGCCAAGGACTGCCAGCAACCACAGGAAGCTAGGATGAGGCTTTCTCCCAGTCAGTCTCTTCTCCTCCCTACCCCATTCAGGCCCCCACCCCGCCTCCCCAGCCTCCAGCCCCTGATCAGGATGCAGTACCACAATGGGCTGTTTTTAATCCTTGCTAGATCTCTTTTTATTTTTTTCCCCCTTTGCTGGGCTTCCTGGGCTGTAATTTTTCCCTCTGTGTCATCTATCATAGACACAACGTCACTTGTGCAAATTAAAATGCACCTCGGAATAATAAAAAAGGGGCTTTCTTTCCCCCCCTCCCTTTTCTTCCCAGCAGCAACTCCTCAACACAAAACATTTGTCTCTGGGCAAGAGCAGGAGCGTTAACCCTATGTGTGCCATCACCAGGCCCATATTGTCCCTGCAGCACAAGCAGCCCAATGATCAGGGCTAAGGGGCAGCTCATGGCAAAGAAACAAGCCTGGTTTTCTAGACTGTATTGTGGGTTTATTGTGTTCCAGGCACTGTTCGTACCTTGCCTCTTTAATCCTCACTACAACCCTATGGGCCAGGAACTATTATTATCTTCATTGTACAAATGCAGAATCTGAGGGCAGTTAAGCGACTTGCCCAGTTAGCTGGTAAGAGAGCTGGGATCTAAAAACTATCTGACTCCAAAGTCCATGCCCTACTCTTGCTACTCAAAGTGTGGTCCACATGTCAGTAAGGGCATGGGCATCACCTGCAAGCTTGTTGGAGATGCAGAATCTTGGGCCCCATTCAACACGTAGTGAATCAGAATCTGAATTTTAACAAGATAGCCAGGCGATTCGTATGCACATCAAAATTTAAGAACTGCTGTTCTAAACCACTGTGCTATAGCCTCTCTAATCTTCTCCCCACCTCGCCACCTTGATGTCCCTATCATGACCTGCCAAGAAAGGGCTTTTACTGGGAATGGATCAGGAGCGCCAGTGGACTCGGCTCAAGCATCTGCTCCTCCGTTTTCTGTTTCTATCACAGCGCATGTAACAAGTATTGAACTTAGTTACCTACATGCCTGCTTCACTTCTCCTTGAGACTGGAGTTGTACCTTATTTTGTTCTGTGTCTGCAGTGTCAGCATAGTGCCTGGAACCTAGAAAGTGATCAGTAAACTTCGAACTTCTCAAGCCCTTGGAAAGATAACCAAAAGACTGATAGGGAGACCCTATGTGACTCTATCCTCCTAACGGTCCCGAAAACACACACACATGCGCATGTGCAAATATTTACACACTTACAACAATATATACTCATTTTTTTTTATTATAGAAGTTCTACAGCAAGATTTATGATTCTGGAACAGTGGAATAAACATACCATTCCCTATTGCTTATGCTGAGTTAAAAGTAAAAACCCTGGATAATATATAAAACAATCATAAGAAAATTCTGAAAGATGGAAAGAAGACAGAACAGCTAGAGACCTCAGGACCCAAAGATTGACATGAGGGTGAGTTCTCTTTTTACCTCATATATTCCAGACTTGAAGCTGAAGAAGCTGGTAACCTGGAAAAACTAATAGGTACAGATTAAAAAAAGCCCCCCCCCCCAAAAAAAAGCCTGCTTCCTCTTGGCAAAAGACTAGGACAAGGACGCTCTAGCAAGACAAAACAATTTTAGGCAATGAGCAGTCTCTTCTAGTCAAACAACACAGAAAAACTGAGGCCTCACCCCTACCCATACCAGCAAAGGCTAAATGGGGGGTCTAGACTTTCCTCCTCACCAGGTTCTAGAAGGGTTCCCTAACACACCACACCAGGGTGGTGTCAGAGAAGGCTGTATAGGAAGCAGGAGTTTTTATCCCTACTGATCAGTATTGAGGACCCCCCTACCCCATGGTGTCATTAGAGGCCATGTGGAGAACAGTAATGAGTCACTCCTACCACTCCCAGACAAGGAGGTATCAGTGGAGGCCTAGTGGGGAGACAGAACTCCCACCCCCATCCAGCAGTAAAGAGGAAGCCCCTCTTGAGTGTCAATAGAGAAACCTGGACTTCTACCCTCACTTGACAGCAATGAAGCATCATCCCCCCACCCCCACCCCCACACTTGCCCTTGCTGGAGCAGTGTTGCAGAAAGTCAGCAAAGACTGAAGATTTAAATAAGATCCAGAGTCTAACTATATAATACTCAGAATGTCCAGGCTTCAAAAACATCGCCTGAAGTCTACTCAAAACTAAATAGTTTAGCTGAACTAGTAAAGAATGTCTGCCTTAAGCATTGTGTTATTTTATGATCTGTCTATAGGGGAGCAAACTGATAACAGCAACTTGAAAGATCAGATCGAAAACTTAGGGGGTAGTGAGTTTATGTTAATGGGGAAGGAACAACTCAGAAAAGAAGGGTGAGAATGGTTGCACAAATCAAAGAATGTGATCAAAGTCACTGAACTGTACATGTTGAAACTGCTGAATTGGTGTATGTTTTGCTGTGTATATTGTCAACAACAACAAAAATAAAATAAATTAGGAAAAAATAAATAGTTTAAAGTCAAGGTTTCAATAAAAAAAAAAAAAAATCACTCATCATACCAAGAACCAGGAAGACCTCAAATTGAATTAAAAAAGACAATCAACAGATGCCAATATCAAGATGACAGAGATGTTAGAATTATCTGATAAATTTTTTAAATCACTCATCCCAAAAATACTTCAATAAGCACAAATGCACTTGTAACAAATGAAAAAATAGAAAGTCCCAGCAAAGAAATAGAAAGTTTTGGCAAAGAAATGAAAGATATAAAGAAGAACAAAATGGAAATTTTAGAACAGAAAAATACAGTAACCAAAATAAAAAGCTCAGTGGATGGGCTCAACAGAATAGAGGAAAGAACCAGTGAACTCGAAGATAGAATAGAAATCACCCAATTTGAACAACAAAGAGAAGCTACACTAAAAAAAAAAAAAAAAAGAAAGAAAGAAAGACTCAAGAAACTGTGGGACTATAACAAGAGATCTAACATTTGTGTTATTGGAGTCCTAGAAGGAAAGGAGAAGAAGGATGGGGATGAAAAAGTCCTCAAAGAAATAATGGATCAAAACTTCCTAAATATGGTAAAGATATAAGAAAAATTAAACACCATGACAAAGTGGGGTCTATTTCCAGCACATTGTTGAACTGACACAATGGTGTAGGAGTTTAAATTGGCCACAATTTCTTCCCTTCCCATCACAAGGTGGAGTCTATTTCTGCACCTCTTGAAGCTGAGTTGGCCATGTGGTTTTCTTTGGCCAATGGGACATTAGCAAATGTGATGTGACCAGAGGCTTGAAAAGTGCTTGTACATTGGAACTTCCTTATTTGTTGCTTTTGGGATAACCTGACACTGCCACCATTTGAAGAAGCCCAGGATAGCCTGCTTCTGTAATGGAACACAAATGGCCCAGTTATCCTCTTTGATCCAGCTGACAACTACTCATCTTCCAGACATGCATGAGTGAACCTAGCCAAGACCAGCAGAAGAACTGCTCACCTGAGCCCAACTCAACTTGCCAACCCAAAGAACTGTGAGCAAAATAAATGGTTGTTGCTTCAAGCCACTAAGTTTTGGGGTACTTTGTTACACAGCAGTAGATAATTGATACAGATGATAAGGGATCTCCAGAAGCCAAAGATGAACTGAAAATAGGAGATCTAAGATGTAAGCAAGCCCAAAGTCACCCTCCTCTTTGAGAATTTCTTTCAAATCCTAGATCTAAATTTCCCCTTGGAGGCTGGATGACATGTGAGAGGCAGGAGACAAAGCCTAGGAGCTTCCACAAATGGGGAGTCTAAAGGACATAAAGCTGGGGCCCCAGAGGGCCACACCCTCAGGATGTAGATGAATTAGAAATAAACCCAGCATGCAGAAGGGGACTGTGAGAAACTTTACCTGCCTTAACCTTGGCACTAGGTTAAGAAAAAAATAATTCAGTGTCTCCTCTGGTAATTTATAAATACCAGCTGACATGCCTGTGAATTTTTCTGTTCTAACTCATGCTGCCCATGTGGCCCGAAAACCTCAAGTAAAGAAGTTAAAGTGCTTACAGGTTGGTAGTGCCCCAGGAACCAGACGATGCAAACAAAAATCCTCTCTGGAAGAAAGAAACTTCATCCCTGGCCTCTTAGAATTCCCACAGATAAAGCTTCAGGGAAAATGAACAGCTAACAAAACGAAATATCAAAAGCTCACAAGGAAATAAGATATCATGAGTGTGGCAGCAGAGTCAACACATAGCAAAGAATCCACATATTGAAATTATCAGAATATATAATATCTATGTTTACTATAAGGTTGCTATGAGTCAGAATCAACTCAACGGAAAGGGCTTGGTTTTTTTTGGTTTTGATGTGTAATACTGCGGAGTCCCTGGGTGGCACAAATGGTTAAGCAATTGGCTACTAACCAAAAGATCGGCAGTTCAAACTCACTCAGAGGTGCCTTGAAAGAAATGCCTGGCAATCTGCTTTCAAAAGGTCATAGCCATGAAAATCCTGTTGAACACAGTTCTACTCTGCAACACGTGGGGTCACTGTGAGTTGAAATCAATATGACAGCAATTGATTTAGTTTGGTTTTTGGTTTATATTTAATACTGTGTCAATTTCCTGTCACTGTTGTGACAAATTACCACAAACTTAGTAGCTTAAAATAACACAAATTTATTATCTTACAGTTCTGGAGCCAAAATGAGTCCCACTGGGCTTAAATCAATGTTCAGCAGGCCTGTGTTCCTTTCTGGAGACTTAAGGGGAGAATCTGTTGTCTTTCCTTTTCCAGCTTCTAGAGGATGCCTACATTACTTCCCTTGTGGGCCCTTCCATTTTCAAAGCAATGGCCAGTTGAGTCTTACTCACATCATATCATTCTGACACGATTTTGCCTTTCTTTTGTACTTTTAATGACCCTTTGATTATATTCAACCCACCTGGATAAAACAAGGTACACTTCCTATCCAAAAGTCAGCTGATCAGCAAACTTAATTCCATCTGTGACCTTAATTCCCCTTTGCCATGTAATCTAACCTATTTACAGTTTCCAGGGATTAGGATGTGGATATCACTGGGAGGTCATATTCTGCCCACCACAAATATATCTAAAGAAATAAAAGAAAAGTGTTAAAATAAGAGCAAGGAATATGAAAGTATAAAGAACAACTGGAAAGAAAAAAGATGGAAAAAAACCAAATGGAGCTTGTAGATGGGAAACATAATAATTAAACTCAAAGTCTCAATGGAAGGATTAAACAGAAGATTAGACACAACTTAGGAGAAAAACACTGATACTGTTAAATAAAATATTCAAAAATTTTCCAGTATTTGGCTCAAAGAGATAAAGACATGGAAAAAAGGAAAGAGAGATTAAGAAGCATGAAAGATAGAGGGAGAAGGTCTAACAAAAGTCTAACAGGAGTCCCAAAAGGAGATAAGGAGACTAGGAAAGAGGTAATATTTGAAGAGATAATGCCTGAAAATTTCCCAGGGTCATTGAAAGACATCAATCCTCATGTCCTAGATGTCCATCAAACACTAAAGTATTATAAATTTTTAAAAAATCCATACCTAGTACATCACAGTAAAATTGAAAAACATCAAAGAAAAGGAGATTTAAAAAAAATTTTATTGTACTTTAGATGAAGGTTTACAGACCAAATAGTTTCTCATTAAACAGTTAGTACACATATTGTTTTCTGACAATGGTTAACAACCCCACTACATGTCAACACTGTCCCTTCTCAACCTTGAGTTCCCTATTACCAGATTTCCCATCCCCTTCTACCTTCTAGTCCTTGTCCCTGCACTGTTGTTCCTGATTAGTCTCGTTTTGTTTTATGGGGCTGTCTAATCTTTAGCTGAACAGTGAACCTCGGGAGTGACTTCATTACTGAGCTAAAAGGGTGTCTGGGGGCCATACTTTCGGGGTTTCTCCAGTCTCTGTCAGGCCTATAAGTCTGCTCTTTTTTTGTGAGTCAGAATTTTGTTCTACCTTTTTCTCCAGCTCTGTCCAGAACCCTCTGTTGTGATCCCAGTCAGAGTAGTCAGTTGTAGTAGTCTAGTTGTACTGGACTCAATCTGGTGGAGGCCATGGTAGTTGTGGTCTGTTAGTCCTTTGGACTAATCTTTTCCTTGTATCTTGTTTTCTTCATTCTCCCTTACTTCTGAGGGGGTGAGACCAGAGGAGTATCTTAGATGGTTGCTGACAGGCTTTTAAGACCCTGGACACTACTCACCAAGGTAGAACGTAGAACATTTTCTTTATAAACTGGGTTATGCCAACTGAGCTAGATGTTCCCCGTAAGCATGGTCCCCACAGCCCTCTGCCCAGCAATTCAGCCCCTCAGGGAGTTTGGATGTATCTATGTAGCTTCCATGGCCTTTCCTTGTACAAGTTGTGCTGGCTTCCCCAGTATAGTGTACTGTCTTACCCTTCACCAAAGTTACCACTTATCTACTGTCTGTTTAGTTCCCCCCCACACCCCTCCCATCCCTAGTAACCAACAAAGATTGTTTCTTTTTGTGTATAAACTTTTTCTTGAGTTTTTACAGTAGAGGTCTCATACAATACTTGTCTGAAAAGGAGATTTTTAAAGCAGTCAGAGGAAAGATAGATCATACTTACAAAAGAACAGCAATTGGGTGATAGCTTACTTATCAACAGAAGTCAGAGAAGCTAAAAGACAGCCAAAATATTATCTTCAATATATATAGAGAAAACAGCTGTCAAATGAAAATCTATACCCAGTGAAACTATATTTTAAGAACCAAAGTTAAATAATACATTTTCAGATGAATAAAAACTGAGTTTACCTACAATTAACATTTTAGTAAGTGTCTACTATGTGCTAGACACTCTATATGAATTGTCACAGTCTTATGAAGTAAGCTTGATAATTCCTATTTTACACATCAGGAAACTGAGGCTCAGAGAGGCTAAGAGACTTTCCCAGATCCTTCTGATTCCATAGTCCATGCTCTTTCTCCTACGCAAAGGAGATACATCCTAGATTGACAGTGGGCTTTCCTAGATGTTTTATTTCAGAGGCTGGATTCAGGATGGACTTTTTGAGGACAGAAGGCCACCTATTTAAGGCGAGGGATCTTCAAACTCCCAGATCTCAAGAATTTACCACTTCCAGGCAGCAAATGAGGGTAAGTTTGTGCAAACAAATGCTCAGGGTTTCAGGAGAAAGAGCTTTCTACAAGTGGTGACGTCCTGTGTGATGCATGGTTCTCAGAAGAGTGTTCTAGGAAGAGCTGCACATTTCCATTCTCCTTGTCCCTGTGCTCTCTCCTGCTTTGCCCTCTTACATCCACCGTACAGGTAAGAGCTCTTTAGATTGGACAATCGTGCCATTTCTTCTCCTTCTGCTTCTTCCCCTTCTGTATGTCTGTCTGCTCCACTCCTGTGACAGTGAATGTCCAGAACCAGAAAGACCACTCAACGGGCCCACAACAGGTGGGAGGGATCAGTTTACTTGTCAAATCTCAAAGGACAGAGTTCCCAAAACTGCCTACGAACAGCTACAGCCTTTGGAGCCTTTGCCTTGTAGCCTTACCTAAGCCTCAATTTTTAGGGTCTCCTCCGCACTAAGATCTCTCTGCCCATCCTCTAACCCTTTCTTTCTCCAGCCCCTCAATCCCTTGACAAGAAATTTAGAGCATTAGCTGAGCTCCATTTTACCCCTATAAACTACATATTTTTTAAATTATTATTGAAAATATACACAGCAAAACATACACCAATTCAATATCTTCTGCATGTACAGTTTAGTGACATTGATTACATTCTTCAAGTTGTCCAGCCATTGTCATCCTTCTTTTCCAAATTGTTCCTCTGCCCCATTAGCATAAACTCACTGCACCCCAAACTTGCTATCTAACCTTTGCAGTTGTTGTCAATTTGAATATGCATGTTTTATGACACCCACCAAGACCATTGTCCCTGGAAGGCTATATAACACATGACCTAGTCTCCTCCTTCCCATCCCCCGAGTTGACCAAGAATGGGCACCTGATCCCAGTCCATTTCCTGGGTTGGTGAACTATGACTTGAAAAGGACAAACTGAGTCAATCAGATTTCTCTTTGGAGAATTTTGGAATGGGGGTGAGGCTGATGGACTGAGGTTTTTGGTGGTGGATGCTAGAGCTGAGAAGTCCTGGTGCTAGGTTGGGGCTAGTAGCCATGTTGGGTCATGAGCAAACTGAGGAGGCAGGAAAAGAAGATAAAGCAGAGAAGGTAGGAAAGGAGAAGGGATGTGAGGAGAAGAGAGGGGATGTGAGGTTAAGGGAAGAGAGAAAACATGAGCACCACACATATAACCCACAGAGAGATGGACAGAATTAGCCTCCAGTACTTGAAAGCTGCCAGCACTTCCTTGGGGCTCTTGAGGGCCCCCAATACCCCAATCTGTGTATCATCCTTCACATGCATATGATACATTTCCAATAAAAATTCTTCCCCCTCCCCAGTTATCTCATGCAACAGAACCTTAATTTTCTCATTTATAAAATGGGGATGATAGAATATCTTTTACCTTGTAGGGTTGCTATGAAAATTAAGTAAGCAAATGTCCAGGAGAGGACCCCTCACCATGTATATACCACATAAAGCTTACTCTCCTCCTCTCTGTCTTGCCCCCATCCCCATGGGCAGCATTCGATGCCATGTTCTGACACTGACACTGAGAATCCAGTGACAAAAATGCCAGATTGGGATAGCCATCATGGAGAAGGTCATTACCCAGTCAAGGCCCTCTCAGTCCCCAGTGGAAGGAATAAAGTCAAGCAATGAATCTTAAAGAAGCGAAGATGTAGCTTTTTCTGTGTGAGGAGAGAAAAAGGAGGTATTGGGAAAGAAGGGAAGAGAAGTGGAAATCACCATTATTCTTAATCATTACATGGTGCATTAGAATAATATGATTATTCAGTGGCATTCTAATTAGGCCTAATGAAGAGTAATGGGTGTGAAAGAAGGCCTGAAACATATATAATTTTATGTGGTGTACATACTCCCCAGGAAGGGAAGCACAATTGGGACCCTAGGGCACAGAGTTTGGGCAGCTGGTGTTGAAACATAACTCCTAACATGTGTGGATTGAGAGGATTGATTATCTGGGGATCCATGTTTACTCACTGTATTAAAGAACAGAGAGTCTTTGACAGGTGAAGGGTGGGGGCCAGTGGAGAGGACGTTTTTTGAACTGTGAGTAGTATGGACCTTTGCTGGGGGAGGCAAGCTGGTAGGTGGCAAGGGTATAATATTGTGTGAGGTGTAACATCCTCCCATGGGGTGGTATACCTGTGTAGGGTATCTTAGGATATACATGAGTTAGAAATGGGGCAGGGGTAGAGGGGTGAGATTTAGGGGGTAATGCCCTGTATGTTTTAGGGGCTCCCAAATAACTGGTTATATAGAAGACAGAGAGGAAAACCAATTTTCCCTCCCATTGCTGTCTGAGGGAGGACCAGTCTACCTTCATGGCTGTGAACTCACCATAGCCTTCATGATTCTTGAGGGCCATGTCTGCCGACTGGCTGTTGAGCTGGATTCCTGGTTATTGGTGTGTTCATCTTCCTTCCTTCCTCCCTTCCTCCCTCCCTTCCTCCCTCCTTTCTTGCTGCCTTTCCTCCTTCCCTCCCTCTTTCCTTCCCTCCCTCCTCCCTCTCCTTCCTTCCTTCTTCTAGTGGAGAGAGGGGTTAATCAGGTTGGGGTCAACAGGGGCATTGAACTGGTCCAGGATGAGGGAACGACGATAGAATATAGTTTAAATTAGGTCCTTGGAGCCCTATGGGCTGGGTGAGTGTGTCAGAGGGAGTGATATCAAGACACCTAAATAATGTTGGTTAAAAAAAAGAATCTCAGAGACTTAATATTAGAAAGACTTGTTCTCATTTATTCTACATGTGATTCATAGGTCAGCTGGAGGTTCTACTTGGTATTGTTGTCTGTCCAGAACCCTGGCTGATGGAGCAGTCACCATCTGGATTATTGCAGGTTGTCAAAGCAGAGAGAGCTCTGGCAATTAAATGCTTCAGCTTAGAAGTGAAATATGTTTCTTCTACTCATAACTCATTGACCAGAAGGGTCACGTGGTCCCCACCCAACCACAAGGAGGCCAGTCCTACTATGTGCCCAGCAGGTGGGAAGTTAGAAATACTTGGCTAACAGCACTAATGAGGTTAAAGGCTCCATGGTCCTGAGCCCATTTGGCATGACCTTGCCCAGGCCTGTGGCCATCAACTACTCAATCATCAAACATTTGCAGGGGACCTATTCCCACTTCATCATTGTGCTGGGTTCTGGGGATACAAAGGTGAATAAGCATGGCAGATGAATAAGCATGGACTCTTACGGCAGATGGACAAGTAAAGCAAACAACTGAGACCCACTATAGTATGTGATGATCAAGCAATAACAGATGATGTGGGAACATAAGACCCAGACTGAGAAGTCTGGGTCAGCTTCTTAAAGGAGGCGATGTTTGACTGGACCCTGAAGATAGAGGAGGAGTGAGACAGGAAAAGAAGGGGGAAGGACATTCCAAGAAGAAAGTATGGTGTGTACAAAGGCCGACAGAAAAGATCCTTTCAAGGAAGAATAGAATATGGCTGGCGTGAGAGGTGTGGAATGTAGTGGAAAAGAGATAATGCTGGAGAGGTAGGCAGGGGCCTTGTCATAAATGCCTTCTATGCCATTCTAAGGACTGTGGATTCTATCCTGTGAGTAATGGGAAGCCATCGGGGGATTGAGCCGCATTTTAGAAACTTTCCATTGGTTGTTTTATGAGAAAAATCATTTAGATAGGTCAAGACTAGAGAAAGGGAGAAAAGTTGGGCAACTGTGGCAGACGGTAATTCAAGTGAGACATATTGGTGCCTGACCCGGGCAGTGGCAATGAGTAGATGGCAGTGGACAGAGGGAGTAATATTAAGATACCGATTCAGTGGACAGGACTGGTTGACCAGTTGGATGGGGGAAGCATGTTACAAAAGAAGAGCTAGAAATTTTTGTCGTTTCTTGTCTCTGTGAAATTCTCCTCCGTGCTGGCTGCTTGAATTATTTTCTAGAACAAGACAGGGGATACCACTATCATTCAATTGGTCAGTACTTCCTATTCACTGGCTCTGTGCTAGACAGAAAGGATTCAATGTGAACAAGGCCCAGCCCATGCCCTGGTGAAGCTCACGTTATCAAGGTGGGTTCCTCACCGAGCCATGCTGAGAAGGGACAGACCTGGCTGGGGACATGGGTGAGGGCACTCTAGGCTTCTCTTACAGAAGTGCTGCCCAACTTCACCTATGCTAGCCCCTCTTCACAAAGTTCACCAAATCCACATCCCACTTATTTTGTTATTTACTTAACGTTTTTATTTAAACCAACTTAGTTTTTAGTTTTATAACCCTACTTTAACTTGTTCCTGAGCAAAATATTTGTGAGATCATACTTTTGAATATGTTAGCAACATATTTTCAAATACACATGAAAATAAATGCTATTAAAATAAAACAAAACAGAACACTGAGTTTATATTAATGAGGGAGGAACAATTCCGAAAAGGAGGGTGAGAATGGTTGCACATTTTGAAGAATGTAATCAACGTCACTGGATTGAACATTGTAGAAAAGGTTGTATTGGCATATGTTCTGCTGCGTATATTCTCAAGAACAAAAACAAAATAAATAAAAATGTAAAACAAAACAGAAGCCCCATGGACACATCCAAACTCCCTGAGGGACTGAATTGCTGGGCGGAGGGCTGTGGGGACCATGGTCTCGGGAACATCTAGCTCAATTGGCATGACACAGCTTATAAAGACGATGCTCTACATTCTACCTTGGTGAGTAGTGTCTGGGGTCTTAAAAGCCTGTGAGCAGCCATGTAAGATACTCTACTG
>NW_004443946.1:29407655-29434468 GCF_000243295.1 Trichechus manatus latirostris | reverse complement strand
TCATCTTAAGTGAGAATAACAGCACAATTGGAAGAGCGTAGTCAATGTCACTGAACTGTGTATGTAGACATTTTTGAAAAGGTGTATCTTTGGCTATGTGTATTTTCACCAAAAAAAAAAAAAAAGGTTGAGAATTTAGAGGGTTAATATGTTGTGGGGTTGTTAACCAATGTCATAAAACAACATGTGCACTACTGTTTCACGAGAAACTATTTGTTCTGTAAGCCTTCACCTAAAGTACAATAAAATATAAATAAAATAAAATATTTCCAGTTGCAAAAAAAAAAATACATAAATACATAAAATATCATTTTGCAATCATACTTTGAGAAACATTGTCTTATAAGGACAGCTCTAGATAAGTCCAAAATTGTGCTCCTTTTAAGATCTGTATTATGGGTTGAATTATCTCACCCCCCGCTCTGAAAAAAGATATGTTTAAGTCCTAATTCCTATTACCTGTGAAAGTGACCTTATTTGGAAACAGGGTCTTTGCAGATGTAAATAAGTTAAGATGAGGTCATACTGGACTAGAATGGGGCCTAAATCCGATGATTGGTATATTTAGAGGAAGGCAGTGTATACCCCCAGACAGACACACAGAGGGAAGACAACCATGTGAAGATAGAGTCAGAAACTGGAGTGATGGAGTTACAAGCCAAGGAACACCAAGGATTGCTAGCAACCACCAGAAACTGGAAAAGGCAAGGAAAGATTCTTCCCTGGAGACTTTGGAGGGAGCATGGCCCTGCTGACGCCTTGATTTTTGACTTCTAGGCTCCAGAACAATGAGAGAACAAATCTTTGTTTTTTTAAGCCACCCAGTTTGTGGTACTTGGTTACAGCGGCTCTGGGAAACTAATACAGTCTACTTCATAGGTGGCCAGATGACCTCCCTTCATCATTTTTATACTCAAATCATTTTAGCAACGATGATGCCTGTGACCTCTCCTCCTGCTCAAGTTCTTTTGTCTACAGCTGCCCAAGGCTTTATACATTCAACAGTACACTTGTTAAAGCCCTCCTCTAGGCAAGGCCCACTCTACTAAGCACATGGAGGTCCCCCAACCACTACTTCCTTGCTGACTTGTTGGATGCAATTGGACAGTGTCGGATCAAGGACAGTTGCTGAGGTTATGTGAATTGCTCACTTACCTGGCCCCACCTGCTGGGATAGGCAGCATCGTGCAGGTCACAGGTGCTACCCAGGAGTTGGCTCAGGTTGACTTCTCCTCTTCTGGGCATGCACATGAAGGAATTCGCTTGGTGTGAAATGCCAGGAATCACTAAAGCTCATGGCAAGCTCTTAGGGGTCCTCAGAGGTCTCTTGGAGTTTTCCAAGGGATCCCCGATTGTTGGACATGTGCCTTTTTCTCTCGGGAAGCAGGCAGTGAAGCTCAGCAAGGTCCCTTCCCTGTTTTTTGCACTAAAAACCTCCCCAGCTGGGAGGCAGCTTTGATGACAAGCCTACCCATATCATATACATACAGACTCTTCCTGACCCTGCATTCAGGATTCCAAAAGAGCATTATCAACGTTACTGATGACAAGCACCAGAAATTGATACTGGAGGAGAGGAGGTTTTATTAGAGTAACACTGGAAGCTCACAGAACTAAGGAGGAGGTGGATAGTCAGACCTTAGGAAGGGCAGCTCTGAGAATCTCAGTGGTAGGCACCAAAGCAGGTCTCTAAGGGGTCTGCCATCATGTGACACTGTTCTAGCATCTGATTGGTTGAGCTCAAGTTCTGGCTGCACCCCTTGTCTGTGTTGGAGGAGGACAGTATGGTTGACACCTTCACCAGGACCCTGTGGAAAGGGAATTGAGAAGTGGGGTGAATTGCCATAAAGAGGGGAAAGGACTGCCAGCCTTGAAAACCCACTGATGTCTACTACCGATCACACCAGCATAACAGAGTGAGAAAATTGGAAGATAACTCAGCATTCACTTACTCAACCCAAAAAGGAATCAGGAAAGCAAGACCCAAAGAGGTTAAATGACTTTGTTGTCCCTGGCTTATCAGTGGCAAAGCTGGGCCCCAAATTCAGACAGGTTTCCTAACTCTCAAAGCTGGGCTTCTATCTCTACAGTCTCTATGAGCAAAGTAAGAAAATATGGGACGCTTAAGTCTCTGGGATCTTCTTATCTCCCTGATAGGTGTGCTTCAGCCTGCTTAGTCTTAAAGAGTATCTTTACCTTAATATTTTAGTGCCCCTGGAAGAGGGTACAACAAAATCCCTCAGCACAAATGGAAGCCAAGGCCATCTGGTTGACTCTGGGCATGGGAGGGGTCAGTAGCGTCACATGAGACCGCTGTTGTTCGGAGAGGAGACATTGAGGAAGACAGCTGGCTCAGATTGACTTCTCTCCCTCTCACCAATCCCAGGGTATGCATCTCCCCCCATTTTCAGAAGACACCCCAAGGAAGATGAATTAGGCTGTTGACTCTGAGCAGAAGGGGACTTAGAGCCTGTGCCTCTTCCGAAAGCAAGGCACTGCCTGGTGCTCGCACCTCGTAATGTGCTGGCTTCATTGGTCTGACAGCATGAAAGATGTTTGGTTTTGTTCCCAGCGCTGTTATCATTTATCATCCTCTTGTAAAAGCTGGTACCCTCCGCCTGCTCCCCCTTCCTTCTCGCCCTCTCCTAACCCCCACCTCCACCCCAACCTCCCCATTCTGCCTGCCCCCGTCACTGAGTGGAGTCCCCTCTTGTCTTTACCCCTGAAGAAACTCTCCCACATTGGTTCCCAGTGGCCCAAAGACACCCTGATTGAAGTCAACTCAGTAAACATTTGCTGAGAAATTCTGGGCAAAGTACTGTGCTTGGGGCTTTGGGTGGTAAAACAGAAGTAAGACCTTGCCTTCAGGGACTTTGCATTAAAGTAAGGAAATGACTATGAAGTCCCAGGCGGACAATGTTAAAGGCAAAACACAGGCATGCCCAGAGAGCATGGGAGAAGTGAACCACAAGTTGGGAAAGGCAGCACTGATACCCTTTGAAAGGGCAGGTGCAGTTGGGTGGGGGACAGTGGAAGACAGAAGGCATGGGAAACAAGTGAGTGGGGACGAGACAATGGCAGCATCAAATATCTTCAGAAAAAACTGGCTGGGTTGAAGGTGAAAGAGAAGGAGCCAGTGGAATGGGCAGTGTTGAAGGTGCAAGAGAGAGGAGATACTTGATGGAACAAAGCCCCAAAAGGAGCTAGTGACACAAGGTGGAGATGAGGGAAGTGTTGGCTCAAGAAGGGAGTCAGAACACATTCTAAGAACAGAGGAAAGGCAGAAATTGATGGGTGACCTTGGGGTGGGGGTGGAGGCATTTGAGATAAAAGGAATCTGAGTTGACTTCATCTTTTCAGGGAAATGAATCTCAGAGGTGACGTCACCTGCTTAGAATGGTGAGGAATGGGATGGATTTGGGACCTTAAGAATATTGGAAGTTGAAATACCTACAGTGGAACTACAGAGAAGTAAGAGGGCTGTCTAGTAGCATTAAGGCCCCTGCTGAGATTCTATCTCACCCTAGAGCCTTTGCACATGTTGTCTCCTCTGTTCAGAACATACTTTTACACACTCCTGGCATGGTTAGCATTTTCTCATTTTTCAGATCTGGGCTTAAATGTCATCCTCTCAAACGGGCCTTCTCCCATAATTCCATCTGAAGTAGATTCCCTGCGACTACCACTATCCTCTCGTGATTCTCTGTCTCAGCCTTTTCTTTAATCCTTTATAGCACTGACATTTGTAATTATTTTATTAGCTTCTTTCTTTTTTTTTTTTAATTAATGTCTTGCCCAACTGGTATGTAATCCCTATGGGACTGAAGACCACATCTGCCTTCTTTGCTACTGTTTCCTCAGGCTCAGATGCATAGCAGGAACTCAATGAACACTTGAGTGCAGGAATGACTATTGAAGAGTGGTGTTTGTAGTAGAGCTAATCAGCCAGGGTTGGGGACTGCAGGATGTCTCCAGCAGAAGGGCCACAATACCAGGAATCCAGGGTCCTAGTGAGAAATGGTTGAAATGTTTGACAAAGGGGAAGATAGAGGAAAGCTAAGATTGGACACAAGGAATGCTGGCTGGAGTAGCCGTGGAGGTGTGCTGCTCTCATCTCTTGCCAGAGGGAACTTTCTGCTGTGAGGAGTGCAGTCAGCCAACAGCTGTTTGGGATCCAACACACAGTTTGAGTTGAGGCCACGCTCTTGCAGGACAGCACCAGCCAATGACTGAGCACGGTGGGGGCCTGACAATTTCTCCCCAATGTGGGGCCCCTCAAATGAACAATCTTTGCTCCAGGACTCCCCACTGGGTTGGCCAAGGCTTTGTCAGTGCAGGTCTTCCAGCAAGCAGAGGCTGAGATGCAGTTAGGAGTGCAAGAGGCCTTATCGGGGTATGGGGGTGAGGGACAACCTGTAAAAAATAAAGGGAGAAGAAGCAGGATTGGGCAGGGAAAGCCTGGGTCATAGCCTGAGGCTCTCCCTGACCAATTCTGCCTTCTCTTCCTTTATGTTTCACAGGAGTTATGCCCTGTTTAGTTTCCTAGGGCTGCCATAACAAATTGCCACCAGTTGGGTGTCTTAAAACAATGGAAATTCATTCTCTCACAGCTCTGGAGGACAGAAGCACAAAATTAAGATGCTGGCAGTAGTGGTTCCTTCTGGAGGTTCTGAGGAAGAAACCATCCTATGCCTCTCTCCCAGCTTCTGGTAGTTGCCAGCAATCCTTGGCATTTCTTGACTTGTAGCTACCTCACTCCCATCTTTGCCTCCTTCACATTGCCTTCATCTCTTGCGTCTCTGTGTCTTCTTCTCTTCCTAGGACACCATTCATTGGATTTAGAGCCCACCCTAAATCCAGGATAATCTCATAGTCATATTGAGATCCTTAACTAATTACAGCTGCTAAGACCCAACTTCCAAATAAGGTCACATTCTGAGGTTCCGGGTGGACATGAATTTTGGGGGCAGAGGCCACTATTTAACCATTACACCCCCCAATAAACCTCTTGCTTCCTGTCTTAGTTATCTAGTGCTGCTCTAACAGAAATACCACGAGTGGATGGTTTCATAAGGAGAAATTTATTTTCTCACAGTAGTAGGCTAGAAGTCCAAATTCAGGGCATCAGCTCCAGGGGAAGGCTTTCTCTCTCTGTCTGCTCTGGAGGAAGGTCCTGGTCATCCTCAGTCTTCCCCCGGACTAGGAGCTTCTCTGCACAGGAACCTCGGGTCCAAAGGATGTGCTCAGCTCCCAGTGCTTCTTTCTTGGTGGTATGAGGTGTCCCACTCTCCACTTGCTTCCCTTTCCTTTTAATCTCTTACAAGAGATAAAAGATGTTGCAGGCCACACCCCAAGGAAACTCCCTTTACATTGGATCAGGGATGTGACCTGGGTTAGGGTGGCGTTACAATCCCACCCTAATCCTCTTTAATGTAAAATTACAATCACAAAATGGAGGACAACCACACAACATTGGGAATCATGGCCTAGCCAAATTGATACACACATTTTCTGGGGGACACAATTCAATCCATGACACTTCCTAACTCTATCAGCGTCCACTCACTGGAAGACCAAAACTGACCCATTGGTAGACTGAGAGTTGTATTCAGAACCAAGAGCAGGTTCCATGAGGGTGCATGTATGGCAGAGAGATGGAAAGACAGGAGGTTTACTTATTCATTCATTCAGTAAACATTTATTTATTGCTTAGGGAAAATTCCAGAGTTTGCAATCTTGGTGGTAAGGTCCAAAGTGGCGCTGGGTGTATGGTGGCTCCTAGAGTAAACTGGAGTGGGCGGATGAGGGCAGGAAAAGCAGAGGAGGGGCTGAGATGGATCATCAGCATGGATACCTCCGGAGGACAATCTGAACTTGCCTGCGGGTCTACACTCTTCTTAGGAGTCACGAGGGACCATGGCTGCCCACTGCTATGTTCTGCTTCTTTCCCTCCTTAACGCTTTGCTCCTTTAATGCATCACCCTTATAGACAAACATGTATTGCAAGTATAAACTTTGGAAAGATGGGATTATGGATAAAATTGAAGGAACTTGGTAAATTGAAGTCTCATCTTTGTGTCTCCACATCGAATTAGGCACCTACTGTATACTGGGCAAGGTGCTGGGAATACAGAAATCTATAGGACCACCATCCCTAGGAAGGCAAGACCTACACCTGAAAAATAAGTTGATCCTTACAAGCAAATCCCTTCCTTATCCTTCTTACATTTGGCACCTTGTATTATTTGGTACATAAAGTTGTCCCTGTGGTAAATGGATGGAGCTCCTAGAATTTGTTTCTGTATGTCAGAATTGCTGAAATGGATCCTCCTCCTATTGGTTGGATTATTAATTTATTCCTGGGGCACAGGTAGCAATTTCCATGTAAGTCACTGTTGTTGTTGTTAGCAGCCATTGAGTCAGTCCCCAACATGGAGCCCCCATGCACAACTGGACAACTGTGATCCATAAGGTTTTCACTGATGGAAGCTCTGCTGAAACCTGTTCAGAGTCATAGCAACATGAAAGCTTCCACTAATATATACGTGGTGGCTGTGCTTGAGCTGCATTGGCCGGATCTCAAACCCAGGTTTCCCACATGGAAGGTGGGAATTCCACCACTGAACCACCACATCCCTCTATATAAGTCACTTTGTTGTTATTGTTAGTTGCTGTCAAGTCAATTCTGACTCAGGGCCACCCCATGTGTACAGAGTAGAACCACTCCACAGGGTTTTCAAAACTGTGACATTTCAGAAGCAGATCGCCAGGCTTGTCTTTCATGGTGCCTCTGGGTGGGTCCAAACTGCCAAACTTTGGGCTAGTAGTCGAGAGCTTAACCGTTTGTGCCACCCGGGGACTTCTTATAAGTCACTACTGGTTGCTTAAGGTAGTCTCTAGAGATACACCCTCAGCTGCAAAGGAGCCCTGGTGGTGCAGCAATTAAGTGCTCGGCTGCTATCTAAAGGGTTAGTGCTTCAAACCCACCTAGGGGCTCCATAGGAGAAAGACCTGGCAATCTGCTCAAGAAAATACTACAGCCTAGAAAACCCTATGAGGAGGTTCTACTCTGTCACACGGGGTCACTATGAGTTGAAATCGACTCCCCCGCACCTAACAACAACCACCTCAGCTGCGGTCGTGCCTCTGAAGGCAGCTCCACGTCAACGCTTAGCACACTGGAGACATGGTTAATCTGTGGAGATGGCAGCACAGAGCTTTTTGAGAAGGTTCTGCTGGTTACCTGAAAGTAAGAAGGATTCCATTCACCTTTACTCCGGGTTGGCAAATGGCTTATCGTTATTAATGTGAAAGTGCACGAAACACTTATTCTGCCTAAATTAATGCCCATGCCTTGGTTTTTCTCTGTAATTTTGGCATTTTCCAATCAAATTCTAGAAAATAATAGGCGTGCGTTGGTGTGTGGACAGTGCATATGGGTGTGTTTTATTGTTTTTAAAAGCCACCCTCCTAAGGAAACAGTCTCTGATAGGCTGAGGGGTTGCCCAAGGTTACCCATTCAGGAAGTAGCCGATCCGGGCTACATCTTGGGCTCCTGAGTCCAGCTTAAAGTTGGTACTCAGGAAGCAACCAGAGAACAGTTGAGAGTTCAGAATGAAGGGCCCAAAGAGTATCAGTGAGCCTGGTTCTGTTCCTGAAAGACTGTGGGCGGAAGAAGAGTACTACTGCGGCCATAGAAGGCAGAACCAGGATGACGGTGAGGTGGGAAGGGTAGTAAAGAAAGGAAGACTGAGACAGAGGTGGGCTCAACCCATGATTTAATGATTGTTGTTGTTGCTACCTGCCTTTGAGTTGGCCCCCAGCTCATGGCAGCCCCACGTACAACAGAATGAAATGCTGCCCGGTCCTGCACCATCCCCATGATAGGCTTTGGATCGGACCGACCTGTGCACAAAATGTAATGGATTACCCAGGATGTAGGGTTGCCAGATTTAGCAAATACAGGACACCAATTCCGTTTGAACTTCAGATAAATAACAAAGAATCCCACGAACTGTTTGGGACATACTTAGACTAAAAAACTATTCATTGTTTATCTGGAATTCAGATTTAACTGGGAATCCTGTGTTTGATCTGGAAATCCTACCAGGGTGCTGAGTTTTTGTCACTGAGGTTGAGAAACCACAGGGAAGAGTATCATATGGCGATTGATTGAAGTATCAGATGGCAGGCTTGGGTTTAACAGCGCCCCGTCCCCACCAGGCCTTTGATTCAGCAACTTTCCCGAGGCAGAGTGTTCAGGCAAGGGGCACCTCCCTGCTCACCAGAGAAGGCATTTAAGTCACTGTCCCTGAGCCCAGCAGCTCCTTTTTTAGAACTCTGTCCTTCAATCCCTAAAGCATCATCGTGTCCTGCAACTCGCTGGCCTGGGGGTGGGGGTGGAGCAGGGGCCCGAGCTCATCCTGACCTCTGGGCACAAATGCAGACTGCCCACCCACCCACCACCTCCAAGGCTGGCTCGCATCCCCGCATCAAGCCTCTCTCTGGGTGGCAAGCTGTCTCCCGCCCCGTGCTTCTCCCGTGGCCTGCTGTCACCCACACACAAGCGATTAGGGGATCAAGTGACTTACAGGAGCCCCTCTTCCCCAGCGTCGGCATTTGCATAGGGTGATGGATGCGGAGATGTCATCTAAACACATCCGCACTTTGCATTTTAAACAAAGCAATTTCCAAAGGAAGCTGGGGGAGCGTGGTCTCTTTCCAGGAACATTTCTTCCAAGTCAAATCTTCTTTCCTTTTGGCCAGCACTTTCCACTCTGTCCTGGGTCCCTCATCTCTACTGGCCTCATGCCCCCACCCCAAACACAGTAGTGACCACAGTGCAGAGCAGGGGTTACATGGGACATAAGGTGAAGAAGGCAGGGGTCACTCAGCCCCCTCCTCTGTTCCTGACACTGGTACTCTCCCCACCCCCAGGAGACTTGTGACTAGGAGAGTGACCTTAGCCAGGGTCAGCCACCTCTGAGATGCCCACCCCCACCTGCTATTGTGCAAGCCAAGCCAAGGATTGTCCCCTAAGATCCTTCCCTGTTTTATCTGGGAACACAGGCTTTCTTCTGTCTAAGCTCTGACCTCTGATATCATCCAGCTGAGATCTTTCCTCTTAATAAGCACCCCCCACCCAGGGACTTTTAGGGTGTTGTTATGGATTGAATTGTGTACTCCCAAGTTAAGTGTTGAATTCATGGTCCTTGTACCTGTGGATGTGATCCTGTTGGGAAATAGGGTTTTTTTCTTTAGTTATGTTAATGAGGCCATACCAGTGTAGGCTGGGCCCTAAACCTAATCACTTCTGAGTTATAAAAAGGGCAGAATAGACAGAGACACAGACACACACACACAGGGAAAGACAGACGCCATGTGAGGATTGTCTACAAGCCAAGAAATGCCAAGGAACCACAGAACGACTGGGGTTACCGACAAGGCAGGAATCAACACGGCTGAGACCCTGATTTGGACTTTTAGCCTCCGGAACTATGAGAAAATAAACTTCTATAGTATTATGTTATAGCAGCATTAGGTAACTAAGACAGATAATGATAAAAATGTCACCGTAATATTGGCCCATAAGATTAGGCTGATTATTTTTTCTCCAAAGACAAGCAGTAAAAAAAAAGGTAGGAATTCCCTGGATTCTTGTCCCCAGTAATATGGTCTGAAGCATCATTTCAGTTCAGTTATAGGGCGTGACTTTGGGTAAAGTCACTTAACCATTTGTTATGGATTGAATTGTGTCCCCCCCAAAATGTGTGTCAACTTGGGTAGGCCATGATTCCCTGTATTAGGTGATTATGCACCATTTTGTCATCTGATGTGATTTTCCTACATGTTGTAAATCCTACCTCTCTGATGTTAATGAGGCAGGATTAGAGGCAGTTATGTTAATGAGAAAAAAAAAAAAACATTGCTGTCCAGTCAATTCCAACTCACAGTGACCCTATAGGACAGTGTAGGACTGCTCCATAGCATTTCCAATCAGTGGCTGGTGGATTCAAACTGCCGACCTTTTCATTAGCAGCGGTAGCTCTTAACCACTGCGCCACCAGGGCCCCTATGTTAATGAGGCAGGACTCAATCTATAAGATTAGGTTGTGTCTTAGGTCAATCTCTTTTGAAATATAAAAGAGAGAAGCGAGCAGAGAGACAAGGGGGCCTCATACCACCAAGAAACAAGAGCCAGGAGAACAGAGCATCCCGGGGTCCCTGCACTGAGAAGCTCCTCGACCGGAGAACGCCTTTCCCTGGAGCTGGGGCCCTGGATTCAGACTTCTAGCCTCCTAGAGTGTGAGAGAATATATTTCTCTTTGTTAAAGCCATCCATTTGTGGTAGTCCTCTTATAGCAGCACTAGATAACTAAGACACATCCTAAGGAGCCTCACCCAGAAATATTTGTGAGCTGACCTGGATAGGGGGCTCTGAACTTCTGAGTAGAAGCCTTACAACAAGCTGTCTCTGGCAGGGCTGGGACCAGACATTGTGCCCGGGGCCGGCTTGGATGGGGCCATGTGGTTCCTTATAGTGGAAGGAGAGTGGGGAAAGGAATGAGTCTCTTCGTCAAACACTCTTCCCGCAGCCTCACCTGGCTATCTCCACTCCTTCAGGTCTCAGCCTAAACCTGCTTCCACAGGGATGCTTTCTTTGGACAACACTCATCATTATCACCACCACCAAAGGTCAGGTTGGATCCCAGGTTACATGCTCCCGTATATTGCTGAAATCCTCCTGTGTAAGATACCCTCGTAAAGCACTAGTTCAAAGTCTATCTCCTCTGCTAAACTATGAACTCCCATGGTACCCCCTAAAATCTAGCCCCATGCCAGGTAATGAATGAATGAGAAAAAAGAGTGGGCCAAAGTGACTTGAAATGATCAGAAAAAATAAGGACTAACACAACAAGTACAACAATGGACTCCAACATGGCAGCAATCATGAAGACGGTGCAGGACTGGGCCATGTCTTGTTCTGTTACACCCAAGGTCACCATGAGTCAGAGCTGACCTGACAGCAACTAACAACAATCACAACTGAGGAGAAAGAGTAGGCCCTAGGTTGGAAAGGAGTTACCTGGCTGGTGTTTGCTGAAATAAGACTAAAAACAACTGCCAGCCTTTGAGCCTGGAGGTGTCGCTGAAATGCATGTCCCGGTTCTATGGAACTAGAGTTTGCATGGCAAAGCCACAGGGCAGGCAAGCTGCTGCTGTCTTGGATTCCAGGTTGTTTCTGTTCACAGGGTGCCAAGTGAATTTGCAACGAGGCAAAATAAAATATATGAAACAAAAAACCAAGCTTGTTGCCGTCAAGTTGATTTCGACTCACAGTGACCCTGTGGGACAGAGTAGACCTGCCCCAGTAAATCTTTGCAGAAGTGGATTGCCACATCTTTCTCCCGCAGAGCTGCTGGTGGGTTCGAACCACCAACCTTTCAGTTAGCGGCCAAGTGCTTAACCACTGCGCCACCAGGGCTCCATAAAATATATGAGTTGGTGAGGTTTTCAGTCTTCCTCTGCTGTTCCCACCCCACATCCTCTGCTAAAGAAGAGTGTTTGCTTAGTGGACCAGCTTCTAGCCCTTCTTTAACTTGTGAAGAAAGATGGATGGAAGTTAGAGAGGCTAAGCTGATCTAGATAATACAGAGCAGAATCAGGGAGGGGAGGGAAGAGGAGAAAGGGAGCCCAAGGAAGCTGAGTTAGGGAGACTTGGGGGCAGTTGGAGTTCCACAAGATGTTCTTGACATTATTTGATGTGGGAGCTGTCCTGTGCATTGTAGAATGTTTCGCAGCATCCCTGACCTCTACCCACTAGATGCCAGTTGCCAGCCCCCTCCTGGTTGTGACAACCCAAAATGTCTCTTTTTGTCGTTGTTAGTTGCCGTTGAGTTGATTCCTACTCAGGGCGACCCCATGTAACAAAGTAGAACTGCTCCACAGAGTTTTCTTGGCTGTAATCTTTTTGGAAACAGATCTCCAGGTCTTTTTACCTCAGTGCCCCTGGGTGGGTTCAAACTGCCAACTTTTAGGTTAGTCGTCAAGCAGAAACCATTTGCATCACCCAGGGGAGTGTCCTGATTCCCTACCACGGGCGGATTAACCAGTAAGCAAGGTATTAAAAAAAAACAACCTTTGCTGTCAAGTCAATTCCAACTCATAGTGACCCTATAGGACAGGGTAGAATTGCCCCATAGGGTTTCCAAGGAGCACCTAGTGGATTTGAACTGCTGACTTTTTGGTTAGCAGCCATAGCACTTAACCACTACACCACCAGGGTTTCCCAAGCAAAGTATGCACAGGCTTAATTGTGAAGCTGTCCTGACTAAAGAACTGTATCCTCAGTTGTTCTTGATCCTGAACCTGTTACTTCTTTAATAAACCCCATAAATGTGAGTACGGTCTGTGAGTTCTGTGTGGCCATTGCAATGAATTATCAAACCCAACAGAGGAGTAGAGAGCTCTATGGGAGGGATGGCTGGAGTCAGAATTGGTAAAAAGGTTGGAAAGATGAGGTACGTCTGACCTCCACCTCATGGGAATCAGCCTTGGGCTGATGCTGATGATCTTGATTCTCTCTGCTTCCCCTTGTGAAATTAGACAAGGTCTGACTCCGCTGCAACATTTTTTTTTACAGGACTATATCAGTAAAGAAAACAGAATGTGGGGGACAGGAGCGGATTATCCAATAGGCAAGGTCCACACAGGCTTACTTGTGCTTACTTACTAATCTGTAGTGAACAATTTCACCAGTTTTTCACTACATCAAAGATGTGGTGAAAGCCATGTGAAATTGTTCACTACGCATTAGTAAGTAAATACAATTAAGTAAGTTATGCAGGACAGCTTCTCGGCTGTGCCCACAGGCAGGCCTCTGTCTCTCAGCCCCTCGACCCCTTGGCCCGAGGCCTGGCCTCTGCCCTGCTCGGGCAAGTGTTACAAAACTCCTTAGCTCTGCTAATTAGTGTCCAGAGGGACCCTACTCTGCCAGTAAGCCTTGGCCTGAAGGCACTCAGCTCTCTCGTTCTGTGGTCAGTGAGCCTAGCTCTGCTAAGTGCCTAGAGGCATTCTACTCTGCCAGGAAGCCTTCTGCCCAAAGGCACTCAACTCTCTTGCTCTGTGGGTCAGCACACCCACTGTAGCTACCTTGCTCCATGGGCTGGGAAGCCCACTGTGCCATCTCACACAGGCATCCTGATTCTGTTGCCGCTGATTCTCTGCCACCATTTCTCATCATCTCATGCCATCTCTGGTTTTACAGCTCTCTTTGTCCCCTGGGTCTAGTAAGTTTTCAGCACAGGGACCCCAGGTCTAAAGGACACGCTCCACTCTTGGCTCTTCTTCTTGGTGGTAATGAGGTCCCCTCTCTGCGTATGGGATTGGCTCCCTTTAAACCTAGCAGGGAGCCCCGGTGGCACAGTGGTTAAGAGCTTGGCTGCTAACCAAAAGGTCAGCAGTTCAAATCAACCAGCTTCTCCTTGGAAACTCTATGGGGCAGTTCTATTCTGTCCTGTAGAGTCACTATGAGTCAGAATCGACTAAATAGCAACAGGTTTGGTTTACAGGTTTTAAGCCTAGCAGGATGGCAAAACTGATCAATCCACTTGTTAGGGTTCCATATCCTTATTTGCATGGTCCCACCCCCACAAGGTTTCCATACACCTTATTTGCATTATTAGCAAGTTGTCCAATCCCTGTGGTGGGCCACAAGCAGCTTATTTGCATAGTCCCACCCAATCATTTTGTGGGAGTTACAAGACCATGCATGGTTAGAAGGGCCATATTAAGTAATACATTGCACCACAGTCTCAGGACCCAGAACAGTACCTGTCACAGGGTAGACCCTCAGCAAGTTATTTGTTGAATGAGTAAATGATTCTTAGTTGTGTTTTCTCCCTTTGTTTGAAGCTTCACTTCTTTCACTAACAAAAAGGGAAGAATATCCGGACAATAAATGAAGAGAGATGGGTGAGGGTTAAATCTTTAAGACAATGAGCTATTAGCTAGTCAGATCATAGTTATCGGTACAAATAGAAGAAGTAGCCCAGAAAATGCTAAAGTATAGATAATCCAATAAGAATTTGTATTTAGACCCCCAAAAGATAAAATACTTAGGAATAAATCTAACCAAGGATGTAAACGACTTATACAAAGAAAACTACAAAACACTACTTAAAGAAAGCAAAAGAGGCCTATATAAATGGAAAAACATACCATGCTCTTGGACAGGAAGACTTAACATTGTGAAAATGTAAACACTACCCAAAGCAATATATAGATATAATGCAATCCTGATCCAAATCCCAACTTTGCCAAAATGGAAAAACTAATCACTAAATTTATATGGAAGGGAAAGAGGCCCCAAATAAATGAAGCCTTATTAAAAAAAGAACAAAGTAGAAGGTCTCATACTATCTGATGTCAGAGCCTACTATACAGTCATGGTAGTCAGAACAGCCTGGTACTGGTACAATAACAGACACATAGACCAATGGAACAGAATTAAGAACCCAGATGTAAATCCATCCACCTATGGACAGATGATCTTTAACAAAGGACCAAAGGTTATTGAATGGGGAAGAGACAGTCTCCTTAACAAATGGTGCTGGCAAAATTGGATATCTACCTGTAGAAAAATGAAACAGGATCCATGCCTCACACCATATACAAAAACTAACTCAAAATGGATCAAAGACCTAAATATAAAACGTAAAACTATAAAGGTCATGGAGGAAAATTGAGGGGCAACACTAGGGGCCCTGATATATGACATAAATAGATTACTAAACAATTAAAAGTGCACACAGAGAACAAAATGAACTAGATAAATGGGACCTCCTAAAAATTAAACACTTCTGTTCAACAAAAGACTTCTCCAAAAGAGTAAGAGAACCCTGGGGAAAAAATTTTGTCTATGACATATCCGACAAGGGTCTGATCTCTAAAATTTATAGAAAAATTCAGCACCTCAACAAAAACAACAACAAAAAAGACAAATAATCCAATTAAAAAAATGGGCAAAGGAAATGAACAGACACTTGACCAAAGAAGACATTCAGGCTGCTAACAAACATATGAAGAAATGCTCACGACAGTCAGTAATTAGAGAGATGCAAATCAAAACTACAATGAGATACCACCTCATCCCGACATTACTGGCATAAATCAAAAAAACAGAAAATAACAAATGTTGGTGAGCTTGTGGGGAGGCTGGAACTCTTATACACCGCTGGTGGGAATGTAAAATGGTACAACCACTATGGAAACGGTGTGGAGCTTCTTCCAAAAGCTAGAAATAGAAATACCATTTGACCCAGCAATCCCACTCCTAGGTATATACACTAAGGATATTAGAGCCATGACATGAATAGACATATGCACATCCATGTTCACTGCAATATTATTCACAATAGCAAAAAGGTGGAAGCAACCTAAGTGCCCATCAACAGATGAATGGATTAACAAACTGTGGTACGCACACACAATGGAATACTACGCAGTGATAAAGAATAATGATGAATCTGTGAATCATCTCACAACATGGATGAATCTGGAGGACATTATGCTGAGTGAAATAAGTGAATCACAAAAAGACAAATATTGTATGAGACCACTTTTATAAAGTAACAAAAAAAGGTTTATGCACAGAAAAAAAAAAAAAAGTCTTTGATGGTTAGCAGGAATTGGAGGGGGAAGGAGGGAAAATTACCAAACAGATAGTCCAAAAAACCAAAACCAAACCCATTGCCGTTGAGTTGATTCTGACTCATAGTGACCTTATAGGACAGAGAACTGTAGGTAGATTCGAACTAGAGCTCTTAACCACTATGCCCAAAGAGATCCAAAGAGATAGTAGACACGAGTTAATATTGGTGAAGGGAAAGGCAATACACAATATGGGCGAAGTCAGCACAGCATGACCAAGGCAAGAGAGGACACTGAGAGGAATGCAGGAATTATGGACAACTATGGAGCCCTGGGAAACCCTGGTGGCATAGTGGTTAAGAGCTACGGCTGCTAACCAAAAGGTTGGCAGTTCGAATCCACCAGCAGCTCCTTGGAAACCCTATGGGGCAGGTCTACTCTGTCCTATAGGGTTGCTATGAGTCAGAATCGACTCAGTGGCAATGGGTATGGAGCCCTAGTGGCACAGTGGTTAAGAGCTCAGCTGCTAACCAAAAGGTCAGCAGTTCAAATCCACCAGCCACTCCTTGGAGGCCCTATGGGCCATTCTACTCTGTCCTATAGGGTAGCTATAATCGGAATCAACTCAATGGCAATGGGTTTGTTGGTTTGTTTTTTATGGTAACTACTATAGCATAGACAATCCTCAACAATAAAATCAACAAACAATAATCTATGAATTTATACATAGATAGATGGACATGCCAAGAGGTGAGGAAGGGGGTAAGGGAACACACTCACTGGCAGATGTAAGTTTGGAGGTGGAAATTTCTAAATGCATGATTGTAGGTGCCCCTCATATATTAATATAGACAATAGAACACACAAGTGACACAGTCGGGGAAACCTCTTAGACATAACTAAACCCTTATGGGACGACTTTCCCAGGCTCAAAGGCAAAGGACCATAGACTCAGGGGACATCTATATCAATTGGCACAACATAGTTCTTAAAGACAGTGTTCTACATCCTGCTTTGGTGAGTAGCATCTGGGTCTTAAAAGCTTGAGAGTTGCCTTCTAAGATACAACTATCAGTCTCTTCTAGTCCAGAGCAAAGGAGAGAGAAAAAAACTAAAGACCCAAGGGAGCAATTAGTCCAAAGGACTAATGGACGACGTGAACTACAGCCTACCCGACCCTGAGACCAGAAGAACTAGATGGTGCCTGGCTACCACTACTGACCGTTCTGACTGGGATTACAACAGAGTCCCAGACAAAGTGGGAGAAAAATGTAGAACATATGATCAAAGTCACAAAAAAAGACCAGATTTACTGGCCTGACAGAGACTGGAAGAATCCCTGAGACTATGGCTCCTGGACACCCTTCTAACTCAGACTTGAAGCCACTCCCAAAGTTCACCATTCAGCCAAAGATTAGGCAGGCCTAACAGTAACACACCCTAGGAATGTGCTTCTTAGATGAATCAAGTATAAAAGATCAAATGGGCAACACCTGCACAGGAACAAAGATGAGAAGGCAGGAGAGGACAGGAAAACTGAACAAACGGACATGGTGAACCAGGGGTGGAAAGGTAAGGGGGAGAGTGGAGACAAAATGCAGGATTGCGGCCAATGCCATGAAGCAATTTGTGTCTAAATTTTTGAATGAGAAACTAATTTGCCCTGTGAACTTTCACCTAAATTACAATTTAAAAAAATTTCTATTTCAATTGCATTATATGATCTTACTGATGACTCTTTTGTAATTATTTGTTTCTTAAAGTAGCAGTATGAATACTAGCTCTATGTTTTTGCATGCATACACATTCACTAGATGTAAAGATAAATTGGAAAATTATCTAAAAACAATCCACAAACTGTATAACTGCACTCCCACAAGCACTTAATACATGTTGTGCATCAGACTTGCTAGGCATTGAGTACGAAGACTACCATGTGGTTCCCATCTTCAGGAGCTGGGAAGTTCAGTTCACTGAAAGTTGACGAGACCCTGAGTTGTCCATGTATGTGGGTTCTGTGGACATCATGGTTGTCTGATTGTCTCCTAGAATTCCAACCCATGCCTTTCTGGTTGTGTAGCAGCTAGACTTTGGGTGGGACTAGTCTCACTCCCAGCTGGTCACAGTGATTAATTAAGGGATAGGCACAAAAACCATAAGGGTTTAGAATGAAACCCAGAAATTCTCCATGGTTGTGGGAAGAGATTGTCTCTTTCTGACCCTAGGATGTGAAATAAAAAGCTCCCCAGGATGTGAATTGAGGATTCCGCAGAAAAGATGTCCCACCAGTCTTCTTGCTACCATGAAGGGGGCTAGCCTGAGGACAAAGTCAATAGACAGAAGAGGTCAGTACTGAGAGCATCAGAGTAGAGCCTCTGGACTCTTCTTTGTGAACCTCTGGATCAAACCCTGCCTGAAGCCCATCCCATTTCTGAATTCACATATATTCAAGGCAATAAATCCAATAAGCTAGTATAAGCTTCAATAAGCTTCTTGCCACAGAAGACATATTGATAGAGTCCTCTTTGATCTCTTTCAGCCCCTCCTTTCTGCCTCACTGGTCCTCATTGGGTCCTGGGACATGTGGATTCTGTGCTGTCAGCATATGTGCATATGAACACACATGCATTTCACAATCCCAAGGCAATGAATTGTTTTTGGTTCATATGTATCTGATGTTCCATTTTTCGAGCATTAATAAGTGTCTCATCACTCATATCAAAAGTATAGTCGAGGAGCGTAAGCGGTTTGAGATTGGCTGCTACCCTAATGGTTGATGGTTCAAACCCACCCAGCCGCTCCATGGAAGAAAGCCCTGGCAAACTGCTTCCGTAAAGATTACAGCCAAGAAAACCCAATGAAGCAGTTCTATTCTATAACACATGGGGTTGCCCTGCGGGGTGGGGAGCAGTAGGGAGATTTCCTCAGACCTGCATTGTGCTCCTCAAATTGCATTCCTGAGTTTTGCTGCTGAACACACTTTTAAAATGCCCACGTGAATCCCCAGGTAAACCCAAGGCTGAGTTGGTTCTCCCGCTGGCCTCTCCTAGCATGACCGAGACCCAAGGGCAGTGCTGTCCAGGGCACAGTGAGCCCCAAAAGATGATGTGTGAAGAAACTCTCCGATCGGCCTTTCCTTATTTATTAGATTCCAGATACATGGGACCAAGATGGAAGAATCCCAGGGTGCTTGATTTACACAGGGGTCTTTGGGAGAACATATACAGAGGCAGGATACGTACAGACGAGTGATGCTCCAATGAGGGACTGCCATCTTAAAAAATATATACATCTCAAGAAGCCATTCCAGCCGTATTATCGTTATTAGAAAATAAAACGATCTTTCCACATAGAGCTTTTCTTTGGTGCTGTTCTGTGGGCATGGGCTCTGGGCCCTTCCATTTTCTTGTCAGAAGCATGTCACCCTCCCACTCCTCCCCCCTGCATAGGGGAAGGCAAGTCTTGTGGGAGGGGTGGCCCCTGACCCAGGAGGGCAGGCTATGGCTCCTCTAGGCCCAGCCACAGCCTCCCGACCAACACCCTGCTCTGGTCTTCAGAGCCTCTGGCTTTAGTCTTAAATTGTGGCCTGGGAAATGTCAGTTTCCTGTATGTAAAAACTGCGAGACACTACTGGGGTTCATGTGACAAACCAGTCTGGAACCTTCAGAAAGGATGGGGATGAGAGGACCAAATAAAACCCAGTCAATATCATCTTCTCCATGGTTGGACTTTCATATTTTATTTCTTGGTTTGTTTCAAATGACCTGTTTCATGACAGTACAGCTGAGAAGGACGGTTTCCTCTTTACAGATTCCCCAGGAACAGCAGATTTGGGGGTAAGCTTGAGTTCTGTTGTTTTTTGGGGGTAGGACCTCGTAAACTCTCACTTCACCGTCTCCTAATATGAAGTCAGTCCCCTCTTACCCCCAAGGGGTCCTACATCTGTCTCAGCTTCCAATTAAGTTAGCCCCTAACTCTTCTAAATGTCCAATGGGTCTGTAAGTACACGCCAGGGCCTTTCCCACTGGATAGAGTTCCCACTACTACCAATAATTCACTTCTACAATAGGGATTGCTTTATGTGTAAAAGCAGCTTCCACCTCACCAGCACCAAACCAGGATCACAGTGCCCTCCTAGTAGAATGGGCTGTAAATCCAAGCACTGCAGAAGGGCTAGGTCCAGTGTTCAGACACCCACCCACTCCAAACCATTGAGCTGAACCCTGAGGGTTGCATGGTTATCCAGACACCTTTTCCTAGAGAACATGGGCCAAGGGCCAGCTGTGCACAAGCCCCTGCGTGCACTGGCTGGGGGCCCAGGGCCTCGTGCTTGTGCAGAAGTGGGGTACAGGGGAGGTAAGAGGCCACCCCCTGCCACACCACTGTCCTGCCTCCACTCATGAATACACAGGATGAGGGGCTTGAGGGCTCCCATAGGCACACCCCACATCCTCTCACGTGAGTTTTCTCCAGCTCAGACTCCTTGGGGGCACACCCCTGGAACGTTCCTTGATGCTGAAAGGAGCTTTGCCTTGCATGCATTCACCCAGATCAGGGACAACAGGACCTTTGTGGGGGTTGCAGGAAGAGCTAGGGGAGGAAGCGTCCTGGACTGTAGTTCAGTACTGATTTGCCAAATGACTTAGGCCTTGGAGTCCCTGTAGACAAAAGGAATGAGAACAGGGCCCATTTTATCGGTGTGTGAGGTCTCTTGGAATCCTTGAAACTGTCTACGTGAGCACAAAATCAGAGCCACTCTGCAGCTGCTGGGTTTCAGCAAGCCCTCCTGTCTGGGAAGACCTCAACATGAAGTTCAGGCCGAGTGGTTTCAGGGCACAGAGCCAGGGAGGTGGGATCAGCAGACCCTGCTCTTCTCTGAACAAGGTTGTCCCTTCTAACAAAGTGAGGGTGTGGAAGAGGGCGCCTGGCCCCCTGGGCAGTACCAAGAGGACACCTGGGTACTTGGTGCTTCTGCCCTGGTACCCTAATGAGAAGGTGGGGCCCATGTGCCTCTCCAGGGTGAGGGGAGGATGGGTTGGAATGAGATGTGAATTGGGGGTTGCCCAGAAAAGTGCCCCAGCTGGGGTTGCTTTGATCCTGGCTTTAGAGGCATCTCACTGGAAAGGACATTTTTCAAACCCATTTTGGTTTGATACCCTTTCATCCTAGGGAGCTCCTCTAAGCTGCCCTCTGCCAGCCCACAAGCACCAGACTGGGGGCTCAGGGCTCCCCTTGAGTGGGCTAAAGCTGACTTCCACAGCCCCCCACAGAGGTTTGCTCAGGACTGAGGGATTTTCTGGGTCAGGGGACTTACAGTGCTAAAAAGAGGACACCTTGGGCAAACTGAGATGGCTGTCACCTTACAATTGGCCAGGAGCACTATGGGGCCCCACCAGAGAGCTAGGTCCATGCACAATGCCCAGGGGAGTGATACCAAACCTCCAAGTTCCAGGAACAGGAGACAGGCCTTCAAGGGGCACTCAGGCCAGCCCTTTGGAATGCAGGGGAGTGGGTGCCTCTGGTATCAACTGTCCCTGGGAGTCAGGATGGAATAGGCAGGCTGGCAACCCCCACTAAGCTCCCTCTTCAGGGTTCCCCGGCCTGCTTGTCTCTGCTTCTGGGCCTTTCTGTGTTTATCCAAGATTAGTTTGGGCCTTACTTCATCCCGCCCCCGCCCCCTTCCCAGGACTGCCAACCTCGACTCAGAGTCCCAGGGTGCCCTTGGATGGGGCCAGGCTCCTGAACAACCCCACTGCCTGCAGGCTCACTTGGCCTGGACCTGCCTTAAGACTGCTAGGCTGAGGGGGGCAGGGGGGTCTTGAGGAAGAAGAGAAGGTCGGTATTCTGGGGAGTGTTGCCTGGACCCTACACTTCTCTGAGCTAGTGCTTCTAAAGGCCTGGAAGTCACCTTGCTGGCTGCACCCCCTGTCTGAGTGAGCTCTGAGGTAGGGGCAGGAGGCAGCACGGGGGCCTCCTGGGGTGGAGAGGAAGAGGACAAGTGGGCACTGGTGCAGGTGGTGACAGAAAGGGCACCCAGGGGTGGAGTGCCAAGAGGACGCACGCGCTCTGCCTGTTGTTCTCCTGTGGGCGAGTCCTGGTTGAGAGATGAACTGGCAGAGGGAGAGGGAGAGGGAGCCTCTGGACTGTGAAAGGTGCTGGGCCTCAGAGCAGGCAGGCCCTTGGGGGACAGATGCCCTTGTCCCACCCGCCCTCTGGGAAAGGAAGACTTCCAGGTGACACCCACCCGAGATTGCCAGCATCCTGGGCCCTGAGCACTGCCCACCCACCGCGGATGGGGAGGCGGGAGGGGGGACTGAGGAAATGTACATGCCACCTCTTGGTGGTTTGTTGGGGGACCAGGGGCGCTTCCTTGGGTGGTCACCTGTCCCAAGGGAAGTCAGCCCTGGCCCAGGCCTCAGCACTGCCCATGGAGAGGGGAAACATACCAAAGAAAAAGCAGGTTACAGATGAGCCCCACGCCCCTGCCCCCCACCCCATGCCCCACCCCCTGCACCAGGAGTCTGCGCACACACAGCCGGAGCCAAGGAGTCCCTTCCCCTGGGACTGCTTGTAGCCGTGACACAGGGGCTGAAGGGTGAGGCTGGTGGCTGTGGAGGTCTCCTCGGCGGTCTGGCTGTCTGTCTGTGGGCTGGCCATCAGACCTTGGCCTCCAGCATCTCCAGGAAGAGTTTGTGCATGGGCACCTTGCCCTGCAGTTTGACGCTGTAGAAGTGCTGCACGGCCTTGGCTGCCGTCTGCCGCAGCAGGGGCAGCGTCAGCAGCAGCTTGCCCGTCCTCCGCGGCTCCTCGTGGCCCTGGCTCAGCTCGTAGTCCTGCAGCGCCTCGTGCAGCAGGTCCTGCAGCTTCTGGACGGCCTCCAGGTCCTCGATGTACATGGAATCTGCAGGTGCAAGGGCAAGTGTGAGGGAGGAGGGTTGGCCAGGGAGTGCTGTCCTGGGGGCCCAGCCATTCTGAGGCTGTTAGGCTTCCGCTTCCCGTCCATCATCCTCAGAGAAGTGAAACTGCCACTTGGAGGTCTCAGAGGCTAACGACAGAGCTGGCACCTAGACAGAGACCTAAACCTATGGAGGACACTTCTTGAGGAACCACCAAGGGTGGCAGTGGAGACCTGAAGGACTTGAACATCAGCAGGCCTGCTGGTCACCCTGGAGGTGAGAGATGGACTCTGAGGCCAGACTGCCAAGTTGGAATCCTGCCTTCCTCACTTGCTAGCTGTGTGACTTTAAGTTACTTAACTTCTCTGTGCCTCATTTTCCTCATCTGTGAAATGGAACAATAGCCATAGCTACCTGAAGAGGGGAGGTTAAATGATATAATGCAAGGCAAGTGCTTAGAATAGCGCTTGGCACAAAGTAGATGCCTGAACAGCAGCACCACCACCTCGATCACTGCTGCTGCCAGGCACCCCCCTCAGATCCTCAGTGCACTAACCTTACAAAAAGCTGGTTACAGAACTCGGAGGCAGATAAAGGGATTGAGCTCGGCATCGGTGCCCTCTGGTGAGGGGCACAGCTGGACATGGGCACGGTGCTGGAGGGGGCTGTTCTCTAGAACCTTGGGGGGAGGTTTGGACAGGACAGGAATCGGGGTTCAAATGAAATTTCCCTAAATCTCAGAGGGGCAGGGAGGCACCAGCTGCCAGCTGGGTTCTAGTCAGGTCAGAGCCAGGCAAAGGGAATCACCTGGAACCTGCTATCTGGCCGGGGGGCTGGGGGGAGGAGGAGCGACAATAAACATTCTTTTGACATTCCTTAATGATCCTGGGCCACCATCCTGAACTGCATCACCCAAGGCCTGTCAAAGGTGGGAGGACAGAGGTGTATGCGGATGGGGAGAACTTGACGTTTTGGGGGGATAGGGGGTGGGGATTGCCCAGGAAGGCTGGGTGAGTTTCCTGAATTCCTCAAAAGAGGAGGGGTAATTCCTTTGCATGCTGGGTTGGTTTAGATATCAGATTGCCAAGGGCAGCTACATCAGCTGGCTGACGCCAGAGGCCTTGCCCCACCCTCTGGGTCTCTACTTGGTAGGTGCCTTCAGTGCTGCCTCTTTCTCTTAGAGGACTGCAGTAGAATGGGGTAGGTAAGACTCTGGAGTCTTAGGTGCTGTGTGACCTTGGCCAAGTTACTTAGCCTCTCTGAGATTGTTTCTTCCTCTGTAAAACAGAGCAAATAAGAGCGCATACCTCATAGGGCGGTGCTGAGGATTAAATGAAATAGAACATTACTTAGCACTTAATACGCACCTAACCAATGTTAGCTATTATATTGCTATTGTGAGGACTCAGACTGGGAGCGAGTGCTCTTGAACAGCTGGTGGTCACTGGACCCATACCCGAGTCTCCTCCTGTAGTTACCATGGCTGTGAAGACGCCTGTTGGAGATGAGGTGTGGCTCCATCCCTACTCTCGCAGTGTTTTCAGAGTGCCCACCCAAACTGGTCCCTGCAAGGCTCCGAATGGCCATCCAGACTCCCTGAATCCCGACAGCTCCCTCTCCCCATCCTCCCACCCTCCCCCACCCTCCCCAAGGAGGCCAAAACTGGCAGCTGCCTTCAACCAAAAATGAAATAAAATAACATTGCAAGATTAATTTCTTTGCAATTCATCAGTGAGTCTGTATTGATGGCATTGATAAACTGTTAATTACAAAATCAATGGCTATGAATTTTTCTGCTGTCAGGGAGCCTGGAGATGGCTGGGACACGGGGTGACAGACAGCCAGCGGGCTCCCAAGGGGCCAAGGTTGGGGGCCACAGCCTGGATCTGGTGTGCTTTGCTCTTCTGTCTAGCGTCAGCACCTTGAGCCACTCAACCCACATAGGTAGCTGAGTCATCCTGTCCCATCCACTTGACCTTAGCAGTGGCACCCACAGTGGCCCTTGGGGCTGTCCACCAGGACCACCTCAACGGTCTCCTGCCGCCTAGTCTCTCCTCCAACAAACACACTCCCTCTATTGCTGCCTGGGTGATTTTCTTACCTTGCCACTTCAGACAGGTCACTCCTCCGCAACCGTTCGTGGATCCTTTGTAGTGACCTCATTACAATTCAGTCCCTTCACTGCCCCGGAGCCTCTAGTTCAATGCAAATTGCTTTTCCAGCATTACCTCCAAGCAGGCCTGTGCCTTCCCCATTTCCTGCTTTAAGCTGATGACTTCACTATGAAAGTTGACTCTCCTCCTCTCACCCTATGAATCCTCCCTTACTTTAAGGTCCAGCTCAGAGTCTATCTCCCCAGCTGAAAACAATTTATTTCTCCCTCCTTGAACATCTGAGCCCTTTACCCGAGCCTCCCTTATGCCTCAGATGATGTCTGCCTTGCTGCTTATGTTCGTGTTCACGTCTTACCCCCAGGGGCAGATTATCCAATAGGCAGGGTAAGCACGGTGCTTACCTTGCTTACCAGATCATCTGTAGTGAACATTTTCACATTTTATCACCATATCACAGATTCTGCTTCTAGGTATGGCTGGTATGTGTCTCTCTCCCAACCTCACAGCACCTTCCTACGGAATCACAGCCTCTTTTCAAATTTACAGTACCTGACAGGGACAAATTACCCAGTAAGTAAGGTAAGCATGGGCTGACTAATGCTTACTTACCAATCTGTAGTGCACAATTTCACCTGTTTTTCACCATATCAACGATGTGGTGAAACCCATGTTTTAAAAAAACATTATTTTAAAAAATATGGGAAAAAAATGAATCAGCAGGTCTGCTTACTGAGTACCTGCTTAGAGGCACTGGGCCTTGTACTCAATCTTCAGTGCTGGGAAGGGAACGTTCTCCACCTTGCTGGCCCATCAAGGCCTGTGAACTCTGGAATAGGAGTGTGCGACCTCTCTCAGGGAGTTCCTCAGGGATAGTGCAAATGGTTAATGTGCTCACTATTAACCAAAAGGATGGCAATTCGAGTCTACCCAGACATACCTCCGAAGAAAGTCCTGGTGATCTACTGCCAACACGTCAGCCACTGAAAACCATTTCGAGCACAGTCCTACTCTGACACACATGGGGTCACCATGAGTTGGAGTCTACTCAATGGCAACTGATTTTGGTTTTGGCCTCTCTTGGGGACAGAGGTCCACCCTCAAACTTGAACTCCCATTGGGGTAAGACATCTGGGTTCCCGGAACCTTGATCCCTATGGCAGAGGGTATACATGGGCAAGGCTGGACCCTAGCTGGAAGCAACTGATGGGTTCATGTCACCAAAACACCGTGTGTGTGTGTGTGTGTGTGTGTGTGTGTGAGAGAGAGAGAGAGAGAGAGCGCAAGGGAGCCAAAGAGCAAGCTGAAAGCTGGTATGGTTTGGTGTAGGGTGGTGGGGATTGAGGAAGGCAGAAGTGGCTTCCTACCTCTTCATTTTCCTCTGCCAGCATGGGTCAGCTTGACCTCCATCTGGTGTGAGTTGGGAGAGACCAAAATCCAGGATGGGACCTCCAAGGCCTGACCAGCCTTACTGGTCTCCACTTTCCTGCCCCTTACTTTGCTCACCCTGTTTCCTCAGCCCAGTTGCTTTTCTCCTCCTCTGCCTATCAAAAGCCCCAGCCCCTGGGCCAAAGGTTGGTTACAGTGTTTCCCCCTGAAGAGGTGAAGCACAGGGGATTGTTAGGATGGTGAAACTATTCTGCATGGAACTATAATGATGGAACATGACATTATGCATTTGTCAAAACTCATGTTGTTGGGTGCTGTCAAGTCGATTCCCACTCACAGCGAGCCCATGTGAGTAGAACTGCACCATAGGATTGTCTTGGCTGTAATCTTTATGGAAGCAGATAGCCAGGTCTTTCTCCCGAAGAGCCACTGAGTGAGTCAGAACCACCAACCTTTGAGTTAGCAGCTGAGAGCTTAACCACTGCACCACCAGGGCTCCTTGGGCCATACAAAACAAAAAGTGAATCTTAATGCAAAATATAGACTTTAATTTTAGTCAATAATAATGTATCAATCTTGGCTCATTAATTGTAACAAATGTACCACACTAATACAAAAAACCCTATTGCTGTCAAGTCGATCTGACTGATGCATACATAGAAAGGGTGCCCCGCTGGGGAGGTAGGGTAGGGTGGATATATGAAACTCTGTACTATCTGCTCAATTATTCCGTAAACCTAAAACTATACTTAAAAAAAAAAAAAAA
>NW_004443946.1:29393602-29407555 GCF_000243295.1 Trichechus manatus latirostris | reverse complement strand
AAAAAAAAAAAAAAAAAAAAAACAACTTAGCATTAGCACTCTCCAACAACAAATGCATTACAATTTTGGAATCCTAAGATCTAAATGGTCTCTACAGAAGCATGTAAGGTTTTAATTTTCATTTTGTACTCATTTATTGTTTGGTAAAAGGATTTGGACCAAAAAAAAAGAAGCATCCTTCTCTGGGTTCGGTCAGCTTCCCCAGGAGCAGAGCCTGAGGCAGGGGTTCGGGTGCATGGGGTGTATTGAGGGCGTGATCCTAGGAAAAGGGCATGAGGGAAGCAGGACAGGGCAGGGAAGGAGCAAGCGAGGCTGGGGTGCCGCCTCAGCTTCAGCCTGATCCTCTGCAGAACTCTGCACAAGAAACTTGGCCTTTTGTTCCCAGTGTGGGTCTCTCCGTTGGCTAAAGGTGCTGAGGGTTATGGGGGCCCAGAACCCTCTGGGCAAGGCAGCTGTGAGTAAGTCTCTGGAGAAGGTGCAGCTGTGAGCTGTTGGCAGCAAAGCTCAGCACTGGGGGATGGATGCACAAGCCCAGTAAAGAGGATCTGAGCAGGGCATCAGCAGCATCCCTACACTCTCCACAAAGCTGTTTGTTAGGGGACCAGCCGTCCTGGTTTCCCAGAGACCGAAGGATGTACTAAAAACAGGGCAGCACAGGGCAAACCAGCTGGCTACCCTATTTGTACTGTCTCCAACTGAGAGCCAGCTCTCCCTCTTCCATATGCTAATACTATGTTTCCTCTAATATTAATAATGATAATAATTAATATTTATTGAACATTTCCGCCAGGCACTGGGCTAACTGCTTTATCTTCAGCCTATTACTGAATACTCACAGAAGTCCTTGGAGGAGATTTTGGAATATCCCCATTTTACACACAAGCACATGGAGCCAACTTGGCCAAGGCCACAGTACTAGTGTCAGAGCTCGAATCTGAATTTGGGTCCATCTGACCCCAGGTCTGAGCAGTGAACTCCACCACCCCCTGCCCTGCAGCAGAACTGTTTGTGTGCATTCCTGACACACACTCTTCAGGACAGGAATCCTGGCTTTCTCCTCCTTCTGCATTCCTCCAGCTCCAGCACAGCGCCCTGCAGACGGTGGGCGCTTCTAGGTGTGGACATCCACTAAATTCAAGCTCAGGCACCTGCATTGCCCAGTGCCCAGCCCCTCTCCCCAGATAATCTAGCCAGAAGTTGACAGGTGCTGAAGAAATAGAGAGAGGCCTCTTTTTTAACACCAGACTAAATAACTCAGATGGGAAGATTTTCCCTCTTGTGCCTGAGCAATTCAATTGCGAAAATCAAGGAGTAGGTATAAGCTCAGGTTGATTTTGAAATCAGATCACTTTGGTTTGAGTCCTAGCTCTGACACTTTTTAATTGTGTGACCCTGAGTAATTTGCTTCCTTTCGGAGCCTTAGTTTGCACATCTGTAAAATGGGGTTAAAATAATAGTATGTCGCTCATAAGGTTGTTTGTAAGAATTAAATAAGTTCATACCAGTTGCCATCAAGTCGATTCCGACTTACGGCGACCCCATGTGTGTCAGAGTAGAACTGAGCTCGATAGGGTTTTCAATGACTCATTTTTCAGAAGTAGACTGCCAGGCTTTTCTTCCAAGGTGTCACTGATGGACTTGAACCTCCAACCTTTTGGTTAGCAACCGAGAGTGTTAACCATATGCACCACTCAGGGACTCCAAATAAGTTCATAGCTAACATTTACTGAGCACTTACTATGTGCCAGTCGTGTTGTAAGCATCCTATAATTATGTATAAATAAATCCCCTCAATAACCTTGTGGAGTACTGATGAAGAAACTCAGGCACAGCATGAAACAACTTGCCCAAGTGGCAGAAGTAGGATTTGACCCCAGCAGCGTGGCCCCGGAGTCTCAAGGGTCTAGCTTGGTGCCCAGCAAATCAAGGGCTTAGTAAATAACACTCAACCAATGCTAGCCATCACTGCCATCTCATTGAGCTCCAGTCTTTGGTGACAAGAAGCTCCAGTGTCTTCACATCATCTCCAGCCCTGGCAGCTGGCCCCACTCACAGGCCCCAGAGCCATGCTCCCCAAGCCCCGGCAGACCTCCCTCATCTCCGCCCTCTGAGCCCCCCTCCACCTGCCCTTACCTGAGTTGGCAAGGGCCAGGGCCTTGAGCGTCACAAACTCTTCCTTCTCCACCTTGAGCTTCTTGTACCTGCGTACTAGCTGCAGGATGGCCCGATAGAGCTCGAGCAGCCCCGCTAGGCGGGAGTGCTCCTCGTCCATGATGTAGTCCTCGGCGTACACCAGCTTGTCGTCATAGGGCAGCGAGCGGTACACGATGCCCAGGATGAGGATCTCCATCCAGGCACTCTGCAGCAGGCTCATCTGGTCCCCCAGAGAGAGGTTTGAGAAGCCTGTGGGGAGAGGGGGTGGGTCAGGGCCTCTCTGGGGCCGGCTGGGGGTGTGGGTGGCCCCATGAGCCTCGGGATTCTGCCAGGCGCGCCTCCCAGTGAACCTGCTTCCCCTGGTGAACGAGTCTGACCTGGAATTCACAGGAAGAGCTCAGTCAGTGCTGACAGTTGTTATTATCATCATTGCTAGTGCAAAGGAATTTTTCAAATGTCTGTGAAGGCTTTTTGATTAATTAAATGCATGTGTAATTGAAGGCGCTACTGAATTCATGATAGAATCAGGAGACGGCAGTACAGGCCCCCTCCACTCTGGGGCAGTTTCCAGGCCCCCCTCTCTGCTCAAACCAGAGGAGGCTTTGGTGTTATAAATTGACACCTGAAGCTCAATGCAGAGTCTCAGCTGTGCTGAGAACCACAGGCCCAACAGCAACGGGGGACTCAGCTGTTCCTGGCAGAGGCAGAAGGACACAGGCCTCAGTGAGCACAGCCCAGGGCTGCTGAGAGCTAAAGAGCCCCCAGGGTGGAGCTAGAGGCACCTCCTCCCAGAGCAGGCTGTTCTCTCAGGTTCAGACCCCCACTGCCTCCACCATCACTCTCCACCTAACGATGACCCAGCAGTCCTGTATTGGTTGAACGTGGGAGCGTGGAAGTTTCCCCCTCCCTGCTGGTGAGGAGGAGGCTGACCCCATACTGAAGAAGCTTGGGGTAGGGATGGCTCCCGAATGATGATACTGCCTTGTCCAATGTGCTCTGGAGAGTACCTGGGTTTGAGTCCCCACTCCCCATTTCCTAGCTGTAGGCTGACCTGGTCAAAGTCATGAAACTTCTCCAAACCTCAAATTCCTCATCTATGAAATGGGCATAGTAGTAGTGCCCACTTCAGAGAGTGGCTGTGAAGTCTAAATCAGACAAGGATTTATAGAACATACAAAGCTTTACTGAGCTCTTACTATTATTATTAATGATAAAAGTTTTCATCTGTAAAATATGAGTAATACTGTATACTGGAATTGCATCAATTATGCGCTTAACTTGGGCGAATTCAATTAACATCTTGATTTAGAAGAGAGAAAGAAAAAGAAAAAAAAGGATGGGAGGGAGGGAGGAAGGAAGGAAGGACAGGAGGGAGGAAGGAAGGATGGGAGGGAGGAAGGAAGGAAGGAATTTTCAAACATCTTGACCACAAAACAGAAGTCAATAACTTCACTGGGGACTCACCCAGCAACTCAGTGATGTATTCCAACACTGGAGAACAAAACAGACTGTGCTGGATTTATTGGAAGAAGGACGAGTATCCATTTGTCCCATATGTCACGAGCAACTTACTAAATTTCCAGGGTCATTTTGCCCATGTCGTTCTTTTTTCTTCATATGCTGACTTCGAAGCTAACCCTGCCTGGGTGGATGCAGCTCGATGATGTGCCTGCCCCACGTGGGTGCCGGGAGGATGAAGAGATGATGCAGATGACGCACTTAGCACCAATCCCGCACAAACCTTCGACATTGTAGCAGTAATGCCTGTGGTTACTATTACTGTTGTTGTTGGCACTCATTGCCATCACTCTTTCCTCAACTTTGAACCTGACTGGAGGCCTGGGCTTCTGGATTGGCCCATCCCTTTGGGCTTCTGTGGAGTCCATCCCACCTCTCGTCTGTTGTCCTCTGTCTCTAAATGCCACCGCTCTCCCCATTTCCCACCTAGTACATGACTGTTCAACTTGAGGGGGCATCCCTGGGGTCAAAGTCCCCTTCACTCGGCAGGCTGCCCTTTACCCATGAGCGTCCCTCTAGTCTGATCATCCTGGCTCTTGGGCCCAAGCTGTACAACCTGGGCTTTGGGTCACCACCTGGTTGCTGGCACCCATGAGTGATCAGCAATAGCTGGAGCGATTACACTGGCCCAACACGGGGTAAGCTTTGATGGATGCACCATCACGGGGGAGCCTGTGGCACAGAGGGGTCAGGGGTACGTGTGTGTTCTCGTTCTGATTCCACACATGGGAGAGGGTGTGTGGCTGCCCGTGTGGTCGGGGGAGCCGGGAGGTAATAAGAGATAGATAGACATGGACATCCAACATCCAATTTCCCTTATCAGGCCTCTGAGGAGGAGAGAGGCCTTGGGCGACATTAATTAAGAGATACCAATCAGCCAGCACACGAGAGTGTGTGTATGAAGGGAAGTGTTGGACTGGACTAGAAGGTCTGAAGCAGACTGACTAGGAGGGAAGATGTGGGAGGTGGGCAGGGGAGAAATTAATAGACAATTGAATTGGAACGTGGCTGACAGGAGGGTGAAGGTAAGAGCTAGGCTTCTGAAAATGAAGGAGAAAAGACCAGTGGGAGGCGCGTGATCACACAGGTACAATCATGAGAAGATTGTTACTGGCGTGCTTCTGCCCCTGCATTCACTTGCAAATATTTATTGAGCACCTAGTACGTGCCAGGCCCTGTGCTAAGCACTGGGAACAGAACAGTCCTTGCCTTTAAGAGCTTATAGTCAAGAGGGGAAGTGTCCCCATTTGCACCAAGGATCACAGGTCGATATAAAGTTAGGACTATAAGAAGAGCTATAGCGAGGGTAAGGATCAGAGAACACGCAACAGGGGGATCCGGCCCAAACAAGAGAGCTGGGGTGGCTTTGCAGAGGAGGAGACCCAGGGCTGAGCTCTGAAGGGTGGGCTGGAGCTCTGCAGAAGGTAACGAGGGTACATCTGCCTGCAGTGCATCGGAATGAACTGCTTCCTATGCCTTGAGCTCCCAGGAATGATGGACACCATGCCGTGCCTGGTGCAAAAAAAGTGCCCCATAAACCTGTGCAGCACAGAGGAAAGAATGGGCAAATGCCAGCAGGCCTCGTCCCCAGGAGCTAAGAAAACTTGCCCAAGAAACTTGGTTAGACTCTCTTAGTCTTTGGGTTCAAGTTCAGATGTAGCTGCTTTTGCCTGTGTGTGTCTGTAAGATAGACATAGCCCTACCCTTTGGGGAGGAGGGAAGGACAGGTGGTGGGAGGGAGGAGACAGCGATGTAGAAAGTTCTGTGCCCCATCAGAGGGTGCACTGTGAGGCCTGTGCCCAGACTGCTCTGCCAGCCTAAGTAGTGGACTCAGCTCCAACTTATCTCTTCCACTTGAGCATCTGCAACAGGAGCTAGACACAGCTTTGAAAATCTGAATGCACACTCCAAAGTCCTGACTAGTGTATACAGTCTGCTTCACTGTGTGCAAGAAAAGGGGAAATATTTGATATTTCCTAATATTGTAAATAAGGAGCTCTGATGGCACAAAGGTTAAGTACTCAGCTGCTAACTGAAAGGCTGGAGGTTTGAACCCATCCAGCGGCTCTGCAGGAGAAAGACCTGTCGATCTGCTCCCATACAGATTACAGCCTAGGAAGCTCTATGGGGCAGTTCTACTCTGTCACATGGGGTTGCTATGAGTTGGAGTTGACTGGATGGCATCCAACAATAACAAATATTTTAAACAGTTAAAGTATTTTCTAATATTGGAAAAAAGAAACACTAGCAGGAAAAAATGAGAAACAGAAAAACTGTTGACTGTAGGAGGCAGGAGGGGCAGGGGACAGAGATGGACGTGAGGCTTTTGTGAATACATTTTTGTCTAGTTTTGGCTTTTGAACCATGCCAATGTTTAAGATACCCAAGAACAAAATTAAATGAAAAATATAATTAAATAAAAAATAAAACAAAACACATGCTCCTTTCAACCTAGCAATTCCACTGCTAGGAATTTCTCCTAAAAAGAAAAGTATGTATAAATACGCAAAGGTAAACATAAAAGGGTATTTGTTAGATCACTGTAATAACCCAAAGCAGGAAACAACCTAAATGTAATTATTAGTTAGACAAATGGCACACTCAGAAGTCACTATAAAGGGGTAGAACTGTTTGTGCTGATGTGGAAAGATAACCAAGAGCCGAAGGCAGATGGAGTGGGTCAGAGCACAGACGCCAGAGCCAGATGGTCTCTGTTAGAATCCTAGCTCTGCTGATCACTGGCTATGACCCTGGGCAAGTCAGCCTCAGTCTTCTCATCTGTGAAATGGGGATAATAATAATAGTACTTACCTTATGGGTTTGTGCGGATCAAATGTGTGAAGCACTGAGAACATAGTTTAGCACATGGTAAGTGCTACTATTTTGCATAATGAAATGAAAAAAAAAAGGCTTATAAGCAGTGTTACAGTATAATCCCACTGTGGGAAGGAGAAACACACACACACACACACACACACACACACACACACACACAGGTTTACACATGCACAGCAAACCCTCGGAAGAATACCTAAGAAGTTAAGATGACGTTTCCCTCTGGGGAGAGTGGATGGGGGATTAGGAACTCTTTAATTCCCACCCTTCTGTCACATCTGACATGTTTGTTCTTGTTGTTTGCTGCTGTCAAGCCAGCCCCTGACTTATAGGAACCCCATGTACAATGGGACGAAATGTTACCTGTCCCTGTGCCCCCATGATCTGACATCTTTACTCCAACCAACCAACCAGCTGCCGTCGAGCTGACTCCAATGCATGGTGGCCCCATGTGTGTCAGACTAGAACTGTGCTCCATAGGGTTTTCAATGGCTGATTTTTCAGAAGTAGATCGCCAGGCCTTTCTTCTGAGGTGCCTCTGGGTGGATTCGAACCTCCAACTTTTGGTTAGCAGTAAGTGCATTAGCCATCTGGGCCACTCAGGAACTCCAGTTATCTTTACTAGGAGCATATATTCTTTTATTTAGAACCAAAACAAAAGATGTCCAACATTCCTCCTGTCCTTTTGTAAAGCACCCTTCACTTTCCGTTTTGCTGTGATGGCTAGGCCTCCTTCCCCATCAAGTAATCAGCAATTCTGGACAGAGGGGGTCCCTCTCCGAGGGCTGCCGGGAGGGGCCAGGATGTGGCCTGTGCCCCTGGGAGCACAGGGCTTCCCTGCCTTGTTGGGCCCGGCCAAACTGGCTGCTCCTCTCCATCTCCCACCGTGAGCTCTGCTGCCCCAGTAAAGTTGCTTTATCTGCACCAGCTGATCTAATAACACCGGGCGCTTCCCAAGCCTGCCCATCCCCCAGTGATTTGGCAGCATGAGCTCCTAGAACTCAAAAAAAAAAAAAAAAAAAAGGCACATAATTTGTGGCAAGTGGAGTTCATAATCTGTTAATTTATTATCGTTTCTGTCGACCTGGAGGGCCATTAGCAGAGGTAATAAAGGGAGATGTAATTATAGGATCTGAGGCCACTCCAGACACAGCTGCTGTCACTCGGCAGCCCATATTTCATCAGCTGCTGGCGTTCCCCTCTTCCCAGCGTGAGCCAGACGCTGGCTACCTGGGAGCAGGGCCTACTGAGGGACCCTTGGTGAGGAGGTCTTTGGGGGTCCCCTGCAGAATTCCTGCAAATGTCAGCTGGACCTGGCAGGGGTGATGGTGACTCTCAGGGGCTCTCCTGGCTGGGCTGTCTCTGGGCCACCTGGGAGGAGGATAACGAGCTAATAAGGTGTGGAGCCTGAAATTCATCAAGTGATACCCATAGCCGATTACAGGCTGCTGGCTCTCATTCTAATCTCCTGTTCTTGGGGAACGAGAACTGGATACTCTAAAGATTGGGCTTGCCCTCTGGATAACCCAATATTTGGAAAATTCAACTCAAGGTAAAAAACCTGTGTTAGGGGCAGGGCAACCTCAGACTGGCTGGAACACAAGAGTGGCTGCTATTCTTAGTGAATCATATTAGCCCCAAGTTCCCCATGGAACTCACCTTGTGAAAAGTGTCCTGTGTGTTCAAAACCATGGGCCAAAAAGAGGGGAAATGGATTTGTGTTCAAACAGTCCATGCTTCTGGCTAAGCTGGTCAGCTCAGAGCCCACAAGAACACGTCCACTTCTGAGTAGCAGCAAGGAAACTTAGGCTCACAGCATCCTGATGTCCTTCTGGACTTTTCTACCTGGTCACTGTCCATCAGTCCTGAAAGCCTAACTCATGTTCTGCTCTCTCCTCCTCCTGCCTCTGAACGCCACCCTGTATCTGCCTTATTATGTACGGAGATACATGAGGTTGGCAAATGGGTGGGGACAGATGAAACCCACCACCCATCTGTAAGCATGTTGTACTGTGGTGGCTTGTGTGTTGCTATGACACTGGAAGCTATGCCACTGGTATTTCAAATACCAACAGGGTCACCATGGTGGGCAGGTTTCAGCAAAGCTTCCAGACTAAGACAGATTAGGAAGAAAGGCCTGGTAATCTATTTCCAAAAGTTGACCATTGAAAACCCTATGGATCACAACAGAATACTGTCAGATATAGTGCTGGAAGATGAGCCACCTAGGCTGGAAGGCACTCAGAATGCGCCGTGGACACAATGGGCTCGAGGTTACCGACAATCACGAAGACGGTGTAGGACCAGGCAATGTTTCATTCTGTTGTACATGAGGTTGCCACGAGTCAGAGCCAACTTGATGGCAACTAACAACAGAGATGAAACAAGATTGGCCGTGGGCTGGTAATTGTTGAAGCATGGTGATGAGTACCTGGGAATTTACTACACTATTCTGTCTACTTTTGTACATGTTTGAAATTTGCTACAATAAAAAGTTTTTGTTGTTAGTTATCCATCTTATTCCCAAATTGGCTCCTTGGGACAGTACCTCGGTAAAGGTGTGCAAAGGCCAAGTATGAGGTGCCTTCATGTGCCAGGCGCTGGGCTAGAGGCTGGGTGATGCTTGTGGCATGAGAGGTGTACTCCTGTGCTTCAGGATGGTGGCCTGAGGTCCTCCTCTGAGTTCTGTTCCTAAGCAGTCAGAAGTAGACAGTCCTTTTTGTCTTTCCAGGAACCAGGACTGACCAGAGCCAACATAGGTCCCAGCGTGGGGCTCCCACTTGCTTCCTTCTTACCCAATCTGTTCGCTCATGCTCTCTCCCTCTCTCTCTCTTTCCCTCTCTGTGTCCCAAAGGGCTAGTGAACAGGCCTTCAGAGGAGTTTTCCATTTAATCTGAGACGGGATTAAGTTGATTTGTTTAAAAATATCAGGCAGTTGATGTGTCACTGCCCTTAATACGAGGTTTACATGCAGTGGCAGGAGACTACTAATTAATTTTACCTTAAACACTGGAAGGTCAGGCCCAAAGAATGCAGATTTATGGAAAATAGGCAAATTAGCACTTGAGACCGTCAAATGAACCCCAATATTTATTTTCTAATCAAAAAGAATTCAGCTTTGGACAAGGAGAAATGATGATGTGAAAGGAGGCCTTTATTTACTATTAGCATCAGCCCCCACCATGGGACCAGCCTCTGCCATTTATCAAGCATTCGCTATATGTGGGGGCTGGGCTAGGTGTGCTATACCCTCCCAACAATGGTGCGGGGTGGTTTTCTATTATTATTCCCATTTTACAGATGAAGACACTGAAGTTCAGGAAAATGAAGTCGCTTGCACAAGGCCAGTAAGGGTAGAACTGGGATCAGAGGCCAGGTCGGCCTATTCCAAAATCTGTGCTCGTAGCCACCACTTGACTCTACGCGCTCACTGCCCTCTTGGTTTGAAAACCACAGACAGGAGATGCAGCTGTGAGGTGGGAAGGCACAGGGAAGGATGGGTGCAGGGGAGACAGTGCCTGTCCGCTCCGTTGGAGGTGCTGCAGGGGAGGGAAGGTGGGAGAAGGAAGCAGTGACCTGGAGGACCGCCAGCAGCCGCTCCTGAGCCATTGCCAGGCTGCAGAACTAAGTCAGAACAGCAGTGTGTGAGAGCGGGTGGGTGGGCAGGGGAGGGGCAGCTGTGCCTGATTTGGCCTTGGGTCAGTGGAGCAATCCAGGCTGAGGTGTCTTAAGTAGTGGCCTGACCCCACGTCTGTGCTGAACCAGCACTGGGCAGATTCAAAAAGTACTGAGTGTGTAATCTCGGGAGGCTGAGCTCCTTAGTAAGGGCACACCAGCCCAGGTCCCTGAGGACCCCCCTCCCCAGTCAGGATGCCCAGGGGCCACCGGGAAGTCCCTGCAGAAGGAATTCCAGGCTTCCTGCCAGCTGAGTTACAGCCAGCACCATGCAGACCCTGCCACCTGGTCTCTTCCTGTCCCTCTCCACGCAGAGGCTCTGTCCTGTTATGCACACAGGGTCTCATGCATAAGGAATTATTTCTGTGTCACCCCATCAACAATGGGCCTTGGCATCTAACCTATAGGACACCTTTGTTGCATGATCACGCATGCTGTATTCATCTTTCAGAGCCCATGACAAGTAAACAAAAACAAAAGATGGACAGACAGGAAGATAAGTTGTCCCATGCCACACAGCTAGCTTAAGAATCCAAGACCATGGTGGATCGTCACCGGAAGGGTTACAGGATGTCTACAACTCTGGGAACCAAGCTGTGAGAACCTTAAAGGAGTGAAAGAGTAAATGAAGGAGTAAAGTAAAAGGAGCTAAGGGCACAGCCTTTAGAAAGGCTCCTAAAATGTGGATAACATAGAATACGTGGGTGTCAGTGTCCACAAAAATAAAAATAACAAGCTTACAACATTTACACAGAACTAGAAAGGCTGAAAGAGAGGCTTGGGTCCCCATGGAGAAGTGTGTATTGCCTCAAACCTATGATACACACTTTCTGTACTAGAAATGCTCTTAAGATCTGAGATCCCAAATAAAGCGACGGGCCTCCCTTAGAGATCAGGCAAGTAGCAATAGTGATCATGCAAATGGTGTTAGCACAGGCCAGGCAAACGCTCCACACACAATCTCATTTCATCCTCAAATCAAACCCCGCAAAGGAGGCACGACTGTTACTCCCGTTTTACAGAGAGGTCAAGTGACCTGCCCAGGGTCACACAACTAGTAAGTTATAGACTCAGAATTTGAATCCAGATCTGACTCCAAAGCCCATGCTCCTAACTGCTCCTCTTTACTTGCCTCTAATATGACGAAAGAGAGTCGATCACTCTTTTGAGTTGTATGTCAACATAATTCCAATAAGGTCTACAAGAAAATACTACTCCTTGGCCTCCAACCATTCAAGGAATTTGCTCTTTGAATGCTACTTATTGTAGATCCGATCATCCAGATCAGAATCCCTGGGTATTGCAAATGGTTAATGCACTTGGCTGCTAACTGAAAGGTTGGAGATTCGAGTTCACCCAGAGGCACCTGGGAAGAGAGGCCTGGCGATCTACTTCTGAAAAATTGAGGCTTTGAAAAGCTTACTCTGATGCACATGGAGTTTCTGTGCATCAAAACTGAGTCAATTCTGAGTCAATGGCAACTGCTTTTTTTTTTTAATTAGATCAATCATAGGCCCTTCTAGAAGGATAGCTGGTTCTGAGGAGTCCCCAGCACTTATACACATTACCAGATCTTCCAAACACCTTCTCCCCTCCAACCCCACAGGAAGAGGAAAAGTCAAATGGGTGTAGCAAGATGTCTCGGGCCTCCCAGCCCCAAGCTCCCACTCATCAGAACCAGGCACACTGGTCAGGCAGTGGGCAGAGTGGCCGAGAGCCCCTGGTTATGTTCCTGGTCCTACATGACTCACCTGGGATGTGCTTGGCCCAGCCAATGATGACCACGAGCTCCCTGTCTGCCAGGTCACAGAGGATGGTCAGGGCCTTGATATCCCCCTCAGGCATGCCAGGGGGAGGCATGGCGTAGAGCTTGTCTGGCTCTGCCACCAGCAGGTATGAGACAATCTTGGTCACTGCAACGACAAAGAGGGTAGGGTAAATGCTAGGAAGAGAGGAAAGGGTCAGGGGTGTAGCCTAAGATGGAAGAAAAGTTGGGTTCCTATACCCCCATGAAGTTCACACGTGACTGTAAGGACCCCTTTCTGACTTCACAGAGTTGCTGGCGGAGGTGACTCGGTCTGTTGAGAAATGGCCTGGTGAATTCTCCTGAGAGGAGCCTGCAGAGCAACTTTGGGTGGATGGTGAGGGGGGCTTGTTCTGAAGGATGAGGCCCATTGCCTCTTAGAACCACACACCTGATTTGGGGCCACATCTGTGACGTTCTGCATGGAATGGCTCTGAATGAAGCATGAAGTACCCCACACCAAGGCTAGACACTGATGTCATCATCCCGAGATCCAGCACCCCATCACCCAGCATCAGGAAGGTGGCATTTCCCCAAGTGACACCACATGTTCCAGGTGCAAGCGTTGGCAACGGGCAGGCACTTTCCAGGCACTCACATGGCTTTTTAGCGGGTGGAGAAATCTGTAAGCTCAGATACGGGCTGCTCTCTGAGTCCAGCCGCCGCTTGTATTTCTGGCGGCCTCCGCGTACTCGGTCAAGACGCACACCTGTTGGGGAGGAAAGGGAGAAGGTCTCAAGAGTCGTTCAACGTCACTGGTGTGCAGTACTGACTTCTGAATTTCAGCACTGGCCAAATCCTTCAGGGCCAAGCCCAGGGTGCCTTCTACAGCTGCCTCATGGCCAGCCACAGGCCGGGTGGCTGGATCGTCCTAAAACAATTGTCTAACAGTGACAGTCCGTCACATTTGCCGCAGGCATGGTCTTGTCTCTCTGGATTCAGCATCCTCCCAAAATCCATGCCAAACAACCTTCAGCCCTTGAGTCTTTCTGTTTCTAAAAGGGAATGCACAACAAAACACTCCACCAATTGGTGTTGGGGAAAGAAGAAGTCGCATTATTATACATTTGCTTTGAATCCAGGGAAGGTTCAGTCAACTTGCCAAGATAGGACAGAAATCCATACCACTGCCAGGTACTTTAAGAGTCAAACCAAAGATTTTCAAACTTCTTGCATAAGAAGCATCTGGGTGGGCACACAATAAAAATGTCAATTTCTGGATCCCACCCTCAGATATTTTAAGTTGGAGTTCTAGAATCTTCTACATAAACTCCCCTATGGGATGAAGATGCAGGTGGTCTTGGCCACACCTGAAAAATCAATGTCTAGAAGTACCTTAACAGCAGTGCAAAAGCAATTGCGTCTGCTCCATGCAGGAAATATCCACACCACATTTACATCCATCCCTACGACAGATACCGTTATGGGTTGAATTGTGTCCCCCCAAACATGTGTTGAAATGCTAACCCCTGTACCTGTAAATGGGAGTCACTGGGTGGTACAAATGGTTAACCCACTTGGCAGCTACCAGAAAGGTTGGAGGTTCAAGTCCACACAGAGGTGCCTGGCAATCTACTTCCAAAAAATCAGCCATTGAAAACCTGATGGAGCAGTTCTACTCTGACATACAAAGGGTCCCCATGAGTCAGAATCAACTTGATGGCAAGACGCTGGTTTTCATGGTCCCGGGGAACATCTAGCTCAATTGGCATTAACACAGTTTATAAAGAAAATGTTCTACATTCTACTTTGGTGAGTAGCGTCTGGGATCTTAAAAGCCTGTGAGCAGCCATCTAAGATACTTCACTGGTCTCACCCCTTCGGGAGCAAGGGAGAATGAAGAAAACAAGATACAAAGAAAAGATTAGTCCGAAGGACTAATGGACCACAACTACCACGGCCTCCACCAGACTGAGTCCAGTACAACTAGATGGTGCCCAGCTACCACCACTGACTGCTCTGACCAG
>NW_004443946.1:29299662-29393502 GCF_000243295.1 Trichechus manatus latirostris | reverse complement strand
TCTAACTCACAAAAAAAGACCAGACTTACTGGCTTGACAGAGACTGGAGAAACCCCGAGAGTAAGGCCCCTGGACACCCTTTTAGCTCAGTAATGAAGTCACTCCTGAGATTCACCCTTCAGCCAAAGATTAGACAGGCCCATAAAACAAAATGAGACTAATGGGGCACATCAGCCCAGGGACAAGGACTAGAAGGCAGGAGTGGACAGGAAAGCTGGTAATAGGGAGCCCAAGGTCAAGAAGGGACAGTGATGACATGTCGTGGGGTTGTTAACCATTGTCATAAAACAATATGTGTACTAACTGTTTAATGAGAAACTGTTCTGTAAACTGTCATCTAAAGTATAATAAAAAAAATTGAAAAAGGAGGTTGGTTTTGAAACTGTAAATATGACCCTGTTTGGAAAGAGGGGGGTTTCTTTTGTTATGTTAATGACAAGGGCAGACTAACCAGTAAGTGAGGCATACATGGGCTTACATTAAGCAACGGGCTTATTTGTGTTTGTACTAATCTGCAGTGCACAATTTCACATGGTTTCACCCTATCTTTGATGTGGTGAAAAACAGGTGAAATTGTGCACTACAAATTAGTAAGTAAGCACAAGTAAGCCTGTGCATACCTTGCTTATTGGGTAATCATCCCTGGTTAATAGGGTCATACCAGTGTACAGTGGATCCTAAACCTAATCACTTCTGAGTTATCAAAAGACCAGAAGAGACACACAGACACACACAGGAGAAGACAGACGCCACGTGAGGATCCTCTACCAGCAAAGGAATGCCAAGGAACCAAGGAATACCTGGGGTGGGTTATCAACAAGGAAGAAAGTGACACTGACACCCTGATGTGGACTTTCAGGCACCAGAACTGTGAGAAAATACATTTCTATTCTTTAAAGTCACACACTTTTGGTATTTCTGTTACGGCAGCACTAGGTAACTAAGACAGGTATCCTATCCCGGTGAGGCCCACTGTTGTCACTGTCCATACCTCCTTAAAGAAACTTGCCCCACCCACAGGTCCTGCTGTCTAGACAGACATCTGACACCCACCCCACCAGCAGGCAGGGTGGACGAGGCCTCCAGAGGGCTCTCAATCCAAGCTCAGACTGGCTACCAACCTATGCCCCCCGGGTTGAAAAGATGGGTGGAGCCTATCAAATTAGGTCAGGAGTATGAGCTAACAAACACAGAAAGGTTCACCAACAGCAGCAGGACAGAGAAGCCGGAATGAGCAGTGTCACCCAGTCACCTTAAAGATGGAGAACCAGTGAGAAGATTCCTAACACTCGGTGCTGAGGTCTGTAGAGCAGCCAGCAATCCATTTCTGCCTTCTGCTACTGGTCCTCCAAGGCCAGCCCTATTCTAGGGTCCTTTCTTGGATTCCCATGGGATTCATACCCCTTGTGTGGCTTCAGGAGGATCATCACTACACACACCCTCTACTTGAGCTAACCGGAGTGGCTCTCTTTTCCTGACCATGAAATGGGCCTTGACTAAAACACATAAAAGTCAGAGACAGGGACCAGGGTCCTCAGAAGAAGAAAGCTTGGTTGTTGCCTCAGCTTGTGAGATGATGGGCCAAGTTCAACTTTTGTTCTTTTCCCCAAAGCTAAACAGTTTCACCCTCCCCAAGGCCCAGTCAGGTGTTCTGCAGGGCCCCATCTTTTGTTCTGGCACTTCTTAGAGCTGAGAAAGGGATAAGACCTGGAACAGAAGAGATGAGAGTCCTCCTGCCTGTCCTCCTCCTTCTCCATCCACCTAACATGGTGAAGGATGGATGCCAGTCCAATCAATCCAGTCCTTTCTTGGGAAGAGGCAAGAGGAACCCAGGAATAATCATAACGTAATGGCATGATGAGTTGGAGCCCCTTCATGGCTGGGGTGGTTTTCTGACTGTTTCTTAGTTACGATGGACAGCTACTAAATTTAGGTCCCTGGGACAAAAAAAGGAAGTTTCTAGAGCAATGTGAGCAATTGAAAATAAAATCATTTGCTTGCTGAACAGTCAGGACAATCCCCTTAAATGCTAACTGCCCTAAAGGAGCTTTGGGATGAGCAGTGCTGAGGACGCCATCCCTGACGTGTCTCCATGAAGGGCTTCAGACCACATCCTCCTCCAGGAGGGCACAGAAGATGCTGTGAGCAAAGACCAATCCGACCCTGAGGGAACCCTCGCCTTGGAGCCAGCCACTATTTGACATCTTAGGTGTCATCAGCAACACATACCACTCTCCTTTATTTTAACCTTTTTGGAAACATAAAATATATATTAGGACATGAAATAACAGGTTTACAGCTTGATGAATTTTCACAAACTGAACACCTCTATGAAACCAGAGCATTAATTTACCAGCACCCCAGAAGGCCCCTGCACCCGCTTTCAGTCACTACTACCCCCCACTATCCTAGCCTCTAATGGCATAGATAGGAGTCCCTGGGTGGTGCAAATGGTTAAGCACCCAACTACCAGCCAAATGGTTGGTGGTTTGAACTCACTCAGAGGCACCTAGGAGGAAAGGCCTGGCTATCTGCTTCTGAAAGGCCACAGCCTTGAACACCCTATGGAGGAGTTCTACTCTGCAGACATGGGGCCGCCATGAGTCAGAATCAACTTGATGACAGCTAATCACAACAATGGCATAGATTCGTTCTGCCTCTTGGTATTCTTTTCATAAAAAATTTTATTGTAGTAAAATATATATAACAAAAGTTTCCCATCTTAATCATTTTTTTAGTGCACATTTCAGTGACATTAATTATACTCACTGTGTAGCAACATCCTTTTTACTCCACAACTTAGCATTTTTGTGCTTGATGCTGAACATGGCTATACTAATTGCCATCAAGTTGATTCTGACCCACAGCAACCCTATAAGACAGAGTAGAACTTCCCCACAGGGTTTCCAAGGAGCAGCTGGTGGATTTGAACTGCCAACCTTTTGGTTAGCAGGTGAATGCTTAACCACTGGGCCACCAGAGCTCTGAACATGGCTATAGTGGACATTTTTTTGGGGGGAAGCACATCCCATCCCTGGCTGCTCCTTAAAGGTAATTACCCTGTTGTGGGTTATCTTGCTGGAGCCTGTACCCCATCCCCCACTATGGTCAACTGGGCACTGAAAATGTCCAGGCTCTCCTCTCCACCCTTAGAGGTCAGAGCATGGGCCCGTGACACAACACAGCCTATTAGACCATAGAACTGAGGCTTTGAATCAGGATCAAATGACACAAAGGCACAGGGGGAGTGAGGATTGATTCCAGGCAGCAGTGGGGAATGCCAGTGAGGAGCGGCAGGCGCGGCCAGCCCCTGGCCAGATGGTCCTAGGTTCTGCATTTCCTTGCTCCCCTTAGCTCTTGTCTGGTTTCTGAGTGTTGTCCTCGAGCCTGCTCTGGGTTCTGTGAGCTCCTGATAGGCTTCTACTAACTCTTCGTCTGCTGAAGAGGGCCAGACTTGGTTTGTCACCACTGAAAGCATCAGTTGAGGTGGGGTTCTCAGGAAGCAGAACCCAAGACGAGGCTGTGAATGCAAGTAGTCTATCTGGGAGCTGACACCAGGGAGCAGGCAAGTGGGGAAGAGAGACAGAGAAAGGAAGGAAGCCCACTAGGACTGTATTCTTGAGTTGGTGATTGCTGTGGGCAACTGAGGCTCAATCTCACCGAGGAACTCTGGGAGACAGTGTGGAACATGCCTCAGTTATCCCCACCGGGAGGAGGGAGTTGGGGTATTTATCCACCGCTCCTGCCAGTCACTGGCTGAAGGCTGCTTTGGGGGCATCAACACCCAGCATTTCCTGCCTGCCTCACAGGTCCAGGCTGAGCAGGCTCTGGTGGCTAGAGAAAGCTCAGGAGCAGAGAGTTGCAGTCACAAGCTGTCAGCTTGGCGTGCACAAGAATAGTGAGGGCTGAGTGGATATGGGCGGGGCACCAACAACCTCTATTGCCTTCCTACCCACAGCTAGTAGTCCCTAGGCCAGCAGCATCAGTATTACCTGGGAGCTTGGTAGAAAGGCAAACTCTCAGGCCTGGCCCCAGAAGAATCAGGATCAGCATTTTAACAAGGGGATTTCTACGCACATTAAAGGTTGAGAAATGCTGCACTACAACATCCTAGCAGGTGCTGCTGTATAACCGACTTCCATTAGTACCTTGGACCCTAATGGAGAGAGCTGAATTCTCCCCTACACAAGACCTGAATCTATCTGCTGGTAAGACTGGCTCACATCTGCCCCCTTAACTCAGCACTCCTAACCCCTCCAAAGGAACCCCGGTGGCACAGTGGTTAAGTACTTGGCTGATAACCAAAAAGTCAGTGGTTCGAACCCACCAGTTGCTCCATGAGAGAAAGATGTGGCAATCTGCTTCCATAAAGATTTCAGCCTGGGAAGCCCTATGAGGCAGTTCTACTCCGCCCTATAGGGTCATTATGAGTTGGGATGGACTCGACGGCACACAACAACGACAGCAACCCCTCCTGGCCCCTTCAGTGAGGGCAGAAGAAGCAGGTGCACAAATGCAGGAAGGATGGTTTCTCCCTTGAGAGTTTTTGGGGAAAAGTTCCCTGTTTAGAAGACTTGTCCTGACCCCATCCTGTGACACCGCTACAAAGAAGCCCACCCCTCCCTACTACACCTGAGATGAACCAAATCCTCCACTAAGCTCTGTTTCCCCGTGGGATGCCGATGAGACCAAGAGGGAAAATGCCAAACTTCATCGGTAAAGGATGGTGAGGATTCCCATTTACTGAGCACCTGCTATGTGCCAGGATGAGCCTGGCCTTCTCGCCTAGAAGCCAGCCTAATGAGCTCTCCCCTCCCACCCTGCCTACCTTATCCCAGGCAGTGATCAGCCAGAGCGGGGACTGCCCAACTAACAATAAGAAGAGGCACTCATCCCCTCGGCAAGGCAAGGAGAGGGGCAGGTGCCACCTCTGCCACTGCTGCCATCTGGAACGTTCTCTGTCCTGACTCAGGGCCCTTAGTGGGTGTTCAGGAAAGATTCGATAACTACAGGAATGTGTGTGCCTCCTTCCTCCCCATTCCCACGTCAGGCCAGTGCTTCCTCATGTGTCTGAATAGTGCACCGGGCTTTTCCTATTGACTAGGCGTCCCATAAGGTCAGGGACTGCTCATGGTTCTGCTTCAGTGTCTGTCATGGCATCTGACAGGCAATGGGTGCTTAAGGAATGGGAGCTATCGCTATTATTATCATCATTATAATGATGATAACATATCATATATATCATATCATCACCACTATAACCCTTCCCTAGTATTGTGTACAACTTTCTGATCAATCATGCTAATAAACGATAATGCTAACATCATTTATTGAGGACAATCTGTATGTTTACCCTATTTAATCCACAGAACATAAAGTAGGTGCTACTACTCTCATTTTACAGATGAGAAAAACTGAAGCTCGTAGAGATTTAGTAATTGGCCCAAAAGAGCCAATGCCCAAGTTCTTTGTCATTCCAGGTATGACCTCCTGGAGTACCAAAGGAAAAAATAAAAAATAAAAAACACCAAACCCACTGCCATCGAGTCGATTCCGACTCATAGCGACCCTATAAGACAGAGTAGAACTGCCCCACAGAGTTTCCAAGGAGCGCTTGGTGGATTCGAACTGCCAAACTTTTGGTTAGCAGCTGAACTCTTAACCACCATGCCACCAGTGTTTCCTCCTGGAGCACAGTAGGTAAACAGTAGGTATAAAAACTCTCCTCTAAATTTTCTCTCACAGATCTTTACTACATAGTGGTCAATAACTCCGATCAATAAATGTATTGATTATCAGGTTCTTTTTTTTTTTTTAAGTAGCCTGTTGGTTCTAATTATGCACAAACTGATACCTGGTGTGAGATACGCTTGCCCTCCTTGCTTCACCTCTGCTTTTCTGAGTCCTACCCTATGCATCAGCCTATAATTGCTTCTGCCTATGAGATCCAAAGATCCAGGTCTCAGGCTGCCCCTCTTGGGTTCTGTAGCCCTGCACAAGTTGACTCTCATGGCCTGTTTTATCATCAGGTTAAGGGGAGGAGGCAATGATAACACCAACTCTGCTCACCACACAGGGCTTCTGTGACAATCGAACGACATAATGGTGGGAAAACTGGAAACTGGAAAGAGAGCCCAGTAGGTCAGGTGTGGCCATCTTTCTCATCGTTCTGCGGTTTGGCATTGACTTGGCACTTCACATACCACCTCCCATCAGCTCTTGGATTAAATGGGTTCTTCCAGGACAAGCCCCATGTCTGCTCCATTTCCTGGTGCTCTCCCTCCCCCACACACTGTCACACAGTCAGGGTTTGCTAATGATCCTATGGTGATGGGGGAACGTCCTGTGCTTCCCACTCCATGGCTCCCTGGTCTGGGGTTGGGGGAGATGGCCCCCACCTAAGTGAAGTGGTCTTATCCTTCTTGCCCACACTGCTACCAGAGACAATCAATATCCTGGACTTACCCTTGAAGGGCCAGTTCAAGTATCATCTCTTTTGAGTCAGTCTTTCCAGACATGCCCCCACTCTCCCAGGCAAAGTAGACCATGCCCTTTCTGGGTTCCCTTTGCTCATTGTGTATTACAGCAATTACGGTAAAAACACCACCACATCACAGTACACCATACAACCATCTCCCTGGTGGACTGTGGGCATCTCCGAGACAAGGACTTTCATTCATCTTTGTAACCCAAGCTCAGTGTGTCCAAATAAAACGATGTGCTGAGTTAAAATGAAGCCCCTCAGATTTAGGAAACAAAAGAATATCAAAGGAACAAAGGACATTTGGCCCAGGGTTTGTCCTCTTCCAGAGCTTCCCTTTATCCCTCCCAACCAGTTACCATCGAGTTGATCTGGACTCACGGCTATCCCATGTGCATCATACTAGAACTGTGCCCCACAGGGTTGTCTATGGTTGATTTTTCACGAGTAGTTCGAACCACCAATCGTTCAATTAGCAGCTGAGCACATTAGCTGTCTCCACTACCCAGGGACTCCTTCATCCCTCCATCCTCCAGAATTCACTCCCTCAAGGCAGCCCATTCCTCCTGAAAGTTTCTCCTTGAACTGAGCTCAATTTTGTCTCCTGATCACTTTCTGCCATCCCAGCTCTGCCTCTTGGAGCTCATTCAACAATACTTCCACATGACAACCCTTTCTGGATCTGAATATCTTTGAGGAATCTTCCTTCTATGGCCAAGCACCCTCAATGCCTTTAAATTCTACATTTATACTGTGCTTTCAGGCCAGTCACCTCCCTGCCTTCTATGCATTTGTCTCTATTGATGTCATCTGGTCTGAACTGAGAACTGTCAGCTCCTTCAAGGACAGAGACCACGGACATCTGTCTGAATTCCTCTGTACTCAGCCTCAACAGATATGGAATAACTATGTTTATACTTATTATCTGATAATTTGCCTTTATATTTTCTTGAGTAAGCTGCTCACAAGTTTAATAAACAAAAAGAAGCGCCCCCTTCTCCCTCCCCCATGAGACAATGGTATAGAATGGGTTCTCAACCTGAGTGCTATGGCAAAATATTGTATCGTGAATCCTTTTGAAGTGGATCACCAAATTTTAACAGTTGGGTCTGGCAGACACAATTAGTTGTCTACCCCATTTCCACCATTCCATTCCCCCTCTTCCTTGCTATCAGAACCTGGATTTTGTTCATACAGGCAACATGGCCTCACCAGTCGCTGCTCTAGCAATCCTGTCCCCCAGTTTCCCAGCTTCCCTGGTAGCTAGGGTTGGTCATATGACCTGCTCTGGTTAATGGGATGTAAGGGGAAGTCCATGGAGGGAACTCCTGGGATAGGTTTTGCTTTTCTGATAAAAGGGGCAGATGTGTTTTCTCCTTTCTTGGCCTTGACCTGGAAGTTGAAGCCTAGAGTTGTGGCAACCTCCTTGTGACCATGAGGCAGCCATTTGAGGACACAAAGAACACCAGAGAAGGACAGAAAGAGCCTGAGACCTTGATGAGATTGCCAAGAAGCCCATGCAGTGCCAGCAATCGCCCACCTCTGGACCTCCTGTTAGGTGGGAAATCAACCTCATTCACTGATGGTCTACCACTAGTAGTCATGTTCTCTGTAACTTGCAGCAGAAGGCAATTTTCACTGACCCGATGGGCAATTCCTTTTTAAAATCAGAATGCTTAAGTCTTACCAACCTCAAATGAAAAAAAGGAGGAGTCTTGAACATGAAACGAGAGCTGCCTTATCACTTTTGTCCTTACATTAGCAAAATATCCAAAAAGTAGACTCAGGAAGCATGTTAACTTGCAATTACTGCCTAGGATTATTAAATTGCATCATTTTATTGATACTGCCCACATGCAAAAAAACATTAATAATACTCATATGTGAAGTGTCTCGGCTCTCCAAATATTGTAGTAAATACATATCCTTTGTTTTAGCCACTGTCAACACCAATCCCTTAACGTGTGCAGGTCAATTTTAATTTTCAAAAGTGTGTCATTCAAATGTTTTGTTATTTTTGCCACAATTGAAAAAAAAGTGTGCTATGAATACAAAAAAGATTGATAATCACTGGAATACAGGATCCTATGCAGACTGAGTCCTTGAGTTGAGTCCAGGACCAGACAGGAAGCTGACTCTTTTTTGGCCAACATGATAAACCCCTAAATCTTATAGACACAATTATAACCAAAAGTTCACATCCACTGACCAGTTACCTGTGCTGGCTCCTGCTCTAAGCATTAGATGCATATTATCTCACTCAGGGCCTGCAATAACCCTATGAGGGAGGTTCTATTATTAGCCCATTTTACAGATGAAGCAAGTGAGGCTAAGAGCCATTGAGTAACTTGCCCAAGGTCACAGAGGTAGGAGTGCAGTCTGGCTCTGGAGCCTAGGTGCTCAACCACTGTGCCTTACCGGCTCCCTCAAAGTGACCAGAAGAGTCTCAGTTGGTAGAAGAAAAGAGGCAGAAGGACCCTGAACCAAGGCCACATTGCACACTTCCAGGGGCACCATTCACCTGGAACACAATCTGAATGATGCCCCCTGGAGCTGTGTCTCATGGTGGTACCACCCTGGCCTGCATGGAACTCAGTGGAAAACGGACTCCCTCATCCTAGTGGGAGGATCCTGCCCAGAGCCTGTCTGGGAACTACATGTATATAATCTGCAGACAAAGTAGTTGCTGTCAAGTTGATTCTGACTTATGGCGACCCCATGTGTGCAGAGTAGAATTGCTTCACAGGTCTTCAAGGCAACAACCTTCCAGAAGCAGATTGCCAAGCTTTCCTTCTGAGGCACCTCTGGGTGGGTTCGAACCACAAACCCTTCAGTCACTAGTCGAGGAATTAGCCATTTGTGCCACCCAGGGACTCCAGGAGTGGGTAGAGGAGATGAAACCCCGACTGCCCTGCTTTCCGATCTTCTGCTGGTGCCTGGCCATCTACTTTCAAAAATGTATCCATTGAAAACCTTATAAAGCACAGCTCTACTCTGACACGCATGGGGTCACCACGACTCAGGATCAACTCAACAGCAGCCTGGTTAACCTACTTCCTTCCCTTTCTGGGGGCTGCAGTTTGGCCAGGACTTTGTCCTCTAAGTACAGCCACAGCTCTCACCACCTTCCTGAAACAATTCCCGTGCTGTTCCCTTCAGGCCCAGGGGGCTAAAGGCTCTCAATGTTGCTAGCCCTGGGGTGCAGCAGCACCTCTTGTAGGTTTCCTTGCCCCACTCACCCCTCTGTAAATTGCCCCTTCATTAACCCCCTTTGTGGCTCCTGTGAGAAGCCATCTGTTCCTGCTGGGCTCTGAGACAGCAGGAAAGTGGGATGTGCTTCATCAGCCCCACCAGGACTGAGGGAGAGACGATGTGAATAGAAGGAGTAACAAAGTCCATGCTGAGATGCTGGAAAGTAGTCTCTGGATGCAAATGCGCAGGGGCATTCCTGGCTGTGGCTTGCTTTGCTCACTGGTGGCTGTGTTTGTTTCGAGAGTAGCAACTGTGCTGTGGCCCAGAAGGTCAGTGCGTCAACAGCAGAAGAAACAAACACTAGCTTAGGGTCGGACCTGGATGTAATCCTCATGTCTCCCCTTGCTACCTGAGTGAGTTTGAACAAGTTTCTCCATCTCTCTGTGCCTCAACTGCTATATCTGTAAGATGGGGATAACGAGAGTACCTATCTCATAGGGTTACTGTGAGGGTTAAAGGAGCTAATATAAGTGAAACACTTAAAATATTGTAGATGGCACAAATAAGTGCTCAATGTTAGCCAATATTACTATTGTTAAAAATACTTCACTCTTGGAACTGTTCTGTATCTTGACTATCCCAAGGTCAATATCCTCATTGTGATACTGTACTATAGTTCAGCAAGGTGTTACTGTCTTAGTCATCTAGTGTTCCTATAACAGAAATACCACAAGTGGATGGTTTTAACAAAGAGAATTTTATTCTCTCACAGTTTAGGAGACTAGAATTCCAAGTTCAGAGAGCCAGCTCTAGGAGAAGCCTTTCTCTCTCTATCAGCTCTAGGGGAAGATCCTTGTCATCAATCTTCCCCTGGTCTAGGAGCTTCTCAGCACAGGGACCCCAGGTCCAAAGGACATACTCCGCTTCCAGCGCTTCTTTCTTGGTAGTATGTGGTTCTTTTCCTCTCTGCCTTTATATCTCCAAAGAGATTGACTCAAGATACAGTCTAATCCTGTAGATTGCGTCCTGCCTCATCAACATAACTGCCTCTAATCTTGCTCATTAACACCATAGAGGTTAGGATTTACAGCACATAGGTAATTACATGATATTACAAAGTGGATGACAACAACACAATACTAGGAATCATGGCCTAGCCGAGTTGACACACATTTTTGGGGGACACAATTCAATCCATAACATTGCCTTTGGGGGAACTTGGGTTAAGGGTACATGGGATCTCTCTGTATTGTTTCTTACTACTGCACATGAACCCCAGCATCTGTCAGTTTGTCGTACTGTGGGGGCTTGCATGTTGCTATGATGCTGGAAGCTATGCCACCAGTAAACAAATACCAGCAAGGTCACCCATGATGCACAGGTTTCAGCTGAGCTTCCAGACTAAGACTAGGAAGAAGGACCTGGTGGTGACTTCTGAAAAAAATTAGCCAGTGAAATCTTTATGAATAGCAGTGGAACGTTGTCTGATATAGTGCCAGAAGATGAGCCCCTCAGGTTGGAAGGCACTCAAAATACAACTGGGGAAGAGCTACCTCCTTAAAGTAGAGTCGACCTTAATGACGTGGATGGAGTCAAGCTTTCGGGACTTTCATTTGCTGGTGTGGCACAACTCAAAATGAGAAGAAACAGCTAGAAACATCCATTAATAATACATCATGCTTGATAAAGTAGAGGGTCAGTGAAAAAGAGGCAGTCCCTCAACAAGATGGATTGACATAGTGGCTGCAACAACGGGCTCAAGCATAACAATGACTATGAGGGTGGTGCAGGATCTGGCAGCGTTTCGTTCTGTTGTACATGGGGTTGCTATCAGTCGGAACTGACTCGATGGCACCTAACAACAATATTGCACATGAACGTACCTGTTGGGGTCAACTTGATTCTGACTCATAGTGACCGTACAGGACAGAGTAGAACTGCTCCACAGGGTATCCAAGGAGTGGCTGGTAGATTAGAACTGCCAACCTTGTTTGGTTAGCAGCTGAGTTCTTAACCACTGTGCCACCAGGGCTCCACATGAACCTACAATTACCTCAAAATAAAAAGTTTAAGATCTATGTGGGATCAAATTGTCATCTCATAAAGTTAGATGAGAAGCTTAGGGAGCAGTAAGTTTATGTTAATGGTGGTGGAATGATTTGGAAAAGGATAGTGACAATGGTTATACAATTTGAAAAATGTACACAATGTCACTGAATTGTACATGTAGAGGTTGTTGAAATGGTGTATTCTTTGCAGTGTATATGTTCACACACACACAAAATTAATTAATTAACTAAAAAAAGAAGAAAAAATTTTCAAAATTCACTTCTCAGGTTACTGGAATTAGATAACATAAAATTCGTGAAACTTGTAACAGAGTGCTTGGTACACAGTACCAAAACTAAAATCCATTGCCATCGAGTCGATTCTGACTCATAGTGAACCTACTGGACAGAGCAGAACTGCTCCATAGGGTTTCCAAGGAGCAGCTGGTGGATACGAACTGCTGACTTTTTGGTTAGCAGCCAAGCTCTCAACCACTGCACCACCAGGGCTCCTAGTAGGAACTCAGTAATAATTTCTTTCCTTTCATTTGTCTACTGGAGGTGGTAGATCCTAATTTGAACTGCCAGCTCTCCTCAAGGGAAGAGAGAGACAAACATGTTCCCATAATTATAACTATTGTGTATCAGTGCTTTAGACAAGAAACTAACGTTCAGAGAGGTTAAATAATGCGCTCAGGATCACACAGCTCTGCCATCAAACCAAAGAAACCAAACTCATCACTGTTGAGTTGATTCAGACTCATAGCAACCCTGTAGGACAGAGCAGAACTGCCCCATAAGATTTCCAAGGCTCTAATCTTTATGGGAGCAGACTGCCACATCTTTCTACCACAGAGCTGCTAGTGGGTTCCAACCGCCAACCTTTTAGTTAGCAGCCAAGCACTTAATCACTGCGCCACCAGAGCTAGCTCCAACATAGGCCTATCCTATTCCGAAGCTGGTGCTCTCTTGAATATGCAAAAGGACTGAGTGGCTGTCTCTGACCAACAGGAGGACTGCCCTTGGCTGCAGTGGTTAGCCCCTCCACCCCAGTCTTATCACTGGGTTGGTGACCCTGTGCCTGCAGTATCCAATCCCACTTCCTAGCTCAGGGCACAGCTATCTCATACCCATAGTTCATTAGATCTGCCTAGCAATGTTGGCAGAGGGAGACACATATAATTATCATTATTATTATTCTCACGTGATAACTGAAGCTCAGAAAGGTCAGGTAACTTGCTCAGCATCACACAGCCAGGAAATAAATGGCAGCAGGAGGATCTGAACCTTAATCTACAGCTCTCTAAGTCCTATCCCCTTTGCCCTAAACTTGGGACCACCAGCCCAGTATGATCATCAGAACCTCCCCGCCCCGCCACCCCCACCCCCTGCAACTCCATCATAAATAGCAGAGAAGCTGCGGTGGCACTGCAGAGTAGGAACTTCCAAAGCCTCTCAAGCCCACGCCCCACCTGCTGACCTCCCCAGCCCACCCCGTGATGCGTGATGCGTCAGAGGCATCCAGAGCTGGCTGGGATCAGATGTCCAACTGCTGACTTGATAAGATCAGGCTTCTGACTTTTTTTCTTAATGGAAGTAAAATAATTCCTGCTTCCCCCCACCTCCCTCCTTTCTTCTCGTTTTCCCTCCCTAAGCTGGACTGGATCCCAGGCTTTCGGAAGTAAAAATAGCCGAGTATGCAGGGGCCACAGCAGTGGGAGGCGGTTTAAGTTTCTTTCTTTTATACTCAGTCACTAAAAATAACCAGCTAACGCTCTCAGCAAAGCCTGGCCCTGCACCTGGACCAAGCCTGTCCTGGCACTGCCCCATCTCTTTTCTCTTCCCCAGAAAAGGCTCAGACAGGGCAGGGGGTGGCACCATGTCCTCCTCCCCGCCACCTCTGCGGAGCTGCTGCCCAGGTCACTGTCTATGGTTTTCACACAGTCAAGACCCTTCTCTCAAAATGTAGCGCAAAACTCAAATTTCTAAAAAAAGGTCCGACTTACTGGACCGGTAGAGACTAGATGAACCCCTGAGACTATTGCCCTGAGATACTTTTTAAACCATTACCAGAGGTCACCTTTCAACCTAATAATAGATTGGCCCATAAAACAAATAATATCACCCGTGAGTACTGTGCTCCTCAAAATAATCGTCTAGATGAAACCAAATGATTAACATTTACGCTAGACCAAAGATGAGAAGGTGAGGGGGAAGAGGGAAGCTAGATTAATGGTAATAGAACAAACAAAACAGAAATAATGGGAATGCTAATATAATTGTGAAGAAAGTAACCGTCACTGAACAATACGTATAACCAAAAACCTGTTGCCATCGAGTCGATTCTGAGTAGAACTGCCCCATAGGGTTTTCAAGGAGCGCCTGGTGGATTCGAACTGCCGACCAACTTCCTGTGTAAACTTTCACCAAAAACACAATACAATATTTAAAAAAAAAAAAAAGGACCGTTCTCTTCCCCCTACCCAGAAGTCCCTCCCCTCCCTTCAAATCCAATGTCCTTGTTTTATTAACAATATAAGCAGGTCCACATTTGTGCCACATTTCGGTTTACAAAGCTATTTCATACTCATATCTCATTTGATCTACATAAGAATGTTGGGGGAGGGAGAACACATCATTATTATTATTCCCATGTGAAAACTGAGGCTCAGAAAGGTCAGGCCAGGAGACATCAGCGGGAGGATCTGAACTTTGATCTATGGCTCTCCAACTCCTATCCCCTCTGCTCTGCACTTGGGGCCACCAGCCCAGCACCATTCTCAGAATGCCCTGGAAAGCCTCTGAACAATGCAGATGTTGCTGAGTTACCCCGTAGAGGATCTGAGTCAGTAGGTCTGGAGTGATGTCCAGGAATCGATATTTTTTAAAAGTTCCTCAGATAATTCTGACTATCTACCATGCCTGGGGACCGTTGCACTAAACCTATTTTATTCAATACTTTTATCTGACTTGGGTTCTTACCAGGGGACTTGGGTGTTGACTCTCTGCCCATTAGGTCTACTAAATTATATCTGACTCATGTCCAGAAGGAGAAAACCACACTAGAGGTAGTATGGGACCTGGTCTCCCAAGGGCCCAGAGTCTGTGGGTCGTGCGGTCATGCTGATAGGTGCCCCAGCCCAGTGTGCTATTCTAAACGCTCATCCATGCCAGCCTTCCTTCAGCTACCTGTCCTGCAGGGGTTTCTGTGTGGCACGTGAGCTCACCTTGCTGTCTCAGACACAATGGCTATTTTTGGCTGCCTTCTTTACCTGATGACATATAACGGTGAAGAGTAGCTCACGCCTGACTTGCTAAGAACCAAAACGAGAGTCTTGCGGATGGTAAGCACACATGTCACTTAATATTCCAGGGCCTGCACCAACTGCTCTGTGGGCCCTGGGCACCAGGCTGGGTAGATGTTAATGGGTGAGGAGCCCTGGTATTCTGCCTGCTATAGGAGTGTCCACTCTCACGCTGCTCTCTCCTCTGGAATCTTCTCACCCAGGGCACCAAGTTCCCAAATCCCCAAGGACATTTCTACAAGCCTGCAGTATGCCTGCATTCTCAACTGCCAAGAAGTCTCCTGAAACTGTACACCCTACAGGCAAAGTGTATTTCAGCCCAGCCTTTCCTTCCTAAACTTCCTAAGTGAAGTCAAGGGCTTTGCTACTGGCCAGGGAATCTACACTGAAGTTGGACAGGGCTCCTTAGAAGGAAGAGACAAGATTCTACACAGCTCCAACACTTACCTGGTCTGTGGCTTGGGCAAATCACTTAAACTCGGTTGGAGCAGATCAGACACAGTAAATTCCTGTCATTCCTGTCATCTGTGCCACCATCCTCCATTCCCCAGTCTGTGGCAGACACTGCTAATCAAACAGCACTCTTGCTTACTGGTCCCAGACACTACCTAAGAAGTCTTTCCACTTACTCTAGGCAGCCACTTCCCACCTTAGAGCTGACAGTCCAGCAAAAAGCACTTGGCCATCCCTGGGCTGGATGGTCCCTAAGGTTCTAACTAAATTTCTGACTCTTTAGGAGGAAGTAAACAAGGGGACATGATAGAAATTAATGGAATGGGAAGGGAGATCAACTTTAGCCGGGGTGGTCAGGAAGTCATTTCTGAGAAGATAACATTTAAGTTGAGATCAGAAGGATGAGAAGTCAGCCATTCCACAGCAAGTGAAGGTCCTAAGGTGGGAAAGAGTTTGCCATGTTTGAGGATTCGAAGTAAGACTGTGTGGCTGGAGGAGAGTGGGTAAGGGTGAGGTCAGGAGAGGTATAAGATGACTGAAGAGGTAGGGAGTGGCTAGATCATGCAGGGTCTTGAAAACCGGAGTAAAGTGGATTTTATTCTAAGTGCAATGAAAAGCCACTGAGAGATGTTGTTATGGATTGAATTGTGTCCTCCCAAAATATGTGTTGTAAATCCTAACCTCTGCCCATGGTTATAATCTCATTTGTGAATGTGTTGTTTGTTATGTTAACGAAGCAGGAATAGGTTATGTCAATGAGGATTAGGTTATGCTTACCATGTTAATGAGGCAGGATCAGGGTGTATCTTGAGTCAATCTCTTTGAGATATAAAAGAGATTAAACAAGCAAGCTAGAGAAGCACAGATGAGGGGAGATGCGAACCCACATGAAGATCACCCAGGAGCAGAAGCTGAAAGAGACAAGGACCTTCCTCAGACCTGACAGAGAGAGAAAGCCATCCCTTAGAGCCGGCACCCTGAATTTGGGCTTCTAGCCTCATAGACTATGAGAAAATAATTTTTTTTGTTAAAGCCATTCACTTGTAGTATTTCTATTATAGCAGCACTAGATAACTAAGACAGAATTTGGTACCAAAAGAGTGGGGTACTGCTCTAACAGATAACTAAAATGTGGAAGCAGTTTTCAAATTGGGTACCGGGTAGAGGCTGGAAGAGTTTTAAGGAGTCTAAAAGTAAAAGGGAGCCCTGGTGGCATAGTGGTTAAGAGCTCAGGCTGCTAACCAAAAGGTCAGCAGTTTGAATCCACCAGCTGCACCCTGGAAACTGTATGGGGCAGTTCTACTCTATCTGATAGGGTCCCTAGAGGGTCACTATGAGTTGGAATCAACTGGACTGCAATGGGTTTGGCTTTTGTTTTTTTTTTTTAAAATAACAGTAAAAGCCTAGATTGCCTTAAAGAGACTGTTGGTAGAATTATGGATGTCAATGGTGATTCTGATCAGGGCTTAGAAGGAAGTGAGGAGAGCTATAGGGAAAGTTTCTATCAGCTTGGAGGATACATACGGCACCAGCAACAGAATGTTGATAAAAATGTGGACATTAAATGTGTTTCTGCTGAGACGTTAAAAGAAAATGATGAACATGTGATTGGATAACAGAGTAAGGGAGATGCTTTTTATTGAGTGGCAAAGAACTTATCTGAATTATGTTCAAATGTTTGGTGGAAGGTAGAAGGAACTTCGAAGTGACGAACTTGGATATCTGACTAAGGAGATTTCTAAGCAAGATCTTAAAGGGCTGTGTGGTTTCTCCTTGCCACTTACAGCAAAATGTGAGGGGAAAGAGATGGACTAAAAATGAACTGTACAAAATGAAAACAAAATTTAAAGATTTGGAAAATTCTGTCGTACAAACTTCGGACACGTGTCCTAGAATTTTCACCAAGGATGTGGCTACACAATCTTCTGTTAAAGAGATTAAGCCTGTGACTGATGGATCTAACCAACTACCACAGCAGAAAACCCATCAGCTTAGACTGAATGGGACAGAGAAAGATCAAAAGGAGAGAATGCTATCTGCCTCTTGGAATTCTACAGGAGGAAACAGGCCAAAGGAGCTACATATGTTGTTGCCCAAGAAAAGAAAAGGACCATCCCTGGGGCATCTGAGAGATCAGCAGAACTGCTGAAAGGAGCACAGGAAGCAGAGTCTTCTTGGTTTCAAAGGGTGGGGCCATGGTCTCCTAGATCTCAAAGGGTGGGTCCATAGCCTCCTAGGTTTCAAAGAGTCGGATCTTTGGAGTGTGGGCTGCTGTTAAGGTGTGCCAGGGGTATAGGGCTGCCGCTGCCCAAAGATGAGGGGGTGGGGCTGCCATACCTGAGGGAGTGGGGTCACCACTCAGATGGACTAGGAGAATGAGGCTGCCCAAAGCAGAGGGAGCTGAGTTGCCCTCCCAGTGGGCCTGGAGGGCTGAGTTGAAGGCGAGGGCTGAGGGGCCTCCACCCAGAATCCAGAGGGCGTGGCCAACACCCAGAAAGTCTGGAGGGCAGGGCCATTGCCTAGATGGTCTCAGAGAAGAGAGGATTATTTTCAAGGCTTGAGAGCTAATGTAATTTGTTCTGCAGAGTTTTGGACTTGCTTCATGCCTGTTATCTCTTCTTTCCCTCCAATTTCTTCCATTTGTAATGGAAATGTCTACCTTGTGCCTGGCCTGCTTCACCATTGTACTTTGGAAACAGATAACTTATAGTCTAGATTTCACAGGTTCAAAGATGAAGAGGAATTTTGCCCCAGGATGGAATATGCATAAAGTCTCACCCATATGATTCAGAAGATGAGATTTTGGACTTAGGGTTGATTTAAGACTTTTCGGATGATGTGATGGAGTGAATGTGTTTTGCATGTGGGAAGGACATGAATTTTGGGGGGCTAAAGGGTGGAATGTTATGGATTGGATTTTGTCCCCCAAAAATGTGTTGTGAATCAACCTCTGCCTGTGGTTATCCCACTTGTGAATGGGTTGTGCTTGTTATGTTAATGAAGCAGGATTAGGTTATGTCAATGAGGGAGGATTAGGTTATATTATGTTAATGGGACAGGATTAGGGTGTATCTTGAGCTAATCTCTTTTGAGATGTAAAAGAAATTAAACAAGCAAGCAAAAGAAGCAGTAATGGGGGAAGAGAGATGTCAAGCCACATGAAGATCACCTAGAAGATGAAGCTCAAAGAGACAAAGAGCTTCCTCAGAGCTGACACAGAAAGAAAGACTTCCCCTAGAGCCAGCACCCTGAATTCAGACTTCTAGCTTCCTAAACTGTGAGAAAATACATTTGTTTGTTAAAGCCATCCACTTGTGGTATTTCGGTTACAGTAGGACTAGATAACAAAGACAGATGTTAACCAAAATGGAAGAATTTTATCAGTGCTTTGAAAAGATCTCTCTGGATTCTATGAGGGTTGGATTAAATAGGAACAAGAGTAGACACAGATGTCCAGTTAGGAAATTTTTGCAACGATCCAGGAGAAAGATGGTGCATCCTTAGACCAGAGTCATAGCCATGGAGACGGTGAGAGGTAAGAGGATCTGCGATATATTTTGAACACTAAACCAGGAGGAGTTAAGGATAACTTCTGGGCTTTTGCTTGAGCAATGGGTGAAGTGTCATTCCTGAGATGGCGAAGACTGGGCTGGTGGAAGGGAAAACCAAAACTAAACCAAACACATTGCAGTCGAGTTGATTTCCACTCATAGTGCCCCTATAGGACAGAGTAGAACTGCCCCATAGAGTTTCCAAAGAGTGGCTGGTGGATTCAAACTGCCAACCTTTTCTTAGCAGCCAAGCTATTAACCACTGCACCACTAGGGCTCTGATGGAAGGGAGGGGTGGTACAAATCCAGATTTCCTCTCTAGACATGTTAATTTGTGATACTCCATAAGGAACCCAAGTGGAGATGCCAGTAAGGCAGTTAGATATTAGAATCGAAAATTCAGGGAAGAAGTTGGGGCTGGACGATTAAAATTACGAGTCTTTCTATATCTAGTCAAGTGTCTGGAAGAGATCACCTTCAGGGCATAGGTGGAGAAGAGGGCTCCATCCCAAGTTCCGAATAACTCCAAAATGTAAAGGTGGGGAAGAGGAGGACTCTGCAAAGGAGAATAAAGCATGGGCAGAGAAGTAAGGAGAAAACCAGGTGAACATGATATAGGAGAAGTTAAGTGAAAAGAGGTATAACGAGGACTGGTCAACTGTTTGAAATACTGCCAAGAGGCTGAGTAAGTTGAAGACAGAAAAGTGCTGGGTTTGATGACTCAGAGGCTATGGGGGTCTTGACTAGTACAGTTACAGGGGTGTGGCCAGGATTGAAGCCTGAATGGAGTGAACTGAGGGGTGACCAGCTCATCACACTCAAACAGCAACTCCAGGAGGATTAAAGACCTAAATATGTAAGGCAGCCCTGGTGGTACATTGGTTGGAGCACTAGGCTGCTAACCAAAAGGTCGGTGGTTCAAACCCACCAGATGCTCCACAGGAGAAAGGTGTGGTAGTCTGTTTCGGAAAAGATTATAGCATTGGAAACCCTATGGGGCGGTTCTACTCTGTCCTATAGGGTCACTATGAGCTGAAATAGATTTGACGGTGAGGGGTATGTTTGTTTTTTTTTTATGTAAGGCTGATTAGGAAAACATCTTTACAACAGCAGGTTAGGAAAAGAGTTTTTAAACCAGATACAAAAGCATAAAACATAAATGAAAAGAGTGAAAAATTTGATTTATTAAAATTACTAATTTATGTTCATCAAAGGATTCCATAATAAGAAGGAAAAAGCAAGCCACAAACAGGGAGAAGAGCTTTTCAACACAAACAACGGAACAAGGACTAGTATCCAGCAAACAGACACACGAGCAGGTAGGTTTGTGGATTCAGTAGTGGGAAGGTAAGGAATTTTCCATTTGTTTCTATTTTAAGAAAATATGAAGCAAGGTCATCAATCAAGCAGTGAGGAGAGAGGCTATAGGAGATTCAAAACTGCCCTCTGGACCACATACAAATATCAGTCTTATAACATGATGAAGAATCCCTCTCAAATCAATGACCACCATCATACTTCACGGTACAACTCTAGGGGCTTCCCTGAAGAGTCAGGAGCAGGTTGAAAATGGCCACTATTATTATTCTCATTTTACAGAGGAGGAAAGGAAGGCTTGAAGAGGTTTAAATCATTTGCCCAAGGAGCTGGTAAGTGGTGAAGCTGGGGTTTTACAAAATCTGTATGACCAATGAAACTGTTATCCAATGCTCCGAAACACCAAAAGCTTCCAGCGAACAGCAAGACAGATTAAGCACAGACAAGATCATCTCCTACGTATTCATTCCATCAACGCTTCCCCAACCAGAGGTCGACGTGGCTGGGTGGCCCAGAGGCACATGGGAAGACCTTGTGAGCAGCCAGACGTATGCCTGTGTGTGCGCATGTGTGTGTATGGCACGGAGGGTGGTTTGGAGGGATACTGACAAACATCAGAGTTCTTGAGTGTAGTTCAAAAGTCTCCTCTGAAGTGCCAGGGAGCGGGTTTGTTTCGGAACACTAACGTGTTTTGGAAAAGAAAAAGAAGTTTTAAAAGCAAGCCATCTTTCATTCTCTTTCTTCATTCACAGGGCCACAAAAGTGGTATTTCTGGCGTGGGCTAGAGGCAGAATGCTCTATAAATACAAAGCCATTAAATCCCATGCAGCGGGAACCTGATCAGGGCCTCCTTTTAATTTCCTGACATGAGCTGGCCACTAACCCAATTACCCAGAATCCCCGAAGGAACCCTCCGCCTTCCCAACAAGCACAAAGAGGGAGTGAGAGAATATTGCATGGATGTCAGCCCAGCTTTCACTGAAATCAAATATCTTTTAGAAAACACTTGGGGAAAAGGAGGTAGGAGTGCGGGGGAGGGAAATGAAGCAGGCCCGGGAGGCTGGTAGCTTGAGGGGGGTGAAGTGAGGTAAGGAAAAGGGGAGGTCTGCCGGCACAAGCTGACTGGGGAGTTGCCGGAATCGCAGAGCCATCCTGAAGATTTGGGGAGCTCTCTCCCGCGCTCCTCACCCCGTGAAATGCAGCAGGTGGTGTTCCAGGTTCTTCTGGAACTCAGCTTTGAGGCCGAGTTGGTCCGCGTCCTAGCCAGGCTATGAGCCCACCTCCCAGGAAGAGTTTCTCCACTGTCTTCCCAAAGGAACCTCTTATCCTGCTTTTGGAACCCAGACAGGGGACCAGCCCAAGATGGACGCCACCCTCTAAGAGTCTCACCAGGAAATCCAGGAAAAGAATCAGGGCCGCTGGATACTGTGTGCCTCACCCAACACATGGGGCAGGCTGCTGAGAAGTTAAGTGCAGACAAGACTATCTTTGAATCCAATCCTATTTTAACGCACCAGAAAGCTGACATCTTAAAGCAATTCCACAGTGGAATTGTCTCATATGGTCCCCACATTGACCTGGTGATGCAGAGAAGGTATCAACACTCTTGCTTTGCACAAGGAGGTCAAGTGTGAAATAAGAAGACATAGCAGAATACCTCAAAACCAGGAGTAAGAATGCAAGGCACCAACTCCTAACCCAGTTCAGATTTTGTACACAACTCTTTTGTAGAGAGAAGAATTTTTTTTAAATGAATATACGGATTGTCATATACTAGATTTGCTTAAGGCAAAACAGACCTTTAGACATCACCTACATCCCGCAGCCTACTCAAATGTAAAAGGGCAGGGCAGGGAGCGAGCAGTCCCAGAAGTGGCCCAGGATAGGTCCTGGCCATTCTGAGTATGGAAGAAGCTTTGATGCCTGGGTGGACAGCAGCCTCAAGGGTAAGGGTGAGCCAGAGGAAGCTGCACGTCTGACCTCTTCCTTAGCAGTTGCTGGGCCCCCCAAATCATGAAATAAGCCCTCTGATTGTTTTACTTAAGAAAGGAAAAATTATAAAAGCTCTCTAGAGCTGCAGATGAGAGGGAAACGGCCTGCAGATGTGTAGATGAAATGAGGAAGAAGGAAGACAGCGTTCACGATCTCTCCTTCCCCAGCCTCCCACCCCCTCCTGTAAGACCCAGGACCTCCCAAGCCCCAATGCCTGAGGCCCACTGTGGGCCCATAAAGAGAAGGAGCAGGCTGGAGGGAGGTTGAAGTTTTCCTTTCAGAGTTAAGTCAGAGCTGAGGAGGGAGTACCAGAGGGAGGCATGGAGCCCGAGCTGGTCTCGGGGGCCTGGGCCCCCCAAGACAAGAAGGGGAGGGGACACCCAAACAAAAGCAGGAGCCACGGCAGCTGCCAAGAACCCCCACCTGGCAGGGACCCAGGCTTCTGAATGAGGCACGCGCCTCCTAAGGGGCCGGTCCCCGTGGAGTTTCAGATCCCAGGATCTTGCCCAGGCTCCGCGGGAGACAGAAACTAAATGAAGGAGCTCTGCTTTGTCCTCACTCGAGCCTTTGTGTCATCTTTCCCCCTTTGGATTTAGGATTGCCAGCACTCGTGGGCCAGGGGGTGTCTTCTGGTGACTATCCCTTCCTCCTCCAGGCTGAGCTCCGCAGAGTGCCTCCTCAGGCTGGGCCACAGGAGGAACAGCAAGTTCACCTCAGCCTATGCCCAGCTCCTAGAACAGCCTCACCACCCCGGGGCTTCCACCCCAAGTTAGAGGCCTTCCTTTGCCCTCAAGTGGGCTGACCGCAGGGCTATTTACCGCGGAGGATGGTCAGGGGCATCCAGGGTCAATGTGCAGGCTCACCCGGCCCTTCTTTCCCACACGAGACAGACCCACTCTCAGGCCCGAGTCCTCCCAGCAGCCCCACACCATCATCCTGGGACACAGCATGGATCTCATTGCTCTCAAAGGTGGACTGGCTGGATACCTAAGCTGCTGCTGCCCACCAATCATGTGCTTGGCAACTTGCTTCCCTGCCTCTGTGCATCCTCTGGTCACAGCCCCCTTTCTGTGGGGCACCAGAAAGCACCCCCACTCTCTTGCCAGCACTGCATAGTCCCTAAAGAGACTCTATTCAGTGTTGCAAGAAGGCTCAGGGGTTTCAGGTGGTGGTCTCCTGTCCACTCTCCCCTGCTTTCTCCTCACTACTCCTTCTCCCTCCCCTGCTTCTGAGCTCACAGTCCTTCTGCAGGGGGAGGGCTTGAGGTCAGAAGCCCGGCACATCCCCAACCCTGGCTGAGGGGGCACAGGCCCAACATGGGAAGCTCCAGGCTCTGGGCCCAGCTCCACCTGAACCAGCATGTGACTGAGGGTGGGAGCGTCACCTTGCCCCAGCCCTCCAGGGCTCAATTTTGTCATCCTTAACTTTCAGGGTATATTGATGGCCAGTAAAGATTCTTTCTGCTCTAAGTTCCACTGAGTCAATTCCAACTCCTAGCAACCCTATAGGACAGAATGGAACTGCTCCACAAGGTTTCCAAGGCTGTAATCTTTACAGGAGCAGACTATCACATTTTTCTCCTGAAAAGCGGCTGGTGGGTTTGAACTGCCGACCTCTCATTTAGCAGGTCAGCAATAACCACTGTACTACCAGGTCTTCTTTTCTCCCCCAGCCCTGTCTAATCATCCATGCACACCTCTTTTCTTGCCTCCTCCCATTTCTGGAAGAATCCCAAGGCCCAGAAGCATAAAAGCTAATCTGTAGGAATTTCCACTGGCTCTTCTTAAAAGCTGGGGAAAGAGGAATACACACACACACACACACACACACACACACACACACAACCCATCCGAAAGTGGTACTGAAAGGGATTCAGAAAACTGAGCAGGTGAATGGGGATGGTGAGGAAGGAGCCCCAGAGCAGCGCTGCCCAACAAAAACATAACATGAGCCACATATGTCATTTTAAATTTTCTAGTAGCTTCATTAAAAAAGGTAAGAAGAAGCATGTGATATTCATCTCATAAAATATTTTTATTTACCCCAATATATCCAGAATATTGTTAATTCAACCTGTGATCTTTTTTTTTAAATTATTATTGCAATATTTTACACTTCTTTTTATTGTTCTATTGTTGTTGCTGGGTACTGTGGAGCCGATTTCGATTCATAGTGACCCCATATGACAGCATAGAACTGTTCCACAGGGTTTTCTAGGCTGTAATCTTTATGGGAGCTGATCAACAGGCCTTTCGCCCACGGGAGCCGCCGGGTAAGTTCAAACAGCCTACCTTTCGGTTAGCAGCCGAGCGCTTAACTGTTGTCTCACTAGGGCTCCTACGTCTTCAAAATCCAGCGTGTGTTTTCCACTTACAGCATATCTCAATTTGGACTTGCCGCATTTCAACTGCCCAAGAGCCACCTCGTGACTACCATACTGGACAGCGCAGCTCAAGGGGAGAAAGGCAGGCAAACGGGGAAAGAAAGGAAAGGGAAAGGAGAAGGTAAGGAGGCCAGGAAACCGGGGAAGGGAGAAACATTCACGAGGAGAGAGGGATGTTCAGTGTGGGGACCCAAAGGCTGCTCTTTGCAGGTAAAGAGTGAGTTATTGACCTTTCTGGGCCCTAATGTCTTTTCATCCTAAACCCTACGGGGTGCTGGGAGGTAAAACAGCAAGATGGAAAGGGGGCTTTCCCCAGAAGGAGGGCCTTCCCCAGCACGTCAAGGCAACTTTCTTGATCCCAAGTGGGGTCAGGAGTCCCCAGGCCATTTCCCAAAAGATCCTTAATGGAGAACTTTCAGCGTCTGCCTTCCTAACACTACGTCTGCCCTGGAGGAGAAAAGAGAGCTATGTGGAGTTCTGGGCTCAAAACCAGATTGCAGGGTGAGTGAAACCAGAAAGGTGGTCACCCAGCGGGCAGCATTCTAGCCTGGAAAATGTGGGTGGTTTCTAGGGTCTGCAGCCCACAGCACTGGCTGCACGCGTGCACTGTCCTGGAAGCAGGCCTACACCTTGCCTGGTATTCTGTCACATGTGAAACTCCCAAACGAGAAGAGCCTTGCCCAGGCCCCGGGCCCCCTCGAAGCCTCGGTGGGCCAGTGGGCCTCTTACCTTCCTTCAGCATCCCCACTTTGAGGCATTTCATGAAGCGACAGGCCTGGCAGGACTTGCGCCTCCGTTTCGTGATCTCACATTCGTTGGTGGCTGGGCAGCTGTACTCGATGTTTCCTACAACCAGACACAGAGAGGTTGCCAGATACCATCCCAGGGCCCCTGCTGGTCAACTGGCTAGCTCCAAGGCTGAATGGGGCCTAACTGGCTGGACTTACAATGCCCCCCAGCCAACCCCAGGTTCTCCTAAGGCAGTGGTTCTCAAAGCAGGTGCTCTGAGGTGCTCTCTCTTACACACACACACAGTCCCAAAGGGTCAAAAACAAATGTTTCAAACTCTCTTCTGTAGGTCTGGGTAGGCCAGGCAGCCACTTGGAAAAACACTATTCTGAGAATGGTCACCCTGGGCTGGGACATCAAAACCCACAGAGCTGGCATTTTATCCCAGTAACAGAACACCCACTGTGCTGATCAGAACACCGGTGCAGACTCTGAACTAGTACAACTCTCCCCTCCCCACACGCACCCAGCTGGGACCCCCGAGGGAGCCGGGAGAAGTGTACCCCCAGAATATTGCCCCCACTCCCATCTCGAGTCCCAGAATGGTGCAAAGGGTTAACTTGCTTGGCTACTAACCAAAAGGTTGTCCACCTAGAGATGCCTTGGAAGAAAGGCCCGGCAATCTTCTTTCGGTAAGTCAGCCACTGAAAATCCTATGTAGCACAGTTCTACTCTGACACACATGGGTTGCCATGAGTTGGAGTCGACTTGATGACGACTTGGTTTTTTTTCACCATTTCTTATGTCACTCAGGCTTGTGCAGCTTCTTGGGAAATCATTTCAATAGTCACATCAAAAAACCAAACCGAACCCGTTGCTGTCGAGTTGATTCCAACTCACAGTGACCCTGTAGGACAAAGCAGAACTGCCCCATAGGGTTTCCAAGGAGCACCTGGTGGATTCGAACTGCCGACCTTTTGGTCAGCAGCCAAGCTCTTAACCACTACGCCACCAGGGCTCAAGCATGGCAAAATTAAAAAGATAAACAAGCAGAAGAAAGGAAAATGCATATGAACTAATTCATCCAAGTCCTTACCTTGGCTTAGAAGGCTCTACAGGATTTTCCCCCTGCCTCCTTCTCTCTCTCCAGCCTCAACAAGCCTTTCCCTCAGTTCCCCAGTCACTCTGCAGAGTTATCAGTTCCTGGAACTCTCTCAGGCTTCCAGGCTTCTGCTCCTGCTGCCTAGGGCAAGCCCACTGTGCTCCCTCCATCTCCCCGCCTGCTCTGTCCTAAATCCCCACAGCCCACTTAGGTGGGTGCTCCTTCTCTGAGCTGACCACCCACTGACTTCCCCATCGCTCTGTACCTGTCTGTCTTCACCTACACTGGCTGCTCTCTGTGTTCCAAGTGGGTGGGGCACAGTAGATGCTCAATACATTAAGGAGGGTGACTCTGTGGCAAGCTCATCGTCATCTGTCAACTCTCTTTGATCCCAGGCTGTCCTAGGAAAAGGAAATCCCAGAAGCATCCTCACCAGCTGTCCACAAACAGCTGCAGAGGAGTGGGCAGCTCTCGCCTGGGCTCAGGGATGGGGGTTGCCAAGCTTAAACAACTCTTGGGGGAACTTATGGGCTCAGAGGAAGGACTGAAATCTGGTCTTGGGCAACAGGTGAGCTGCAAACAGTTAAGCACTCTACTACTAGCTGAAAGGTTGGTGGTTCGTACCCACCCAGAGGCACCTTGGAAGACAGGCCTGGTAATCTGCTTCTGAAAGACCGCAGCCTTGAAAACCATATGGAGCACAGTTCTACTCTGACACACATGGGTTTGCTATGAGTCACAGCTGACTTAATGGCAACTGCTTTACTAGTCAATATATACAGGTCTATAGAAGCTCCTGGGCGGCACAAATGATTAAGCACCTGACTACCAGCCAAAAGGCTGGCAGTTCGAACCCACCCAGAGACGCCTGCACAGACAGGCCTGGCAATCTACTTCTGATAGGTCATAGCCTTGAAAACCCTATGGAGCACTTCTACCCTGCACACGTGGGTCACTATGAGTCAGAATCAACTTGACAGCAACTAACAACAGATGCTCAAGACATTAAGATCAAGACTGACTGGGTGCCTGTTATAAAGCGGCTACGGTTCTGCTTTACATGTACTGAATCTTTAATTTTCCCCACAACCCTGGAGGTAACTATACTTTCCTCCATCTAACAGGTGAGAAAGGTGAGGCAGCGGCAGAGCAGCGACTTGCACCCTGGCGGTCCAGCCCAAGTCTCTGCTCTGAGCCGCTGGCGAGGGAGCTATAGGGCCCTTCCTGGCCCCTCGTTCCCAGGCTATCGTCACTCATGCCGCCTTGGATGCCGACCGCACGGCACAAACTTCTCATGTGTCCTGGTCCAAGCTTCCCAGCCTGCCTGTCATGCCCAGGAAGGAGGATGGAGCCACAGCTCTGCAGGGCTGCTGCTCAGAGCAGGGGTCAACCCGCGTCTGTGGACTTGGCACCAGCGCTCTCCCCGGAACAAGGGCACTGAGTGCTAACAGCAAGAGCGCCAGCAGTGTTCTTGACCCTTTGGGATTGTACCCATGTGTGTGTGTGTGTGTGTGAGAGAGAGAGAGAGACAGACAGAGAGAGAGAGAGAGACAGAGAGACAGAGAGAGAGAGAGACCGAGTTCTAATTTTATTTATTTATTTTTCTTCCTTTCAATTTGTTTTATGGCCCCAGCGGCTGGCTGCCAGCAAGGCCAGGCTGGTGGCCTTGCTGTGTAATTTCTGTAAGTGCCTCCTCGATAAAGTGATGAGATTAATTCATCAGAATTCCTGTGGTCTCTTGAGGGCAGCCTAGGAGAGCTCAGGAGCAGGGAGGGGGCATGTGTGATGCAAACACACACACACATACCTGAACACTAATACACACACCAGCTGAGGTGTGGCAGGTTTGGGGGTGGGCTCTCACAGGACATGGACATAGCTAAGGGCTATCATAAATTCAGGGTTCTAACCTGGAAATATGTCCCATATAGACTTTGGGCAGGTCACCTAACCTATCTGAGCCTCAGTTTCCTCATCTGTAAAATGGGTACAGTACATGCCCATCTCATAGGGTTGTGTGGATTCAGTGACAGAAAGCACATGAAGGGCTTAGTAACATCAAGGTCACCATGCTTGGTTTTACAACCGGGCAGGGCTGCCTGGGAACAGCCAGCCAGAGGACACGAGGATAAGTCAATTCTAGGTGTCAGACCCGAGGTGCACCACCCATTCTGACATTACAAACACGAAGATCTGTTTCCCATAGTTAGACCTCAGAGTTGGTGGCTGGGTCTGCGAGAAGAAGGCAGAAAGGCCCAGAACCCAACCTTCATAAGGTGAAGGGGAAATCTACACAGAGAGGAGAGGATCCAAGAGGGTGACTCTGTGGCGAGCTCCCTGCCCTTCACCAACTCTCTTTGATCCCGGGCTGTCCCAGGAGAAGGAAATCCCAGGGCATCCTCATCAGTTGTCTACAAACAGCTGCAGGGGAGCAGGCAGCCCTGGCCTGGGGCTCAGGGATGGGGGTTGCCGAGCTTAGATAAAAACAGCTCTTGAGGAATTTGTAGGCTCAGAGAGAGGACTGGAATCTGGTCTCAAGCAACAAGGCTGCTTGCTGGTTAACACCTGAGCCTGCACGGTCACCATTTGAAGCTGTTGGTGTGAAAGGGCTGGGCTGGCACTCATTTGGTTATGCTTTCCTCTTTATCTCACTCCTAAAGACACCGACTGTCCCTTTCATCTCCGTGGCCCTCGCTGTCCTCAGGTTTCCATCCTTCCCTCCTCCTTTGCTGCTGGCTGGATGATCTCATCGGTGCCACTGGCCTGAGCAGTCATGGACTTGGCCACGGTCTGCAGCAAGACCCACCCACTGCCTGTGCTTCACGGCCTGAGATCCACCTGGCTGCTGGGTATCTCTACCCGGTTCCCTTGGTTCCTCACACTTTCTCAAACTGGACTCATCCTCACCCAACCTGCTCCTCTCACTGTATTCCTTACTCAGGGAAGGGACCAGTAGCCACCCTACTGCCTAAGTCAGACACTAAGGTGGCATCTGGTTTCCTCCTTCTCCTCTACTCCTAAGATCCTTTTCATTCTACTTCCTTGACATTTCCTGCCTCCTTCCCCTTCTGCCATGCTCCTAGTTCCAATACTTCTCATGCCTTACCTCAACTATAATACATTAGGCCTCCTCTTGTCTCCTTTCCCTTTTGAATCTGCCCCCCACCCACACACACACTGCCGCTGTTGTTGTTGTCGGCTGCCATTGAGTCGGCCCCCAACTCACAGCAACCCCATGCACAACGAGGTGGGACAATTGTGATCCATAGGGTTTTCATTGGCTGATTTTTGGAAACAGATCTCTAGGCCTTTCTTCCTAGTCTGTCTTAGTCTGGAAGCTCTGCTGAAACCTGTTCAGCATCATAGCAACAGGCAAGCCTCCGCTGACAGATAGGTGGTGGCTGCACTTGAGGTGCATTGAGTAGGAATCAAACCCAGGTCTCCTGCATGAAAGCTGAGAATGCTCTCACACTGCTCCTTCACAAAATTAAAAAACCAACCAAACTCATTGCTGTCGAGTCAATTCTGACTCATGGCGACCCCATGTGTTACAGAGTAGAACTGCTCCATAGGTTTTCAAAACCCCAAAAAAAAAAAAACCAACTCATTGCCATCAAGTTGATTCCGATTCACAGAGACCCTATAGGACTGCTCCATAGGGTTTCCAAGGATCGGCTGGTGGCTTTGAACTGCCCACTTTTGTTTAGCAGCCAAGCTCTTAACCACTGCACCACCAAGGCTCCATAGGTTTTCAAAGGTTTCTGTAATCTTATGGAAGTAGATCACCAGGCTTTTCTTCTGCAGCACCACTGGGTGAAGTAAAAGGCCAACCTTTTCGTTAGTGCTGTTGTTAAATGCCGACAGGTTGGTTCTGACTCATAGCAACCCCATGTACAACAGAATGAAACACTGCCCAGTCCTGCACCATCTTCACAATCGTTGCTATGTTTGTGTCCATTGTTGCAGCCACTGTGTCAATCCATCTCGTTGAGGGTCTTCCTCTTTTTTTGCTGATCCTCTACTTTACCAAGCATGATGACCTTCTTCAGGGACTAGTCCCTCCTGATAACATGTCCAAAGTTGGTGAGATGAAGTCTTGCCATCCTTGCTTCTAAGAAACATTCTGGCTGTACTTCTTCCAAGACAGATTTGTTCGTTCTTCTGGCAGTCCATGGTATATTCAATATTCTTCGCCGACACCATAATTCAAAGGCATCAATTCTTCTTTGGTCTTCTTTATTCATTGTCCAGCTTCCACACGCATATTAGGCGATTGAAAATACCATGGGTTGGGTCAGGTGCACCTTAGTCCTCAAAGTGACAGCTTTGCTTTTTAACACTTGAAATTCAGGGTCTTTTGCAGCAGATTTGCCCAATGCAAATGGTTAGTAGCTCAATGCAAACCATTTGTGCCCCTCAGGGACCTCCCACACCACCCCTAAAGTTACCTTAATAATGTTCCTGTGCAAAACTCTTCAATGGACTTCTGGCTCATCATGGCACATTGAACCCATGTGTCTGTCTACTTGACCTCCCCAAAGGTCCTTAAATGACAGCACACGATGTTAACTGTCTCAGAAAAATGGAGGAAGTAGAAACTTAAGTGGCTAAAAAGGGGGATACAGATAAATAAGTCATTTGTACTTCAGAACCCTGATCAGAAGGCCTCAGGCACTGAAGACTCCAAGACAGAGCAAAGAGGGAGTGCAAGTGGGCATGGAGCTGAAAGAAGGGGAATTTGTGGAAAGTATGTATTTAAGGAGGGCTAGCTGTCCAGATCCCCACTCCCACTTCCACGTGGCCACCTAGTTCCCTCCACAACCCACACACGAGGAAGCTGATTTAATCTCTGGAGAAAATGAGTAAGTGTGGTTCTCGAGTCAGGAACCCTGGGCTCAGCTGAGGGCAGAGGGAAGGCAGAGGCTCATAATAAGATGACTGAATATCGCAGGGAGTCCCTGGGTGGCATAAACAGTTAATAGTCTCAGCTGCTAAGGGAAAGGTTAGAGGTTTGAGTCAGGCCTTTCTTCTGAGGTGCCTCTGGGTCGACTTGAACCTCTAATCTTTCCATTAGCAGCCGAGTGCGTTAACCCCTTGTACCACCCAGGGATTCCCGCAATCAGTTGTTCCGTAAACAGGATTTTGCATGCTGTTCTGACTGAACTGGGTGCTTACTGGGGACAGAGACTGCAATGTCCTTCATTTTTTTATCTCAAACACAGTGCCTGGCGGATGATTAAATATCTGTTGGATGGATTAAAGTGAACGAATTGAAAGCAAGAACCTCCCTCTCCCAAAAAATTCTAAAATTTTGCATTAGTGACCCACCGAATTGGACCTCTTGGTCCTCCTCCTCCTGGTCCTTCCTAAAGCAGCAGACGCCAATAACCACCTTCTTAAACTGACTCCCCTGTTAGATTTCATCTCCCTTTTCTCTGCAGGGACTCATGCAACATCTCTGACTACTTCTATATTCATCAGATCCAAGATGCTTTCGATGGTAAGATGCACCATTATTTGATGCACCTCCAAGAAAGAAAGAAAAAAACACCATCAACTAAACTATGACCGTGTTCCCTTGTCACTAGCATTTTCATTTTATTCTCCTAAAAGAACTCTTATAGATTTATTTAGACTTGATCACATAGCACTGGACCTTATTCTTGTGCATACATGAAACAGAAAATATAAGAAAAACAAATGGCTTCAGATGCTGCTAAAACTTCTTCTCAGTCGGAGTCTGACTCTCCTGAATCAATTTTTGATCAAAGTCATCATTTTCATTTTTTTTTCCCATGGTGTCTTCCTGTCTGCTAACAAGGGGGTTGATGATGCCGTGTTTCTTAAGGAAAGCGCTCCGATGTTGTTCTGCATATGATGTGCATATGAGGGCAACGACAACCACAGTACAGCTGCTGCCTGTTCAACAGTAACTGTGACATGCAGACTAACTGGGACACGGTAAGTGGGGAGAATGTGCATCTTGGAACTGATGAATAGGGTGCTGCTCAGTCTCCTTTGAAGGCTCCTCTTGTCCCTTTCCTTTCACCAGGGTCCCTCCTCCCTGCGCCTTTTCCCCTGTCCTTCGAAGAGCTTTCTCTAGTACTGCCTTCCCAGGTTCTCGAACTTGAGCAAGCATCAGGCTCACCTGGAGGGCTTGTCAAAGCAGATGCTGGGCCCCAATGCCCCGAGAGGAAGGAGTGGGGCCCAAAATCTGCATTTCTAACCAGCTCCAAGGTGAAGCCATAACTTCTGGTCGGGGGACCACACTTTGAGAACCACTGCCCTAGAAGATCTCAGTACGTAGACCCAAAACATCACTCAGATTCCACTCCTGGCCTCTAGCCCCAGCTTCCAGCTCAACAGAGTAAGTCCTGTGAACCGACCAAACTCAAGGTGTCCAAAACATTATCCACTATCCCAACCTCGTCCTTCCACCCTGGCAAAATTCTCCCTTCTAGGTTTCTTTTCCCTTATGGCTTCATCATCTTCCCAGCAGTCTAAATTAGCAATCTGTCTTCCTTCTCTCCGTCTCCACAAGCCAAGAATTATGCCCCTCTAATACCGAATCCACTTTCAGAAGCTTCTCTAACCTTACCTCGCCTTTTTACCCTTCTGTCACTGTCCTGGAAACCCTGGTCACGCAGTGGTTAAGAGTTCGGCTGCTAACCAAAAGGTTGGCAGCTTGAATCCACCAGCTGCTCCTTGGAAACTCTATGGGGCAGTTCTACTCTGTCCTATAGGGTCGCTATGAGTTGGAATCGACTCGACAGCAATGGATTTGGTTTGGGTTTTGGATCACTCTCTTGGATTCCCTGGGTGGTGCAAAGAGTTAATGAATTTGGCTGCTAGCTGCAAGGTTGGTGGTTCAAGTCCACCCAGAGTCACCTCAGAAGAGAAGTCTGGCAATCTGCTTCTAAAAAATCAGTCATTGAAAACGCTATGGAGCAGAGTTCTACTTTGACATACATGGGGTCACCATGAGTGGGAATCTACTTGATGGCAACTAGTTGTTGTTTTTAACTGGTTAACAGTGTCCTGGTTTGGATGCCCTTAACTGGACTTTTAATTAGTTCCCTTAACCGGACTGTTAAAATTGCCTCCTAACTGGTCCCCCTAACTCCTAACCCTCACCCCAGACTTTCCTGCTCCCAGACCACCTTCCCTATCGTTGCCAGAACTATCTTGCTATAGGAGCCCTGGTGGCCGAAATGGTTAAGTGCCTAACTGCTAACCGAAAGGCTGGTGGTTTGAACCCACCTAGCGGCTCTGAAGGAGAATGACCTGGCAATCTGTTATGTAAAGATTACAGCCAAGAAAACCCTGTGGGACAGTTCTCCTCTGTCACATGGGGTCTCTATGAGTAGAACCGACCCAAGGGCACCTAACAACAGCATCTTGCTAAAAGGAGATCTGATTAATTCCTTGCTCAAAAACCTTCAATGGCTTCCTGCCGACAAGGATAAATAATATTTATTTCATGGTTACCATATACCACGCACTAAGCTAAATACTATACATGCGCTGTCTCCTTGAATTCTTGCAATAACACTCTGGAGCAAGAAATATTTACTAACGCAATGTTACTGAACAAGTGTAAAGTTGGATTCTAAGTCAGTTTAAAAAAAAAAAAGTTGCCATCAAGTCAATTCTGACTCATGGTGATCCCATGTGTTTTAGAGCAGAACTGCACTCCATAGGGTTTTCAAGGTTGTGACCTTTTGGAAGCAGATCACCAGGCCTTTCTTCCAAGGTGCCTCTGGGTGGGTTCAAATCACCAACCTTTCAATTGGTAGTCGAGTGCTTAACCATTTGTGCCACTCAGGGACTCCTAAGCCAGGTTACTAAGCCCCCAAATCTTAAATATTACTCCACCCTTTTCCTGAGCCCAGCCCCTGAAGCCCTCTGTAATCTAGCTCCAGCTGGCTTTTCCGGCCTATCACCTACGACTGAGCTGGGTCCTTGTTCATACTTGTCTTTCTGCCAACCAGGCTCACCTTCAACTCCTGCTTCCATCTTCTTTCCTCTGTGAAACCCTCCTGCTCTCAGAACCTATGAGAGGGGAGCCTGGGCTCTGTATCCCACCTGGTCACAGACCACGTGCGGACACACCCTGGCTGTGGCCTTAGGGTACTTCCCCCTGCATTATGCATGCCTCGGAAAAAGAGGAATTGTGGCTTTTCTTCCTTCATTCCCTGAGAGCTCTGCCATAGTAAACGTTTTGTAGGTTGAATTGACTCTTTTTGCATAGGTGAGAAAACTGAGGCCAGAGAACCAAAGTCCCTGCCCAAGGTCAGTGGGTTAGTGAGTGGCAGCTTGCGGACCAGCATCTCTGCTGACTCCTGCCCACTCCAAGGCTTTGTCTCTGCACCAGTGCCTGTGCCCCCCTGGGATCCTGTTCTCCGTGACAAAAGGCCTGGAAGAGGTCCAAGCCAGGGATAAGCCATCAATCATCCTCAGCCCTCTCTCTCCTCAGAGTCTCCTTCCCAGCCTACATCTGGGCCCCCGGTGAACAGAGGAGGCAGGTGCCAGGACCTCTTTCTCGTCTTCTCCTCCCCGTCTTAAGTTACAGACCTGGGAGCTACTCAAGAGGCCGCCTAGTCACCTTCAGCGTTGGCCATGCGCCGGGTGCCAGGGGAGAGGAGCCTCGGCACCGTCCCTCACAACCATCCAGCCTTTATTCCCAATGGCTTCCATTTCACCTAGATGGAAATCCACCTGCTGCACTCACCATGGCCCCAAGGCATCACTGACCTCGCCAGCCCCAGCTCCTTCCACTTTGCTGTCATCACTCAGCCACACTGGGCCTCTTTCTGGTTCTGAAACACTTGCTGAGACAGTCTTCTGTCTGGAGTGCCGTTCCAGGACTTCTTTATATGCTTTGACTTAGCTCAACTGTCCCCCTCTCAGCACGGCCTTTCTAACCACTCCATCTACATGAGATCGCCCCGCTTACTGATTATTTCCTCTCCTTTATCCCCTCTTCTCACTCTTTACAGTCTCCTTCCTTCCATCAGGATTTAATACCTCTAGTCTCTCCAATGATTCAGTGGTAGAATTCTCACTTTTCATGCAGGAGACGCCCCCCCCCCCGCCCCATCATCTTTGGTCTTATATCAGTGGTTTTTATCCTTATAGCACCCATCAGCATCAGACATTATGCTTCTTTATTTGTTATCATGTGGACTGTCTGCTACTACCACCTCCAAAATGCATAAAGGGCTACTTATCTATCTCCAGCTCACAATGCCTGGTACTCAATACAAGTTCACCCAAAAACTGAATAACTACTACATAAGCTCAAATGTTAGCTGCCCTGGACTTGGCCCCCAACTCATGGCGACGCCAGGCACAACAGAAGGAAACGCTGTCCGGTCCTGCACCATCCCCATGATCAGACCATTGTGATCCACTGAGTTTTCAATGGCTGATTTTCAGAAGTAGATCACCAGCCCTGTCTTCCTTGTCTGTCTTAGTCTGGAAGCGCTGCTGAAACCTGTTCAGCATCATAGCAACATGCAAGTCTTCACTGACAGACAAATGGTAGCTAAGCATGAGGTGCATTGACTGGGAATCGAACCCAGGTCTCCTAAATGAAAGGTGAGAATTCTACCACTGAATCATTGGAGAGACCAGAGATATTAAATGCTGATGGAAGGAAAGAGACTGTAGAGAGTGAGAAAGGGAGGATAAAGGGGAAGAAATAATCAGTAAGAGGGTCTCCAGGCAGGCGGGAGAAGATGGGTTTCAAAGGTGAGAAGAGCTGAGTCAGGGGTAGGAAGACGTCTCTTCCAGCAGTGAATGAATGGGTAGCAATAAATATCAGTGGAATCAATACTCACAGATGTGGGAGAGTGTGGGTAGGTTTGGTGGCAAAGAGCTGAGGGATTTCTGAGGGCTTCTAGTTTCTCAATGAAATAGGAGATGAGGTCATTGCTGAGAATGAGAGGCAGGGTGGTAGCGTCAAGGTTTGTGGTCTAGCTTGGAAAAAGCCACCAGCCTGTTCCCCAAATGGCAACTTCATGTGGTATTCTTTACTTGGGGGTCGGTATCACAGTCCCAAATCCAGCACCCAGCCCTATGATCCAGAATCCTGACTTTGCGAGCCACAGAAAGGGATTCCATCTCTCAGGGATAAACTCACATTGCCCAAAGCCAGAAGCCTGATGTATAAGCCTAGGAATTGCTCTGCCATGCACAGTCTGCCGAACTAGTAAGTTCTCTCCCTGCAGGAGACCTACAGGGGAACTAGATCATAATCAGAAAGACCTTAATCAGATAAATTTAATGCTTAATTGCATCAGGCTAAGTTCATTGGCTAAGACTCCTTTTTCTTAGGGAGGAGGCCTTCACTCAAGTTTGCTTTCTTTTTCTATGCTCCAGGGCTGACCAATTCTTGTTGACTGGACACATTTTTTCCTTTTGATATGCTAGTAAATTCAGTCTGGTTGAGGGTTATCTCCATTGCCAGGGAGGCTTCTGTCCCTTCAGGAAGATGCCTTTGTCTATCTCTGAGCTCATCTATTCTGGGCTAGCACACAGCCCTCAGCACTGACAACAAACTCCCTTTCAGAGCAGAGAACTGGGCAGAGTTGTAACAAACACTTACAGTGCGCTGTGAGCGGCTGGTCAGAAAGAAGCCCCATGAGGGCAGGGGGACAGCATCTTGGATGCTGCAGTGCAGGGAAAGGTAAACTGTTTCTGTAAAGGACCAGAGAGTAAATGTTCCAGGCTTTGCAGGCCAGATGGTCTTGGTGACAACTACTCAACTCTCTAGCACCAAAGCAGCCATAGATATGTAAACGATAGGTGAGGCTGGTTTCCACTAAATCTTGCTTTATAAAAACAGGTGGTGGCCTGTATTTGCCTCCCTCCTTCTCACCCCCCCCCCATGGTGCTAGCACCTAGCACAGATCAGCATACAGTGAGTGCTCAATAAATGTTTGTAGACAAGGAATGACTGTTCCAGTGCTTCCTCTCTGTCTATTGCAACATCCTCGTTTCTGCAAAATTTCTTCCCACATTGGTGGTGTTGTTAGGTGCTGTCCAGTTGATTCCGACTCATAGCGAGTCCATATGATAGAGCAGAACTGCCCTATAAGGTTTCCTAGGCTGTAGTCTTTATGCGAGCAGATCACCAAGTCTTTTCTCCCATGGAGCCACTGGGTGGGTTCGAACCACCAACCTTTTGGTTATCAGCCTAGAGCTTAACCTCTGCACCACCAGGGCTCCTTTGCCATCCTGGTACAACCTCTGAATTGAGCAGCCTGAAGTGGGCTAAGGAGTGAGGTGGGGTGTGAAGCTGGCAAGGTTTTCAAAGCTTTCCTAGTCTCGAGAATTTGCGTCTATTTGTGAATGAATCATTCCATGACCAAAGGCCCTGGGTCTAAGTTATTGGACTTTTAAAAATAGCCTGAATATTCCCTTTAATTGAGTAGGTATTTAGGAGACTGCACTCTGGTCTGGGACCTAGTACTGTGCCTGCTGACTCTGTGTGCACTAAACGTTCGATTTTGCTCCTTAAGGGCAGGTACCTCCTTCCCTGTTTCCCCTCCATTATTTTACTCGGAGGAGCCCTGGTGGCACAATGGTTAAGCACTCCGCTGCTATCTGAAAGGTTGGTGGTTCGTACGCACTCAGTGGCTCCAAGGCAGAAAGACCTGGTGATTTACTCTTGTAAACATTACAGCCTAGAAAACCCTATGGGGGAAGCTCTGCTCTGTCACATGGACTCGCTATAAGTTGGAACAGGCACCTGACAACAACAATCTTACACGGAGCAGGGACTCAGTTCTAGCTTATCTCAGGAATTGTTCAATGATTGTCAGCATAGCCATTCTTTTTTCTTAAAATCTTTCCTATTTTTCCAAATTTTCTACAACTATCATGTTCAAAATCAACAATAACAAAACCTGTGTTAGAATAAAACCAAGGAGTTGATAATATGACCGAAGCAATCAGTCACCCTTAGAGTTTGCTTTTCCCTGCTTAACTACAAACCTCTTTCTGGTTATAAACATGGACCCTTTCTTGTGAGAAAGAGAAGCGATGGAAGCAGTCCAGCTCTCATTGCACTAAATGCTGCTGTTTGTCTTTTGACTTCTACGAAGAGATCATTATCCTATTCGTGGTAGCAAGTAATTAAGATTATTTACAAACCCTTCATGCGGCTCCTGACTTGCTGAGAACATTCCAGTACCTAGGCCTCTGCCGCGGGTGCAGTAGGGTTTCTGAGTCTATGTCAGCCTCTGTTTTCAGAAAATTTGATTCAGAATTCCCCAGTTCTTTTAAGAACAAGGTAGACAGACGAAAATGTGATTCTCTCTTTAAAAAGCAATTCATTTTTATGTCCTGGAGGCTAGTACAGTGCTTGATACAGGTGTTCAGTAAATATCTGCTGAAAGAAATGGGTAACGTGGCTCCTTCTGGGGAGAGTACAGGGAACCAGGGTCCGGGAGTTGTAAGAAAACTTGGTTTTTGCTGTTAACTCTTCTGCACTTTTGATTTTTCACCATGTTTATTTTCATTTAAGGGTTTATTTTAAAAATAAATATTATTTATAACTAAATAGCTAAAATAATTTAAATCCTGTTAGGTCGAAATAGTATGTAGATTACAACAGCTTGCTCTGTAGATAAATTATATGTCTGTTGTTTTAGTAAAATAATTTGTCTTAAATTATAAAATAAAATAATGATTGCAAACATTCATTTAGCACTCACTGGGTGCCAGGCAACAGTCTAAGAGCTTTATATATGTTAATTCACTTAATTCCTGTTAACTGCTCTATGGGAACCAGGGGCAATATCATCTCACTTTACAGATGAGGAAACTGAAGCATAGAGAGAAGCTAAGGCAGCACGCCCAAGGTTATTCAGCTATAAGGTAACTGCTAAGTTGTCTGGCCCAAGAACTCAGGTGATTAGCCACTATACTCCACCACCTCAACATACAGAATGGGAAACATGTCCAATCCTAACGCCCTCAATTAATTTAATAAATAGATTATCAACTGAAGACATGTAAGCAAGTAAATGTTTGTTGAATGAATTAAACTAAGAATCATCCCAGGGAAGCTCAGCTGCCTCTTCCAAATGAGAGGTAGAGAAGGAGGGAAAAGGAGGGTCACTCTCCGGACAGCCAGACAGGGCCCTGAACCAAGGGAGTCTGGGCAGGGAGTAGGACAGGTGTCCCTGGGTTTTCCCCTGCCTAGTTTGCAGTTTCTGTCCCAAAGGGATGAAAACTGCATGAGCAGGGATTGTCTGTTTTGCTCACTGCTGATCACCGGAACCTAGAACGATGCGTGGCTGTCAGTAGATGCTTGTAACTACCTGCCTGAATGAATGAAGCAAGTGCTCTGGTATGGCCAATGCAATAAGTATTATAGCTGCCATGTGCAGAGCAGTCTCTTTGTGCCATGCACTTGACACCAGCCAGTGAAGTCCGACCCATCATTGTCCTCAACTAACCCAGAGATGACTTTACAGAGGGCACCGCCAGGGCTCTTTTGAGCCTCTATCAGAAGGATGCGTTCTAGAACCCATTGAAAGAGCAGCCAACCACATTCCCTTCAAAACCCGACTCAGCTTATATGCATATGCACTTGAAAAGGCCTAGAAACCCGCCCAAACTGGGACTGGGAAGTGAGCCCTCAAGGAAATTCTTTCCCCAAAATAAGCCTTTTGAGGGGGCATATTCGACAGCGTTCCCCACACCGGTGAGAGGCACACACGTGGTGACGCATTTGTGTGGGTTTTCTTTGGGTGGGTATGGGCTGCATGCGTGGGGTAACTGCGGGGGTACGTGTCAGTTTCAACAACAGTCTTGCAGTCAGAGTCCTTGTCCAGGATGCCAGAAAAAGAAACCCTGAGAGACAGAAAAGAGGCCCTTCGAAGCTCTGCTCCAATGGCGCCCAGACCTGGCAGCTCACGGGAACCAACTGGGCCTCCCGTTAAAAGGGCAGGCTGGGGCACCCCACCCACACCCCAGCGCCGAGGCCAGCACCACCCACCACGCACCTTGGATTGTCCTCTTGAAGAAGGCCTTGCAGGCCTCGCAGGAGGCCACGCCGTAGTGGTAGCCAGAGGCAATGTCCCCGCACACGAGGCAGAGGCGCTTGGGGATGGCGTTGAGCATGTACTCGCACTTGATGGCCGAGTCCTCCATGATGCCGCTGGCACAGTCCTCGTAGCTCTTGCGACACGGGGTGCCTCCCAGACCCGCGCCCGCAAACATAGGTGGCGAGTCCAGGCCGTTGGCATGTGTGCCCAGTGCCATGCCAAAGCCGCCGCTGGCGTCGGACGAGCCACTGGGGCTGTGGTGGCTGAGGGCATCGATGCCCGAGGACGGGCTAGACGGCTCAGTCTTGATAAAGGAGCCGCAGCTGGAGCCCAGGTGCCGGTCGTCCGTGGACATTCTGTTCAGCAGCCTGTAGACACAGAGGCGGAGGAGTGAGTTCTGAGGAGGGTGCGGTGGGTGTGGCTTTGGGCGGGGAGGGGCTCTATGCTAAGGCCTTGATGGGATAAAATGATGGCTGAGAAAGCCAATGGGTCACAAAAGAGCACGGCCCTAAAGAAGTTTCTGGCATTACCTTCAGAACCTTCAGAGTCATTAAAGAAACTATGTGTTGATCAATAAACCAGATTAGGCATCCCAGCACTTTGAGAATTGCTGGCTTGAGAGACACAAGATGGTAACTCTTTATTCAGCCAAAATATTTGGCCAACCTTCCAGCATAGCAATAATACATGGTGGCTACAATTTAACACTTCTGATGTGCCGGGCTTGGGATCTCACAATGGCTTGATAACTCATTTCATGGTATCCATCATTCACGATGGGGTGCCCACTGGGGCATCTGGTAAACCTGAGTTTGGAGCTTCCCCTCCAAACCCACCATCACTGAAACTGGGACCAGAGATGCCAAGTAACCTGGCCAAGGCAAGAAGGGCAGTTTCTGGCTGCCCTCTGGGTTTTATCTCTGGCCCAGGCTTGGAAAGATAGGGCAGACATGGAGGGTGGCTCCTAGACCCTCTTTCTCAATCCCCTTCCTGGCCCCTGAGCAGGCCAGCTTCCACAGGCCCACTCCACCTCCCCTTCAAGAGGCCACCTCACCTCCATCAGGCATCATGGGGGAGCCTCTCAACCCTAACCTTGTGCTTTCCCCCCGCATGTTTCTTAACCTCTCCAAGCCCTGGCTACCTCATTCACACAGTAAAGGGAGCCAACCAATATGGCAGGGACACTGCAAGAAGGAATAAAGTGATTTCCATAAATGAAAGCCCCTCCTCCCAGAACCATGCTGGGTGGGTGAGAAAGCCAGCAAGGGTGTGACCCTCCCACACACTGCCTCCTAGGATGAAGGGAGGGGACCTGTCCCTCACAGCATGGGAAAGAAAGGCCAAGATGAGCTCACAGCAGGGAGGTCAAGTGATGTGTTTCAGAAAACTCAGCCCCAGCTGCAGACCACACTCAAGATCCCTGGGGCCATCCAGGACTGGGATCTGGTGTCAGACACAGGACCTGAGTAGGTTGCTTCACTCTCTGAGACTCTTCTGTGGAGTAAACAGTTGATAATGCCTGTGCCTAAGGAGCAGGTGAAAGGAAAGAGGGAAAGATCTTGGAGAACTGCAAAGGGCTAGAGAGAGGAATGGTAAAACCAGTCAACTCTGATTCATGGCAACCCCATGTGCATCAGAGTAGAACTGTGCTCCATAAGGTTTTCAATGACTGATTTATCAGTAGATTGCCAGACCTTTCTTCCAAGATACCTCTGGGCACACTCAAACCTCCAGCCTTTTTGTTAGCAGCAGAGGGTGTTAACCCTTTGCACCACCCAAGGAGTACAGCCCCATGAATAGAAAGATAACTCATGGCTGGGAGGGTGTCAGTGCTCGAGGGCCCAGAGGAGGAGCAGCCCTACCTCCAACATTACTCAGAGGTAGCAGTAACACTGCATGATATTCCCTTGTTTTGTGAGTAACCACCTGTGGAAGAGGCTGCTTTATCACACCCTCAAAGCCCACCTCCACAACACAAACTTGGCCACAAACCAATACCACAAAATATGTCTGGAATCTTATCATGGGGAGGCGCCTCCAAAGTCCCTGGTTCCAGGAATGATTTCATAGTTAATATACCTCCCAAGCGGTCATCCCATCTACACTTGAACGTGTCCAGTGACAGAGAATTTATTGTCCTATAGATGCAAACAGTTCACATTCATCTACTAACCTAAAGGTTGGCAGTTCGAAACTACCCACTGGCACTGCAGAAAAAAGGTTGTCAATCTGCTTCTGTAAAGATTACAGCCAAGAAAACTCTATGGAGGAGTTCTACTCTGTAACACTAGTGGGCGCCATGAGTCAGAATCGACTTGGCAGCAAGGGGTTTGGTTTGGTTTAGACAGTTCTAACAAGAAGCTGTTTTCCTTTTTTTCTCTTCCCCTGGAGCTCTCACCCATTGGTCCAAGTTCTGGTCCTTGGGGTCACCCAGAACATATTTGCACCCCTCTCCCCTGTCAGCCCTGCAAAGGTTTCATTCATTCATTTAACAAAGTCATTTATTGAGCATGGACTCTCTACCAGAGACTGAGCTGGGTGTTTTGTATACAAAGATAAAAGATACATATAAGGCTCCTACTCTCAAGAAGTTTATAATCTACTGGAATGCAGTGTTTGAAGATACAGGCCATGGCCCTCAAGTCTCTTCTGTTCTGAATTGAATGTTCCCTCGTCCTCTAAGATACCTCTCCTACAAGCTCCAACTCCAGACAGCCTTGCACTGGCAGAGGGTCCCCCACTTGAGGGTCTCCTCTGGCCCCTTTTACATCTCTAGCTGGTGCCCTGTCAGTACCCCGAGCTCCACACTGCCACCCTCCTTCCCTCAAACCACCAGAGCCTTGGTGTGTCCGCTTGGAAATGCCAGTGTTCTCCCAGTGGCCTGGCAGAACATAATGCAGAGGCAAATTTAACAGAGCAAGAATGAGTGCTTTTCTGGATTTCCTCCCCAGAAGGCCCTTCCAGGACTGGAAGAGGAGAACTGACCAGATGCACTTTCATTTTTAATCCCCTGCTGCTTGTTGCTTTGGAGTCCCTGGGTGGTGCATACCACTAACGTGCTGGCCTGCTAACCAAAACATTGGAGGTTCAAGTCCATTGAAGGAGTTTCAGAAGAAATGTCTGGTGATTTACTTTACTTCTGAAAACTCAGCCATTGAAAACCCTATGGAACACAGTTGCTACAGTTGTAGTCGGACACACATGGGGGTCTCCATGAGTAGGAACTGGTTTTTGTTTTTGTGTTTTGTTTTGGCTTGCTGTTCTAGACTCTGCTATTCACAGGACCAGCCCAGAACTGCTGGGATAAGTGTTGCTGGGTCAGACAGCTCCCAGACCCCAGATCTTCCATCTCCACCCTTCCCCCAGGCTCAGGAGAGCTACAGAGATTTTCGAAGAGACACTTGACATAAACAATGATTACTGCAGCTGCTCTTTAGTAAGATTGTATTATATGCCCCCTCCTTCAAACCAAGATTTGAAGGAGGGGACATAAAATCTTTATGTGAAGGAGGGGGCATACTAGAAGAATTTGCCCTGAGGGACACAGATGGGAAGCCCCACAGCCACTCCCAGAGAGAGCAGGCCATAATTTTGCCAACTGTTTTCCCCCAGCCTCACAGCTAAGCCGACCCTAAGGGACACGAGGTTCTGTCCCCAAGCCTTGGTTTCCCATTCCTGCCCGTCTCTTTCTTGACTGAGGAGAATAACACAAAGCATGCTACAGGGGTCTTGTAGACAAGCTGTGCCTTGCCCCCAGCCCCTGGCCAAAGACCCAGGGGCTGAGACGGAGGCAAGCCTGACCGTGGCTCAGTCAGCTCTGGCAGGGGGAGCTTGCTGCTGACTTGGTGACCCGGTCCCAGCTGAGGGGTGTCTAACGACATCATTCCTTCAGCTTCTTGTTTCCATATCATCTTTGTGACCCTTATTTTGGGCCCACCAGAATATCTCTTCTGGGGATAGTCAACGCATATTTTAGGGCAACAATCAATGTCCACGGAAGTAGCAATCAAGAAATCGACATATTGCATTGGGTAAATCCGATGCAAAAGACCTCTTTAAAGTTTTAAAAAGCCAAGATGTCACTCTGATGACTAAGGTGCAACTGACCCAACTTATGGTCTTTTCAATCACATAATCTGCATGGGAAAGCTGGACAATGAAAAAACGAAACAGAAGAAGAACGGATGCATTCGAACTGTAGTGTTGACGAAGAATATTGAACATACTGTGGCCTGCCAAGAGAATGAACAAATCAGTCTTAGAAGAAATACAACCAGAATGCTCCTTAGAAGAGAGGGTGGTGAGACTTGGTCTTGCTTATTTTGGATACGTCATTGGGAAAGACCAATCGCTAGAAAAGGACATCATGTTTGGTAAAGTAGAGGAGCAACAAAAACGAGGGAAACCCTCAGTGAGATGGATTGACACCAGAGACACAACAATAGATTCAAACATACCAACTACCATGAAGATGGCACAGGACTGGGCAATGTTTCCCTCTGTTACACGTAAGGTGGCCATGAGCCAGAGCCAACTCAATGGCAACTGTCTCAGCTGTCTAGTGCTGCTATGACAGAAATACCACAAGTGGTTGGCTTGAACAAACAGAAGTTTATTTTCTTACAGTTCAGGAAGATTTAAGTCCAAATTCAGAGTGCTGGCTCTAGGGGAAGGCTGTGTCAGCTCTGAAGTTAGGTACTTGTCTCTTTAGCTTCTGCTTCCTGGTTCCTTGGAGAGCTCCATGAGTCTTGCCAACTATCTTACTCCATCTCTGCTTGCTAGCTTGCATTTAATCTCTTTTATATCTCGAAAGAGATTGACTCAAGATACACCACCCTGCACTAATCCTGCTTCATTAACATAACAAAGACAACCAGTTCCCAAATGGGATTATAACCACAGGCATAGAGGTTGGGATTTACAATACATATTTTTGGAGGACACAATTCAATCCATAACAGCAACTAATAACAGCAACAATGTGCCAAGTACTGGCCAGATAAAGGTAAGAGGACAGGCATAGCCTGTGTCCCTAAAAAGCTGGTACTTTTATAAGATTGACAGACATTAAACACACACAAGTGTGCAGAGAGCCAAAGGCGGAAGTGTGGGCACTCCTCTGATGTGTCCTTTTGGTACTTGCTTCATTTATTCATTCATTCAGTCATATCAACATATGAAGATCCCCCACGAGGTCACAATTTTTTTCTGTGTTGAAATTTCCTTCCAGGGTCTTCCGCTTGTCTTTCCATTCTCAGGAGCTGCCCGGCTGCCCCTTTGTTCATGAGGCTGGGCAATACTAGTGACCATTTATCAAGTGCCAGTCACATGCCCAACCCTTTTCTTGGTACCCTCTTATTTAATCCTCATGAGCTTTCTGCTAGACATTGTTATCTCTATTTTACAGAAGAGAAAAGTTGAAGCTCAGAGTTTGTCCCAGGCCACCTGAGTGGTAGGAGAAGCTAAGATTCAAACTGGGGCTGTCAATCTGCAGATCCAAGCTCTCTCTGATATGAGTGAGGCCTCAGGAAGAGCTGCTGTGGCAGAGGCTTCCTCCTTACAGTCCTCTAAGAATGCAGGCCCTACCTACCTGCCCCTAGCTAGACAATGTCTGACTGTCCCAGGACCTCCAAACCCTGGGACCTTCCTTCGTCACTGTCATTTCTGACCATAATGTGTGACAGTAGAGAACTCTCAGAGGGAGGGGAGAGGGGACACAGGGTCCTTCTGCACTGCCTGGCTCTTTGTTCAGCAGGCAGGAGGAGAGCTGCCGAAGACCCCAGACCCTCTGGAAACCTTCCCTCTGCCCACTCCCTCTATCTGTACTTGACCTCCGGGACATTATCATTCATTCATTCAAAGGCAAAATTTAAAAGAATAACAGGGGAAAAGGAAGCCAACAAAAGGGAAAAGTGGCCAGAGGCATTCTCTTCATTGGAGGAGGCTAAAAACAGAACACGCCTTAGAAATGTGATATTGTTGTTGTGAGGTGCTGTTGAGTCAGTTCCAGCTCATAGTGACCCCATGAACAACAGAACAAAATACTGCCCGGTCCTGCGCCATCCTCACAATCCTTGCTATGTTTGAGCCCATTGTTGCAGCCACTGTGTCAATCCATCTCGTTGAGGGTCTTCCTCGTTTTCCCTGACCCTCTACTTTACCAAGCATGATAACCTTCTCCAGGGACTGATCCCTCCTGATAACATGTCCAAAGCACGTGAGATGAAGTCTCTCCATCCTCACCTCCAAGAAGCACTCTGAAATGCGATGAGGAGACCATATCTCAAAGGAGGGCAGGCAACAGGTTACACGCGGTTACAAGGTCAGGTGAAATAAGAAGGGGTAAGTGACCACTGAAGTCCCTGGGTGGTGCAAAAAGTTAACTCACTTGGCTGCTAACTGGCAGGTTGGAGGTTGGAGTCCACCTGGAGTCCACCCAAAGTCATCTCAGAAGAAAGACCTAGCAATCCTCTTCCAAAAAATCAGCCATTGAAAATCCCATGGAGCACAGTTCTACTACAACACGTGGAGTTGCCATGAGTTGGCATGAACTTGGCAGCAAATGGTTCGTTTTAACTGTCCACTGCATTGAGCAGCCAGGAGGTCACTGGTGGCCTTCACCAGAGCAGTGGTGGGGATGGAAGCCATGCTGCAGTGGCCAGGAGAGATGGTAAGTGCAGACAATTCTTTCAAGAAGTTTAGCCTGGAGGGTAGAGGAGAGAGGGTGGGTGTCTCGTTTGCCCTCCAGGCAGCACCATCCACAAGGTACGCTCTGGCCGCCTGCCCTGGACTTGGGCGATCTAGAAGATATGGGAGTGGAAAAGGAATGTTTTTGGTGTTACTGTCAGTTTTGTTGGCTTCTTTAATGGGGAGGAGGTGTGTAGTTTAAGAATGGAAGGAATTTAAGGTATTTAAAAATTACAGTAACCTTACTTTCCAGTTTTGCCTGGGCAATCCTGGTCCTACCCACTAACCCAGGATCTTTACCAGTAGCTCCCCTTTCTCTCTCCAAAGTGAGTAGTGAATTATACAGTCACTCTATTTTAAATGCTGATGGTAACAAGCAAACCAAGATGGAAAGATTGAAGAAAAAAATATAAATAAGTCAGTTATTCTCAAATTGTAGTTCAACCTTCACCCGACTTGGCTGAGGTGCTTGTTGAACAGGTAGCTTCCTGGACCTGACCCACCCCAGTCATATTCCAAACATGCATCCTTGCAGGTGGGACTCAGAAATTGGCCTTTTTTTTAAAAAAAAAAAAATAAAGCTCCCCAGTTGTGATTCTTGTGGGCATTACATGTGAGGACCACTGGGATGCCTGATGGAGTTGGGGGACCCAGTAGGGGTGTGAAAGGAATCTAAAGTGCAATAAGAAGGGGAGGGAAGATGGGATATGCAGATGGGAAGTGTGTAGGTGGCAGAGGGGGGAAATGAACGAGGGGAGACCCCTCCTCACCTCCCACACCCCCCTCAGCTCAAGTGGGAGATGCAGGAAGTGAAGGTTGAGCGCCAGAGGACAGGAGGTCTAGAAAAAGGAAGAAAGTCTGAAACAACCACCGTAGGTGGAGAGGAGAGCAGAAATCAGGGCCACCTTAGCTCACTGTGCAGGGACCACAGCTCACGGGGAGCTTGAGTTTCTCAAATGCAGCACTGTTGACATTGGGGGTCAGATAATTGTTGGTTGTGGGGCTGCTCTGTGCACTGTAAGATGTTTAGCAGCATCCCTAGCCTCTACCCACTAGATGCCAGTAACGCCCCTCTGCCCAGATGTGACAGCCGAAAATATCTCCAGACATTGTCACATACGCCCTAGGCAGTGGCTGGGGGGCAAAGTCTCCCCAGTTGAGAAGCACTGACTTAGCTGTCAAGAGAAAGGGGTGGACAAGGGAATGGGAGCTGGGGTTGGGCAAAATGAATTATGCAGTCACCGGATAGAGAAAACAGAGGAGCCAAGAGTGTGGAAGTCTCCAGAAGGTGGAGGCTGAGGGACAGCAGGAAGAAGGAGTGGGAAAGCTGGAAGGAATGGAGATTGGGTCAGGACCTGAGAATCTAGGACTTAAAGATGTCAGAAGTGGAGCTTTGACGCTAAGGTCTAGGATGTGGTCGTGGGGAGGGTGGCTGAGATGGTGTCCAGAGAGAATGCAGCCTCAGGTTGAGGGTAGGTGGCAGCTGACGCTTGTATTCTGGGGAGGAGGGAGACATGAGTGACTCCTCTCCAGGAGAGTCAATCATCTGTAGTTGGCTGGAAAACAGTTCCCACTTCGATCAATGACTATTAACTCTACCAGGAGGGGACAGATGCCCCATTCAAGCAGCCTTTGAAAAAAGCAATAGTCAGTGGTCAAAGCCCCTGGAGGCATCATTTTCCCTTTGACCCATGCATAACGAGCTCAGCTAGAGCTGCCCCAGCCTCAGTTTCACCATCATCTGATTAAAGTCGGCCTCCCTCCCACCCCCACCGGCTCTGCTCCTGGCCCTCTTAGTGTGGGGCCCCGTTTTTCAGAGGGGCCACACCTGCAGGAGTACTTGAGTTTACCATGGGCTCTTCCTCCCTCTGACGTATATCATCCACATGACGTGGGTTAAAGGTTTCTCCACCCCGAGACCAATGGAATTTTGTTTCTCCTTTCAAAAGAACCTTGGAGGTTCTGAGAAACCCAAATTACTGAACTGTTTTACCATGAACTTCTTAGGAGAAGAGAAATTCCAGGCTACTAGAAAGAAATGATCATAAACACTAACACTGGAATCCCAGAGATCTGTCCCCCTCAAGGTGGCCTACTGGGAAGCAGAGGCAAGAGAGAAGCTTCGTGATGTTCAAACACTCCTAGAAGAGAGAGGGAAGGTCAGGCCTGACTAGCCTAAGGCCTGGCTTGCTTTTCCTCTACTGGGTAGAATGTACCCACAACATGCAGGAGTCTGGGTCACACACAGAGCAACTGCCCCAGAGCCCTTTTTGGCTCCCTGTTGGGGCCGCACATGTGAGGGTAGAAACAAGCATCCCGGACACGTGATGGTTAAGAGCTTGTGCTCTAGCATCACACAAACTAGCACTACCATATATTGGTAGCTGTTGACTTTGAGTAAATAGGTCACCTTCTTTGGGTCTCAGAGTCCTCATCTGTAAAATGGGCTTCCTCATAGCACCTCCCTCATGGGGCTATTCTGGCTGTGAGTGAGATGATGCAGGTAAAATGCATACAACAATGCTGGCCCCAAGTAAGCACTCAGTGGATGTTGGCTGCTCTTGTGATTCTACCAAGAAATCCCTCCAGGAAAACCCAGGAGCTGGCTGGCCTGTGTTTAAACCCAGCAAAGCCCTTCCCTCCTCCAAGCTCCCTGAATTTAGAAATGCAGATAATTTCTAAAGGAACCTGCTATTTACCAGGAGGGAAACGGGCTGGATAGGCAAATGGAAAGGACAAACAAGGCTGAGACAGGAATCCACTCTACAGAAGAAAAATAGTTTCTGAACACTTGAGGGACTCTTATGCACATTTAAAAAATTAATTTGCTAACCAGGGGCTACCAGAGCTATCCATTAAAGCAGATCCTCAGATCCTCCAGCAAGGTTTTATTTGTTGGGAATCAGTCCTCAGGTACCTGCAAGTAACACAGCTAAACTTCCTTTAAAAATAGAATTAAAGAAGGCAGGCAGATTCTTTAGTAGGGGGACGGGATGGGGAAGACCATATAGCTAAATGCGAGTCGCTGTCGAGGCTCCAGCTTTCCTGTTGGAACATGGACTCACGGTACTTATTACATGGAAGGAGCCCTGGTGGTGCAGTAGTTTAGAGTTCGGCTGCTAACCAAAAGGTCAGCAGTTTCAATCCACCAGCCACTCCCTGAAAATCCTGTGCAGGCAGCTCTACTCTGTCCTATAGGGTTGCTATGAGTAGGAATCGACTTGACGGCAACTAGTTTGGTTTTGGTTTTATTACATGGAAGGCCACCACCCGTCCGTCAGTTTGTGGTGGTTTGCATGTGGCTGGGATGCTGCAAGCTATGCCACTAGTATTTTAAATACCAGCAGGGTCACACATGGTGGGCAGGTTTCAGTGGTGCTTCCAGATTAAGACAGACTAGGAAGAAAGGCCTGGTGATCTACTTCTGAAAAGTAGCCAATGAAAACCTTATGGATCGTAACAGAACACTGTCTAACTTGCTTGCTTTGAACATGTCCTCAGAAGGAATCCATCCTAGAGAACATCGTGTTTGGTGAGGAAGAGGGCCAACGAGGGCAAGGGAGACCCTTGATGAGATGGATTGGCACAGTAGCCTCAAAAACGATTTGAACATGCCAGTGATCCTAAGGATGACACAGGTCCAGACAACATTTTGTTCTGTTGTACACAGGGTCGCCATAAGTCGGAGCTGACTCCAAGGCAGCTATTTATCTATCTATTTATGACATGGAAGGAAGGAGGAAAAGGGGGAAGGAGGGAAGGATGGGTGGAGGGATGGAGGGAGGGAATGAGGGGAGGGAGAGAGGAAGGGGGGACAAAGGGAGGGAAGAAAGGAGGGAAGGAGGGAGGGAGGGAGAAGGGAGCAGGTCATTGATGAGGAGTGTCATGAACCAAGGCTTCCGATTAATCCAATTCTGTGCATCTGAGGTCCATTCATGATATATTTATTGTTCTAAATTCAGATGTCACTAATTCAAACTGACCTTTCTCCCAAGTGGTCTGAAATGCCTGTTTTCATAAATGGTGGGGTTTTTTTTTGTTTGTTTGTTTTGTGTTTTGAATCATTTCTGTATAACTAAAATCTTGCACATATATACCTTTCAGCTTTCAGTCATAGACACATTTTTCTGGACAGACACACCAAGCCAGCTGGAATTCCGAGTCAGAATTTCTCAGAGATTCTCCTCCCTACCCTGCTGTCTTTTCAGATGATGGAACCAAAGCCCGTAGAAGTTGTGTGACTTGCTCAAAGTTACTAACTGAAGGGCCAGGCTGGTTGAGAGTCTGGCTGGGGGGTTAGAGACACAGTGAGTTAGAGTACGGCCCAGGAGAAGTGAGCTGACTCAGGGCAGCCGCCCACCCGCCACACTTCATCGCCATGTTGGTACCACGGCCCCTTTCTCTGCAGCGTTTGAAATTTTTTTGTTTTTAACTGTGGTAGATATATATGTAACAAAACATTTCACATTTCAGATGTACAGTTCAGTGACATTAATTATGTTCATTATGTTGTTCAGCCGAAACCCTTATCTGTTCCCAAATTGTACCATCCCCCTTAACAGAAGCTCAGTGTCACCTAAGCATTGAGTTCTCCTTTTCCCCTCCCTCAAACCTACCCCTGGTAACCACTAATAGACCTTAGTCTCTATACATTTGCCTATTCTGGATATTTCATATAAGTGGGATCATATAATATTTGTCCTTTTGTGACTGATTTATTTCCCTCAGCATAACGTTTTCGAGGTTCGTCCATGTAGCATGCAACAGGACTTCATTTCTCTTTATGGCTGAGGAATATGCCTGTGGTGGTTGGATTTTATTTGGCTTCATCGGAAATACTTTCCTCAAACTCTCTTTCTCTTCCTCCCTTTGGGAGCCCCTCTGGGACCCATGGCTGCAAAATGACCCAACAGCAAACTGGCTTCAGTTGAGTGCCTGCCTCCCTCAGCGCCCACTGGAGATCAGGCAAAAATTGGTAATTAAACATCTTGTCATTGGAAAGATTAGTCAAAATCAGGCTGACCTCGGACAACTGATGGAAATCTCGTTCCACACAAATTGCGGCACGGAAAATAATGATGGGTAATTAGTGCCTTTCAATCGGGGCTTTTTATCCATGATTTTCTAGGTGGCATCCATCATGATGAGAAGACAGAGACCCTGTCAACCAGGAGGGGACAGACTGGATGAGGAGTGGCCGCCGGGGACAGCTGGGAGGGCCCAGTCCACTAGCAAAGTTCTGAGCTCAGGCCCACAGGAAGGGCCATTGCTGGCACGTACTCTGTGCAGATTAGAAAGAGATGCCCCCAACAACTTAGTCAATTGGCATAACAAAATTCATAAAGATAGTGTTCTACATCCTAGTTTGGTGAGTAGTGTCTGGGGTCTTAAAAGCTTGCAGGCAGCCATCTAAGATACAACTACTGGCCTGTACTTACATGGAACAAAAGAGAATGAAGGGAACCAAAGGCTCAAGGAAGAAACTAGTCCACAGAACTAATAGCCCACATTAACGACAACCTCTTCTAACCTGTGTCTTGGAAGAAGTACAACCAGAATGTTCCTAAGAAGGAAGGATGGTGAGACTACGTCTTACATACTTTGGACATGTTGTCAGAAAGGATCAGTCCCTAGAGAAGGACATCATGCTTGGTAAAGTACAGGGTCAGCAAAAAAGAGGAAGACCCTACAGGAGATGGATCGACACAGTGGCTACAACAATGGGCTCAAGCATAACAATAATTGTGAGCCTCTACCCACTAGATGCCAGTTGCCAGCCCCCTCCTGGTTGTGACAACCCAAAATGTCTCTTTTTCTCGTTGTTAGTTGCCGTTGAGTTGATTCCTACTCAGGGCGACCCCATGTAACAAAGTAGAACTGCTCCACAGAGTTTTCTTGGCTGTAATCTTTTTGGAAACAGATCTCCAGGTCTTTTTACCTCAGTGCCCCTGGGTGGGTTCAAACTGCCAACTTTTAGGTTAGTCGTCAAGCAGAAACCATTTGCATCACCCAGGGGAGTGTCCTGATTCCCTACCACGGGCGGATTAACCAGTAAGCAAGGTATTAAAAAAAAACAACCTTTGCTGTCAAGTCAATTCCAACTCATAGTGACCCTATAGGACAGGGTAGAATTGCCCCATAGGGTTTCCAAGGAGCACCTAGTGGATTTGAACTGCTGACTTTTTGGTTAGCAGCCATAGCACTTAACCACTACACCACCAGGGTTTCCCAAGCAAAGTATGCACAGGCTTAATTGTGAAGCTGTCCTGACTAAAGAACTGTATCCTCAGTTGTTCTTGATCCTGAACCTGTTACTTCTTTAATAAACCCCATAAATGTGAGTACGGTCTGTGAGTTCTGTGTGGCCATTGCAATGAATTATCAAACCCAACAGAGGAGTAGAGAGCTCTGTGGGAGGGATGGCTGGAGTCAGAATTGGTAAAAAGGTTGGAAAGATGAGGTACTCTGACCTCCACCTCATGGGAATCAGCCTTGGGCTGATGCTGATGATCTTGATTCTCTCTCCTTCCCCTTGTGAAATTAGACAAGGTCTGACACCGCTGCAACATTTTTTTTTACAGGACTATATCAGTAAAGAAAACAGAATGTGGGGGACAGGAGCAGATTATCCAATAGGCAAGGTCCACACAGGCTTACTTGTGCTTACTTACTAATCTGTAGTGAACAATTTCACCAGTTTTTCACTACATCAAAGATGTGGTGAAAGCCATGTGAAATTGTTCACTACGCATTAGTAAGTAAATACAATTAAGTAAGTTATGCAGGACAGCTTCTCGGCTGTGCCCACAGGCAGGCCTCTGTCTCTCAGCCCCTCGACCCCTTGGCCCGAGGCCTGGCCTCTGCCCTGCTCGGGCAAGTGTTACAAAACTCCTTAGCTCTGCTAATTAGTGTCCAGAGGGACCCTACTCTGCCAGTAAGCCTTGGCCTGAAGGCACTCAGCTCTCTCGCTCTGTGGTCAGTGAGCCTAGCTCTGCCAAGTGCCCAGAGGCATTCTACTCTGCCAGGAAGCCTTCTGCCCAAAGGCACTCAACTCTCTTGCTCTGTGGGTCAGCACACCCACTGTAGCTACCTTGCTCCACGGGCTGGGAAGCCCACTGTGCCATCTCACACAGGCATCCTGATTCTGTTGCCGCTGATTCTCTGCCACCATTTGTCATCATCTCATGCCATCTCTGGTTTTACAGCTCTCTTTGTCCCCTGGGTCTAGTAAGTTTTCAGCACAGGGACCCCAGGTCTAAAGGACACGCTCCACTCTTGGCTCTTCTTCTTGGTGGTAATGAGGTCCCCTCTCTGCGTATGGGATTGGCTCCCTTTAAACCTAGCAGGGAGCCCCGGTGGCACAGTGGTTAAGAGCTTGGCTGCTAACCAAAAGGTCAGCAGTTCAAATCAACCAGCTTCTCCTTGGAAACTCTATGGAGCAGTTCTATTCTGTCCTGTAGAGTCACTATGAGTCAGAATTGACTAAATAGCAACAGGTTTGGTTTACAGGTTTTAAGCCTAGCAGGATGGCAGAACTGACCAATCCACTTGTTAGGGTTCTATATCCTTATTTGCATGGTCCCACCCCCACAAGGTTTCCATACACCTTATTTGCATTATTAGCAAGTTGTCCAATCCCTGTGGTGGGCCACAAGCAGCTTATTTGCATAGTCCCACCCAATCATTTTGTGGGAGTTACAAGACCATGCATGGTTAGAAGGGCCATATTAAGTAATACATTGCACCACAGTCTCAGGACCCAGAACAGTACCTGTCACAGGGTAGACCCTCAGCAAGTTATTTGTTGAATGAGTAAATGATTCTTAGTTGTGTTTTCTCCCTTTGTTTGAAGCTTCACTTCTTTCACTAACAAAAAGGGAAGAATATCCGGACAATAAATGAAGAGAGATGGGTGAGGGTTAAATCTTTAAGACAATGAGCTATTAGCTAGTCAGATCATAGTTATCGGTACAAATAGAAGAAGTAGCCCAGAAAATGCTAAAGTATAGATAATCCAATAAGAATTTGTATTTAGACCCCCAAAAGATAAAATACTTAGGAATAAATCTAACCAAGGATGTAAACGACTTATACAAAGAAAACTACAAAACACTACTTAAAGAAAGCAAAAGAGGCCTATATAAATGGAAAAACATACCATGCTCTTGGACAGGAAGACTTAACATTGTGAAAATGTAAACACTACCCAAAGCAATATATAGATATAATGCAATCCTGATCCAAATCCCAACTTTGCCAAAATGGAAAAACTAATCACTAAATTTATATGGAAGGGAAAGAGGCCCCAAATAAATGAAGCCTTATTAAAAAAAGAACAAAGTAGAAGGTCTCATACTATCTGATGTCAGAGCCTACTATACAGTCATGGTAGTCAGAACAGCCTGGTACTGGTACAATAACAGACACATAGACCAATGGAACAGAATTAAGAACCCAGATGTAAATCCATCCACCTATGGACAGATGATCTTTAACAAAGGACCAAAGGTTATTGAATGGGGAAGAGACAGTCTTCTTAACAAATGGTGCTGTTAAAATTGGATATCTATCTGTAGAAAAATGAAACAGGATCCATGTCTCACACCGTATACAAAAACTAACTCAAAATGGATCAAAGACCTAAATATAAAACCTAAAACTATAAAGGTCATGGAGGAAAATTGAGGGGCAACACTAGGGGCCCTGATATATGGCATAAATAGATTACTAAACAACTGAAAGTGCGCACAGAGAACAAAATGAACTAGATAAATGGGACCGCCTAAAAATTAAACACTTCTGTTCAACAAAAGACTTCTCCAAAAGAATAAGAGAACCCTGGGGAAAAAAATTTTGTCTATGACATATCCGACAAGGGTCTGATCTCTAAAATTTACAGAAAAATTCAGCACCTCAACAACAACAACAAAAAAGACAAGTAATCCAATTAAAAAATGGGCAAAGGAAATGAACAGACACTTGACCAAAGAAGACATTCAGGCTGCTAACAAACATATGAAGAAATGCTCACGACAGTCAGTAATTAGAGAGATGCAAATCAAAACTACAATGAGATACCATCTCATCCCGACATTACTGGCATGAATCAAAAAAACAGAAAATAACAAATGTTGGGGAGCTTGTGGGGAGGTTGGAACTCTTATACACTGCTGGTGGGAATGTAAAATGGTACAACCACTATGGAAATGGTATGGAGCTTCTTCCAAAAGCTAGAAATAGAAATACCATATGACCCAGCAATCCCACTCCTAGGTATATACACTAAAGATATTAGAGCCATGACACGAATAGACATATGCACATCTATGTTCATTGCAATATTATTCACAACAGCAAGAAGGTGGAAGCAACCTAAATGCCCATCAACAGATGAATGGATTAACAAACTGTGGTGCATACACACAATGGAATACTACACAATGATAAAGAATAATGATGAATCCGTGAATCATTTCACAACATAGATGAATCTGGAGGACATTATGCTGAGTGAAATAAGTCAATCACAAAAAGACAAATATTGTATGAGACTACTTTTATAAAGTAACAAAAAAAGGTTTACGCACAGAAAAAAAAAAAAAAAGAGTCTTTGATGGTTAGCAGGAATTGGAGGGGGAAGGAGGGAAAATTACCAAACAGATAGTCCAAAAAACCAAAACCAAACCCGTTGCCGTTGGGTTGATTCTGACTCATAGTGACCTTATAGGACAGAGAACTGCCCTACAGGGCTTCCAAAGAGTGGCTGGTAGATTCAAACTAGAGCTCTTAACCACTATGCCCAAAGAGATCCAAAGAGGTAGTAGACACGAGTTAATATTGGTGAAGGGAAAGGCAATACACAATATGGGCGAAGTCAGCACAGCATGACCAAGGCAAGACAGGACACTGAGAGGAATGCAGGAATTATGGACAACTATGGAGCCCTGGGAAACCCTGGTGGCATAGTGGTTAAGAGCTACGGCTGCTAACCAAAAGGTTGGCAGTTCGAATCCACCAGAAGCTCCTTGGCAACCCTATGGGGCAGGTCTACTCTGTCCTACACGGTTGCTATGAGTCAGAATCGACTCAGTGGCAATGGGTACGGAGCCGTAGTGGCACAGTGGTTAAGAGCTCAGCTGCTAACCAAAAGGTCAGCAGTTCAAATCCACCAGCCATTCCTTGGAGGCCCTATGGGCCATTCTACTCTGTCCTATAGGGTAGCTATGAATCGGAATCTACTCGATGGCAATGGGTTTGTTGGTTTGTTTTTTATGGTAACTACTATAGCATAGACAATCCTCAACAATAAAATCAACAAACAATAATCTATGAATTTATACATAGATAGATGGACATGCCAAGAGGTGAGGAAGGGGGTAAGGGAACACACTCACTGGCAGATGTAAGTTTGGAGGTGGAAATTTCTAAATGCATGATTGTAGGTGCCCCTCATATATTAATATAGACAATAGAACACACAAGTGACACAGTCGGGGAAACCTCTTAGACATAACTAAACCCTTACGGGATGACTTTCCCAGCCTCAAAGGCAAAGGACCATAGACTCAGGGGACATCTATATCAATTGGCACAACGTAGTTCTTAAAGACAGTGTTCTACATCCTGCTTTGGTGAGTAGCATCTGGGGTCTTAAAAGCTTGAGAGTTGCCTTCTAAGATACAACTATCAGTCTCTTCTAGTCCAGAGCAAAGGAGAGAGAAAAAAACTGAAGACCCAAGGGAGCAATTAGTCCAAAGGACTAATGGACCACGTGAACCACAGCCTACCCGACCCTGAGACCAGAAGAACTAGATGGTGCCTGGCTACCACCACCAACCTTTCTGACCAGGGACACAATAGAGGGCCCCAGAGAGAATGTGAGAAAAATATAGAACAAAATTCACATTCCTAAAAAAAGGCCAGACCTACTGGACCCATAGGGACTAGAGGAACCCCCAAGACTATCACCCAAAGATAACCTTTGAACTTGGAACTGAAGCTATTTCTGGAGGTCACCTTTCAGTCAAATAATAGATTGGCTTACAAAATAACAATATCACTCGTGAGTAATGTGCTCCCTTAAACAGTCATGCTTGGTCAAATGGTCAACAGTTACCCAAAATAAAGATGTGACGGCAGGAAGGGAAGGAAAACTAGATCAATGGAAATAGAACAAACAGAGCAGAAATTATGAGAATGCATACACATTGTGAAAATTGTAACCAACGTCATGGAACAATTTGTATAAAATTGTTAAATGGGAACCTAATTTGTTGTGTAAACTTTCACCCAAGACACAATAAAATATTTTTTTTAAAAAAAGAAAAAGAAAGGGGTACCCCCTCTGGGGAAACCAATTCCAAATTTCAGCCCTTGCCTTGGTCCTTTCAGCCAAGTGCCCTCATGCAAAGCACCACAGTACCTAGTGGCGCCTTCTTTAGCCCATTAGGCCAGCTCTGGGCTCTGATCACCACAAAGGGATGGGTTTGGGGGAAGGACGGCATCAAAAATTGAGAATATGCCCCAAACACACCTCCAACATCCTTCCTTTCAGTAGCTTGTGGAGATCTGACATCTGTGAAGCTATCTTACCAGTTGCCATTGAGTTGACTGTGATGCATGGTGACCCTAAGTGGGTCAGAATACAACTGTGCTCCGCAGGGTTTTCAGTGGCTGATTTTTTGGTAGCAGTTTGCCAGGCCTTTCTTCCAAGGCACCTCTGGCTGGACTCAAACCTCTAACTTTTGGTGAGCAGTTGAGCGCGTTAGCCTTTTGCACCACCCAGGGACTCCGAATCTATCTTAATTCTTCTTAAATCTGATTTTATTGTTATCCTATGTTAAGCAGTGATGTGGCATAAACATCCCATCTACTGTCGTTGGACTAACTCAGCCCTTTCAAAACGCCATTTAATCCTCACAGTAATCATGGGTGCGAGGCCATATAGTTTAGTGGTTAAGAGCTGGACTGCCTGCATTTGAATCCCAGTTCTGCCCCATATGAGTTGTTTAACCTCTCTGTGCCTCAGTTTCCTCATCTGTAAAATGGGGGTGATAATTATAGTACCCATCTCATAGGGAGGTCTTGAGGATTAGTGGGTGAATACAGAAAAGAACTTAGAGCAGTGCCTGGTACACAGTAAGTGCTCGATAAATGTTAGTAATTGTTACCAGTACCCTTATTCAGCTTCCATGTATATTCCCTAAAGAGTTCAATCCCACAGCAAGCCACAGTGTCTTACTCCCTCTCTCCTTCCATCATTCATCCACCCACACATCCACCCATCTGCCCATTTTATCACGCGTTTGCACGCCTGCACCATATGCTGGAACTTCCACCTAGAAAGTCTCTTTACCGCCAAAACCAAAAAACCAGTTGCCACTGAGTTGATTCCAACTCATTGCAACACCACGTGTATCAGAGTAGAAATGGGCTCCACAGAGTTTTCAATGGCTGATTTTTCTGAAGTAGATCACCAGGCCTTTTTTCCAAGGTGCCTCTGGTAGACTCAAACCTCCAACCCTTCAGTTAGCAGCCAAGTGCGTTAACTGTTTGCACTACCCAGGGGCAAAGAGGGCCCTTATTCTGGCACCACTAGAACGAACTGCCCAGCACTGACCTTTCTCCTGGGAACCGACATCCAACCCCAACACACATGTATACACTAGTCACACTAGTGCGCTCCCTCTCTCTATTTTCATATGTACATATGCACAGAGCTTGAACAGGAATTGCCACATTCTTACAGACCTCCACCCCTCAGCCCAGCTGACTGGCCAAGGGTAGGCTCCTGACCCAACCTGGGCCAGTGAATCGCTTCCATGAGATTTTCAGCATCAGGGCTACCTCTTTAGGGATAGAAACAGTAAGACGGACAGCTCAAGAGCTGATCAATGTGCAGTGAGAGAGAAAAATATAGAAGATGGCAGCAGAGACGAGCAACAGCCAGAGTCAGGGCATGCTGGGAACCTTAGTTGCTGCTGACAGTTGTCTCAAGCCCCAGCAACACCTCTGTCTAGGTGAGTGAGCACAGCCTGATTCTCTGATGCCTTGGCTCACACTAGGGGGCTTCTGACACTGGACCCAAAGAGTAACTCATACACCATCTCATTCATTCATTTACCCACTTACTCACACATTTATCCAATTACTATCCTTTGAGTATCTACCATGTGACAGACACTGTTCTAGCCCTGGAGACGCATTGCTGAACAAGGTGGACAAGGTCCCTGCCCTCAGGGAGAGACAATACCATATTTAATTGACTCTAAGCTATGCCATCTTTCACATTTTAACATCTTGGCAATGAGAATGCATCTTAAATTGATGGCATGCCATAGTTTAATTTAATTAGTGGATCCAAAAACAATGGTATGTCTTACAATAGATGATGTCATAGATTTAAAGATATATGATTAATTAGTGTGACAAGACTGCTATGAATTCACCAAAAGCCATTTCATTTCCTTCCTGGACACCAGAAAGACTACATTTCCCAGTCACATTTGCAGTTAGCCGTGACCATGTGACTAGGCCCTGGCCAATGGAATGTGGGCAGAAGCGATGTAAGCCACTCCCCTGTCTGGCCTACAAAAATCTCCCATGCTGCTCCTCCTCCCTCTCTCTGTTCCCACCCCCGCATCTGTAGGCCACAGGCAGAGGATCTAGAAGGGGACTCCACGGCCCTGGGGGACGGGAAAGTTACAAATTAAAAGGAGCCTGGGCCCTTAAATTACCTCATGAAAGGCTGCCTGCTGAACACCCTCGCCAAAAGATTATGTGGGGAAGATGTAAACTTCTATCGTGTTTTTTTTAAGAAAAGTTGTCATCAGGTTGATTCCGACTCATGGCAACCCCATGTGTGTTATAGTAGATCTGTGCTCTGTAGGGTTTTCAATGGCTAATTTTTCAGCAGTAGATTGCTAGGCCTTTCTTCCAGGTACCTCAAACTTCCAACCATTCTAGATTGTTAAAAAGGAGCCCTGGTGGCACAGTGGTTGACAGCACAGAACAACAGCAGATTGTTAAAAGGGAAAAATAAACTTTTCTTCTTTGTCTAGATCCAGACCCTTCTCTCTGGAGCTTCCAATTATAGTTTATACATCTCTACCCCTCAGAACCTATGACACAAGTCAAACCCCCCTCCCACCTGACAGCCTTCTAGATTGCTGAAGGCAGCTTCCTGCTCCCTGGTGAGCCCTCTCCTGGCCAGGAGCAACATCCCCTGGGCCTAGAATCATTGCTCCTCACACTGATTGTCCTCCAAGGAGAACAATCCATCTGGCCTGTCTACTCCTCTAAAGGAGGGGCCTCAGAACTGAGCACAGCAAAGTGGTACCACCTCCCTCATCCTGGACACTATACTTCTATTCATGCAACCCAAGATGGAATCAGCACTGCTGACTTCCACTCCACTCCTTGTGCAATAAAACATCTGCGTCTCTTTGGTGTGTGTTGTTGCTGGGCCTCGCTGCCCCCTCCTCATGTGTGTTCCCATAGGGCCGTGCGCAGACCCAGTGACGAGGCAGCACTCCCATCCACCCCCTGGTCACGAAGGTGGCCCTTCCCATTGGGCTTATGCACAGCAGGGATGACATGGGAAGCTTGGGGCTCCCACCATTCATGTCACTTCCCGACTCATTTTTTCAGTCTTTGCGTCAATGGACAGTCTGGGTGGATGACAGAGACATCTTAACTTAGGTGGACAGGTGGGGACCTGGCACTGCAGCCAAGTGGGAACCTGGTACTGATGTCTGCAATAGTGCCCATCTCCGGAGGGCTTCCTCTAGGATAGGCTTGCGTCTATATTCGCTAAGTCATTTATTCCTGAGAAGAACCTGTTGAAGTAGATACTATCATTCTCCCATTTTACAGATGAGGAAACTGAGGCCCAGATGTGGCAAGTATCTTGGCAGGGATCCCCCAGCCAGAAAGTGCTAGAGTGAGTTATGATGCACAGGGGAAGGAGTCATAACACTCCTTTGCTCAAAACTGCCAGGGGCTTCCCGCAGTGTGCCCAGTGTGGTATAGATTGAATTGTGACCCCCAAAATATGTACTGAAATCCTAGCCCCTATGCCTGCGGATGCAGTGTAATGTCATCCCCTTCCATAATGCCATCTAATATACTGTGGTCAATTGATCAGTTGAGGTTTATCAGTGTGGGGTGTATCCTAAACCGAATCATTTCTGAATTATATAAGGAGCAAATTAGACACACACAAACACACACACACACACACAGGAAGACAGATGCCATGTAAGGATCACCAAGGAACCAAGGAATGCCCAGTACTACCAAAACTCTTGACTCAGCGGGGCCAAGACCCTGATTTAGACTTTTAACCTCCAAAACTGTAAATAAATTTGTGTTCTTTAAAGCCACATGTGGTATTTGGTGTGGTATTTGTGTTATAGCCAAAAAACCAAACCCATTGCCGTCAAGTCCATTCTGACTCATAGTGACCCTACAGGACAGAGTAGAACTGCCCCATAGGGTTTCCAAGGAGCATCTGGTGGATTCGAACTGCCGACCTTTTGGTTAGCAGCAGTAGCGCTTAACCACTGCACCACAGGGTTCCCACTGTGTTACAGCAGCACCAGGAAATTAAGACACAGTAGAAGCATGTGTCCTCATCTCCTTACTGCAGCTTGAAAGGCCCCCCAGGATCTGACCTTGCCACCCCTGTGATGCCTTCTCCTGCCCACTCTCTGCTGTGGTCACTCCATTCCAGCCACACTCCTTACTGTGCAGTTTCTTGACTGCACGGATCATGCTCCCCGCTCGGGGTCTCTGCCCCCTGTAGGGCTTTGTCTGTTGTGTTCCCTGCTGTACACTGCCAGGCACACAGTAGGTGCTCAATAAATATTTGTTGACTGAACAAAGGTACCAAATGAGGTCTGAGAGTTGGGTGGGATGTGAGGATGCCCAACCAAACCGTGTCAGACAGCCCCTAAGTCCAACATCCCCTCATGATGTGACAGCCTTGGGCCTGAGTCACAGGGCAGGACCAGAGTCAGAGAAGGAGCCAGCTGGTGCCCAGGAGCAGAACCCACAAAGACCTGGGGCAGGCCCCCCTAGTGCCCCTAAAGGAGCAACCTCGCAATCGGTTCCAATCGAAATCTGTTCATCCGGGTTAAAGACCTTACGGATGGTGTATGGATTTTTCTTGCTTTCTGTTTTTGTTTGTTTTAAAGCACTCAAAACTATGTGATGTTTTTGGCAAGGAACTTAGAAAGGCTAGAGTCTGAGACCCATTTACCGAGAAATCTGGTTTCAAAATGTTAAAAAAAATATATGTTAACACAGAAATTAATGGAATTCATGAAAACTTGCGGGAAGTGGACTTAAGAAAAGGTGGCCTGACTTCAGAGCCAGAACCTCTGAGCACCAGGATGCTACCTTCCTGTGTACACAAAACCCAGCCACAGCGCTCCCCACCCTCGTGCCAGGGGTAGGGGGGCACACAGGATGTGGCAGGAGGATCCTAGGCCAGCTGACCTGGGTTTGAATCAGCCTCTGTCACTTACTTACTCTGCAACCAGTTGTTTAACCTCTCCATGCCTCAATTTCCTCAACTGCAGAATGGGTATACAGAAACATCTACCTCATGGCGTTTTCGCTGATGATTAAATGACATACTAAACATAAAGTACGGAGAGCAGAGTCTGCAGACAGTAAGTGCTTAATGAATGTTGCTGCTGTTAGTTGTTGTCCAGTAGGCTCATAGCGACCTTATGCATAACGGAATAAAACATCGTCCAGTCCCGTGCCATTGTTGCAGCCATTGTGTCAATCCACCTCACTGAGGGTTTCCTTCACTTCCGCTGGCCCTCTGCTTTACCAAACATGATGCCCATCTCCAGTGATTGATCCCTCCTGATGATGCATCCAAAGTAAGCGAGTCAGTAAATGTTAGCCATGACTATACCATCCCTCAGCTCTCTTGGGTGCAGATTCTTTCATCCACAACAAGGATGGCCCCTGACAATTTGGGTCTCAGTTGTCTCCTCTGCAAACTGGGTACAAGAAGGAAAGGACGAAAGGAGTATGCAAGCACATGCTTTACAAAGGGGCAGCAGAGGTGGGGGCACTCCCAGGCTCCTTGGCCCTCCCCTTATCTGGGCTGTTGCGGCGGTGGTGGCTGGATTCTACCCACATCGCCTTGCCCTTGGAAAGGCTGTCACTTATCACGCTGACTTCTCCAGATGGGGCATTTTGACTATTGATCTGATAAATAAACAGCCTGGTGGCTCGATCAGAATGTTATTTTGCATTTCAATTACTGCTCACTAATGCAACCTTCATCCCGACAAGATGCTGCTGGCAATGACACCGACCCACCACGGGCCTGAGAGCTGGGGCCACCCCTGCCAGCACCAAACTGGATTATGGCTCTCCCTTCTCCACAGAAAGACAGAGCAAAGGTGGAGGAGAAGGCAGTGGCTCATGGGCAGCAGGCGGGGAGGAGGAGAGGAAACATCCCGGGAACAAGCGGAGAACTGGCAGGGCAGATATGGGCGCAGGGGCTGCCTTCCTCAGCTGCATCATGCCTGCCAGGAAGGGTCCTTGTGGCTGCAGTTGTACCAGATGGGGACCCAGTTAACCTAGCAGTGCCCTCTGCATGTCTTCCCTGCATCTGTAGACAGGACCCAAGAAAAAGCACCCTACTTCACTGGGCTGTTGTAAGGAGACCATGAGAAAACAGACATGGGAGCCCTTTTGCTTTCTTTCTTTCTTTTTTTAAGCACTTATTACGAGCAAAGTGGAGCCCTGGTGGCTCAGTGGTTAAGCATTTGCCTGCTTACCAAAAGGTCAGCAGTTTGAATCCACCGGTCGTTCCTTGGAAACCCTATGGGGCAGTTCTACTCTGCCCTATAGGGTTGCTATAGTCGGAATTGACTCAACTGCAACGGGTTTGGTCTGGTTTATGAGCAAAGTTAAGGAGCCCTGGTGGCTCAACGGTTAAATGCTTGGCTGCTAACCAAAAGTTTGGTGGTTCGAACCCTCCAACAGCTCACAGGAAAAAAGACCTGGCAATCTGCTCCTATAAAGATTACAGTGTAGGACACATGAAGAAATGCTCACAATCATTATCCATTAGAGAAATGCAGATCAAAATTACAATGAGATACCATCTCACCCCAACAAGGCTAGCATTAATCCAAAAAACAGAAAATAATAAATGCTGGAGAGGTTGTGGAAAGACTGGAACACTTATACACTGTTGGTGGGAATGTAAAATGGTACAACCACTTTGGAAATCATTTTGGTGCTTCCTTAAAAAGCTAGAAATAGAAGTACCATATGATCCAGCAATCCCACTCCTTGGAATATATCCTAGAGAAATAAGAACAGTCACACGAATATATGCACACCCTTGTTCATTGCAGCACTGTTCACATAGCAAAAAGATGGAAACAACCTAGGTGCCCATCAACGGACAAATGGATAAACAAATTATGGCATATCCACGCAATGGAATACTATGCAACCATAAAGAACAACGATGAAGCCATGAAACATAACATGGAGGAATCTGGAAGGCATTATGCTGAGTGAATTTAGTCCGTTGCAAAAGGACAAATATTGTGTCCACTATTATAAAAACTCAAGAAAAGGTTTAAATACAGAAGAAGGCATTCTTTGATGGTTACGAGGGTGGGGAGGGAGGGTGACGGTTATTCACTAGCTAGATAGTAGACAAGTATTATCCTAGGTAAAGAGAAGGACAGCACACACTACAGGGGAAGTCAGCACAACTGGGCTAAACCAAAGCCAAGAAGGTTCCTGAATACAATCAAACACTTTGAGGGACAGAGTAGCAGGGGCAGGGGTCTGGGGACCATGTTTTCAGGGGACATCTAGGTCAATAGGCATAACAAAGTTTATTAAGAAAATGTTCTGCATCCGACTTTGGTGAGTGGTGTCTGGGGTCTTAAAAGCTTGCAAGTGGCCATCGAAGATGCATCAATTGGTCCCAACCACCTGGAGTAAAGGAGAATGAAGAACACCAAAGACACAAGCAAAGTATTAGCCCAAGAGACAGAAAGGGCCACATAAACCAGAGACTTCATCAGCCTGAGACCAGAAGAACTAGATGGTGCCTGGCTACCACCAACGACCATCCTGACAGGGACAGAGAGTCCCTGATGGAGCAGGAGAAAGCTAAGGTGCAGAACTCAAATTGTAGTAAAAAGACCAGATTTAATGGTCTGTCTGAGACTGGAGGAACCCCAGAAAGCATGACCCCCGGACTCTCTATCAGCCCAAAACTAAAACAATTTCCAAGGCCAACTCTTCAGACAAAGATTGGACTGGACTGTGTGACATAAAATGATACTCGTGAAGAGTGTGCTTCTTTGCTCAAGTAGATACATGAGACTAAACAGCCAGCTTCTGTCCAGAGGTGAGATGAGAAGGCAGAGAGGGTTAGGAGCTGGTTGAACAGACATGGGGAATCAGGGGTGGAAAGGAGGAGTGTGCTGTCACAGTTTAGGGAGAGCAATTAGGGTCACATAACCATGTATGTATAAATTTTTGTAGAAGAGACTAACTTGGAATGTAAACTTTCACTTAAACTACAACAATAAACAAAAAATAAAATAACGGGAAAGAAAAAGATTACTGTCTAGGAATCCCTATGAAGAAGTTGTACTCTGTCCTATAGGATCACTGTGAGTCAGAGTCAACTCCATGGCACACAGAAGCAACAACAGCATTAGCAATGTATGGGGCATTGGTGATTCAGTGGTAGAATTTTCGCCTTCCACGTGGGAGGTCTGGGTTCGATTCCCACCCAATGCATCTTACGTGCAGCTACCACCTGTCTGTCAGTGGAGGCTTGAGTGTTGCTATGATGTGGAAACAGTTTTCAGCAGAGCTTCCAGACTAAGATAGACTAGTAAGAAAGTCCTGGTGTTCTACTTCCAAAAACTAGCCAGTGAAAACCCTACAGAGCACAAGGGTCCAAACAGAGACCAATCATGAGGGTGGTGCAGGACCAGGCAGTATTTTGTTCCGTTGTTCATGAGGTCACTATGAGTCAGGACCAACAACATGGGCAGAGAACTTTATACATTGAAGTTTATTTAATTCTCAAAACAACTCTGGAGGTGGGGTGCTACTTTTAGCCCTATTTTACAGACAGGAAAATCAAGGTACATAGGTGGTGAGTCTCATGGGTCACACAGCTTTACAGTGCATTGTCTTGAACACCAATTGCCCTGACATTAATGTTTGGGGGTTTAGCTCCAGAAGACTGAGGACCGTCTCTGGAGAAGTGAGGTGACTTCAAACATGGTGGCTTCCTCCTTCTCCTGGCTGGACCACCTTAAAAGGTAGGCGTGTGGGATTTTAAAAGAAGCAGAAGAGAAACAGCTTCAAAGGTGATGGCAAAATTTGGAAATGGATAATGGAATTATAATCTCCTAGCTTACATAGCAGGTGTAAAAAAATAAATAAATAAAAAAGCATTTCTTCTGAGTTCTTATTAAGCCTGGTAGAAAATCCCAGGGACTACCTGGTAAGACTTCTGCCCTAACTTGGAGGCTGTGTGTCCTTGAGACAGTCGCTTGCCCTATCTGGTCTCAGTCATTCTACTTCCCTGTCTGGCAAATGGAGAACACCCTAGCCATCTATCAGAGAGTCCTGAAGACCCAGGACAGGAAGCAGGAGGTAGCACAGCGGGCCTCGGGAAGAAAGCTGGCCCACTGATCTGAAGATTTATCAGCTATGCCACAAGGGAGCACAGGGAGGCTGGGCACCAGTCCTGAGCTTCTCGCTCAAGCTGGTTTCATGGGTAAATCACAGGTTAAAAATGAAATCACCAAAGGGAAAAAAAAAAGACCCACATTACAAAATGAAAAGCTCGCTGTAACACAATGGCCTGAGATCAATATGACATGTAAAGATTGGGAATCCATAACTCTCCAGTCTCCCACCCGATGTGTCTGCCTGGCCAAACCCCAGCCCTCCTGTCCCATATGACCCACCCCCTCCATCCCAGGATCCAGGAGGGTAGGGCTTCTTCCACTCACCTCCACCTCAGAGCTGCCTCCCCATCTGCTGGCTGGCTCAGGCCACTCTAAGCTGGAAAGAGCAGCAAATCTGGACTCTCAAGGTCCAGGTTCAAGCCCTGGCTTTGCCACTTCCTTCTCTTGTGACCTTGAGCAAGTTCTCTACCTTCTCTGAGCCTCAGTTTCTTCACCTCTGAAACAGGGACAACCCATTCTGCTTACTCCTGGGGTTGTTGTGAAGATTAAATTAGGATCTTATTTTCAAAACTTTTGTAAACCGCCATCTCATGCAAAGTTGTCCCGACCTCATGGCCACCCTCTCTCTGGCATTTCACCCCTGGCTCAGGAAAGGAAAGGAAATGTCTTCAGGCTACTCAGTCCCACTAGGTGCTCACCCACACGATGAAAAAGAACCTTGAGTTAAGGACAACTGTATGTCCCTTCCAGTTAACTCTCACCAGGTCACCAGAGCAAGTATTATCCCCCTTACTGTATGGATGGAAGGAAACCCTGGTGGCAGAGTGGTTGAGAGCTACATCTGTTAACCAAAAGCTTGGCAGTTCGAATCCACCAGCTGCTCCTTGGAAATTCTATGGGGCAGTTGTACTCTGTCCTGTAGGGTCGCTATGAGTCGGAATGGACGCAACAGCGGCGGGTAGTATGCATGGAAAGGTCCCTGGGTAGTGCGAGTGGTTTACAATCGACTGCCAACCTAAAGGTCCGAACCCACCTACAGGCTCCATGGAAGAAAGGTCTGGCAATCTGCTTCCATAAACATTATAGCCAAGAAAACTCCATAGAGCAGTTCCACTCTGTAACACATGGGGTCGCCATGACTTGGAATTGATTCGACGGCAAGGGGGTTTGGTTTTGATGTGGATGAAGGAGGTGAGGCATGAAAGGCTTCCTTGCTCAGCATCACTTAGTGAGTGGAGGGCAGAGCTAGGATTTGAACTCAGGTCCCTCTGCCTCCAGAGTTCTGAACTCAGCATTTCACAGCCTCTCGACATCACAACGCCAAACGGAAAAAAAGTTTAAAAATGCAAAAGTTAAAAATGCCTACACAACATTCCTCAAAACTGGCAAGGTCATGAAACCAAGGGAAGTCTGAGGAGCTGCCCAGACCAGCAGGGCTAAGGAGACATGACAACTGAATGCAGTGTAGGATCTTCGATTGGATCCTGGGAACACAGAGAGGACATTGGCAGGAAAACGAGTGAAAACTGAATGAAGTGTGGAGTTTAGTTAATAGCGATGCGTGCATGTCAGCTTCTTAGTGTGACAAAGGTACCGTGGCAATGTAAGACGTTGCAGAAGGGAAAACTGGCTGAGGGGCACACAGAATGCTCTGTACTATCTGCAACTTCTCAGTAAATGCAACTCTGCTCTAAAATAAAAAGCTAGGGGGAAAAAAAAAGTATAAAAGCCCTACCCCTGCCTCTTGAAGGGACGGTGAGGAGCCAGTGTGTCTGTCCAGCTGACCTGTCCTTAGGAGACATTTGCATTCCAACCTCTAGCTCCTCCTTCAAGCCAGAGGTTGATGGCATGACAAGTGTCATGGGGCCTCAGGACAGACCTTGCCCTTCCCTGTCTCTGCACCTTTGCACTATAGCTCCACTGCCTGGGGTGACTTCCCTCCTCACCGAGTCACAGTAAGACCTTACTGGTCGAGAGCCATAAAAGTAGTCAACCAGTTTGAACCAGTTATCTCTCTCCCACAGGTTTAGCCAAAGGAAATAATTCATCAGAAGCACAAAGCTACATGCTTAAATGTGCCTTGCAGTATTAACTTGAATGTACAACATGCACACATGCGTACACACGCACACACACACACCCATGCAACACAAACACAGCTGGAAGCAACCTCAATGTTGGTAAATAACTCCACCTCCACTGGATTGAGTTGTATGTATAGTTGTTGACATGGGAATTAGAAGGCAATGGAGAAACATGCTGGGAATAAAATTCAGTCCCTACTATGGTCACAAAACCCTTTCCATCTGGCCCCAGCTACCTTTCCAACCTCACTTTCTACTCTTCTCCCTGTGTTCCAGCCAACTGGCCTACTTGCTCTTCCTCAAATGCACCAAGCACATTACTACCTCAGGACCTTTGCACTTGCTGTTCCCTCTGTCCCACCAGATACCCACATGGCTCTTTCCCTCACTTCAGTCCACTCTCTGAGAGGACAGCCTGACCACTATTTCCACAACAGTGCCCACCATATACTCTATCTTGTTACCTACTTAATTTTCTACACACACATTATATTACATGTCGGTTTTTCTGTTTATAATCTGGCCACCCAGTAGACAGTAAGCTCCACGAGCAGAGGGACTTTGACTGATAGTTTTATCTCCCGAGCCAAGACACATGGTAGGTGCTCCATAAATGCATGAATCAATGAGTGAAAGCCAGAAAACATATGAATGCTTTAAGTGAAAATCAGAAAATGTCATGTCACTATGCTCACACCATGTGAAAAGGCTATATATGGAAAATAATGTGCAAAAAATGAAAACGGAAGTGATACATGGGGAAATTCGCTGGAGTTTTCTGCCTTCTCAAAGTATTTAATATCGTAATATGGCATGAAAGGAGCCCTGGTGGCGCAGTGGTTAAGCACTCGGCTGCTAACTGAAAGGTCAGCGGTTCAAACCCACCAGAAGCTCCATGGGAAAAAGATGTGGCAGTCTGCTTCTGTAAAGATTACAACCTTGGAAACCCTATGGGGCAGTTCTACTCTATCCTATAGGGTCGCTATGAGTCAGAATAAACTTGACAGCAGTGGGTTACAGAACATGGTGTGAAACTGTGTAAAGAGCACAAGCTTCCACACTGTTCAGATCTTTGTTCAAAGTCTACCTCTCCCACTTACTTGCTGTGTGATTTTAAGCAAGCTGCTTAACCTCTCTGAGCTTCAGGGTTTTTGTCTACAAAATGATATCACATCCCCTTACTCAGAGGGTTGCTGTGAGGATTAAAGAGGAAATGAGAAGAAAGCACTTGGCACAGTGTTGGGCACATGGAAGGCTCCATACACATCACTTCCCTTCACCAAACTGAACCCAAATGTCATTCCCCCTGCAAATTTCCAGAGTTAAGGACTGCTTCTCTGAAACCCTGTTGAGCTTGGAATACACCTAAGTTATAAACGTTACATTTGCTGCTTGTTAGGGTCCCCCCATTAACTCCTAGAAGTCAGGGCTCTTGCTTTGCTCACTTGCTCACTGGCTCTCAGGGATGTTGAATGAATGAATGATTCATAGACAAGGAGGATGGGAAGCTTAGATGTTGAGCTTTCATGGAATTTTAGAGCGAGAAGGCATCAGAAGACTTATTTAGCAATTCTAAAAAAATCTCCTTTCTACAGATGAAGAAACTAAGGTTCAGAGAGGGCAAGGACTTGCCCCAGGTCACACAGCCAGTCAAGGCCAGGTGCTGGCTCCCAGCCCACCAAGCCAGGCATTCCACTTCCAGGACATGAGCCTTGAGAGGGCTGAGCCGTGGGCACCAGCAGTCAGCCTGCAGGTAGCGGGAGAAGAGGCTTACAGAGTACCCCCTTCCAATCAGTGATTGTGCTAATCAATCAACTCAATTAAATCTAAAATGCTAAAAAAAAAAAAAAATGTATCAAACAAAAACAACAGCAGAAACTAATGACTAATAATCAAGTAAAATTGGATTATTTCTGTGCTGACTGGTTGGGGTGGGTGGAAAGTGAGAAAGTTCCCTGGAGCAAGCAAAGAGGCAGAAACAGCAAGCTCAGCAGCCACCTGGGGGAGGCTAGTGTGGAGGGATGGGAGGAAGCGAAGGGGCAGAATTCTAGGGCCCTCAATAATACAGCAACCAAACATGGAACTTACTGTGTGCAGGCACATATTAACGCCTTTCATCTTCCAGCAATCCTAAGAGGTCAGAACGAATATTATCCCCTTTCACAGATGCGGAAACTGAGGCACAGAGAAGGCAAAGTAATTTCGCTAAGGTCACACAGCTGGGATACAGCCAGGATTTGGACCCAGATAGTCTAACAGCAAGAAGCCCTGGTGGTGCAGTGGTTAAGTGTTCGGCTGCTAACTGAAAGGTCAGTAGTTTGAACCCACCAGCTGCTCCAGGGGTGAAAAATGCTACAGTCTGCTTCCATAAAGATTACAGCCTTGGAAACCCTATGGGGCAGTTCTACTGTGTCCTATAGGGTTACTATGAATCAGAATTGACTCGACGGCAATGGGTTTGGATTTTGGTTTAGTCTAACAGCAGGGTTTTGCACTTAACTACACACTATACACTTCCTGCGGGCTGGGTGTGTATATGTATGTGTGCGTGTGCTCCATGTACCTAGTGAGGAAATGCATTTACGTCATATGAAAAATAGCCACTCATTTATTTAATTTCACTTACCACACATTTATTGAGTCAGACATGACAGGGACCCTGCTCTTAAACTCATCAGCACAAAAACCAAAAAACCAAACCCGTCGAGTTGATTCTGACTCATAGCGGCCCTGTAAGACAGAGTAGAACTGCTCAGCTCAGACCTCTGCGCAGCCAGCTCAGACCTGTGCTCAGCCAGCTCAGACCTACGCGCAGCCAGCTCAGACCCATGCACAGCCAGCTCAGACCCATGCACAGCCAGCTCAGACCCATGCACAGCCAGCTCAGACCTGTGTGCAGACGCGTGCTACAAACCGCCCTCACAGTCCTCCCGCCAGCAATGCTCAGAGGTACGCAGAGCGCCGCTGCTCACTTTTACCAGCAAGGAAACTAGAGCTCAAACAGATAAAAGGACCATCCTACAGCAGGCTTAGAACTCAGACTTCTGCCTCACAGTCCAGTCCTATTTTTTCCCACCCACCCTTTCTTTGCAGTGCAAATGTATTAGCAAAGCTAGCTATTTAAAGGAACCCCGCAGCTAATCCTTGTGTAAACGGAAAATCTTCAAGCAAAGCTAATAATCACCCCTTAATCCAGCTGTTATATAATTCTGGATTTTACAGTACAGCCTGGGGCCAAGGTATTCTGGTCCCTATAAAACCTTCTTTGTGGCGAGAGGAAGGGTCTAGGATAAATATCTGGTTTTAAAAAATGAAAATTAAAAAAAAAAGAATCTGGTTAAAAGTTGTAGCTTTTTTAGGGCTGGGGGCTGGTGGGAAAGCCCCTCAAATGCACCAGCATCCCATGGCTTCCAGCAGAGGCCATGGGGTACTTGGTGGTGGGGGGAGGTGGGGGGGTGGATGGGAGAAGAAGGGGCTCAACCTTCTGGCCCCCACAAGACTGAAGCCCCATCAGCCAGGTTGTTCTACATCCTCCAAATACCAAGGAACAATGAAGGAAGATAGCTCCTTTCCTTAGAAGGGGAAACTGAGGCACTGGAGGCAGTGAAGCCAGGAAGTCCATCCCTTTACCCCTCCGGCACACTGAGCTCCCCGCCCCCACCCCAGACAGCTTGGACTTGGATTCCTCTGTTCTCCTTCAGTTTTCCCGACTGGATTATCAGCCCCTTGAGGGCAGGGTCCATGGCCTATTCCTCTTCGTGCCCCTAGCACACAACAGAGTACCAAGTAAACAGCAGGTGCTCACTAAAAGTGTGTTGAGTAAATAACACCTTCTGACATGGAATTAAAATTAGCTCACTTAATAGAAAATAGATTCAGAACAGGGCTAATGGAGAACTGAGATCTCGATTTAAAGCTGGTAAACTAAAGGGAACGAAAACAGGAAATCACATTTATGGAGCCTCTCTTGTATGCCTGGCACTATGCTAATTCTATTTAAAACATAATACTGTTTTATTATGTAAACAGAATTATGTTTTAAATAATATTCACTATTAAATAATAGTATAATAATATAAGAACAATACTATTTTTACATTCTAATTGAGGTACTTGTATAGAGAGGATGAGTAATGGATTAAAGGTTGTCTAGCTAATGATATCACCAAAACCAAACCCACTGCCGTCGAGTCAATTCCGATTCATAGGGACCCTATAGGACAGAGTAGAACTGCCCCCATAGGGTTTCCAAGGCTTACAGCTTTACAGAAGCAGATTGCCACATCTTTCCCCCACGGAGTGGCTGGTAGGTTCAAACTGCTTTAACCACTGAGCCATCAGGGCTCCTAATGATATTAGTTGTAGCTAGTATTTATTGAGAACTTACCATGTACCAGGTACCATGTCATCGTATCATGCAGACCTCCCAACAACCTTATGAGTGAAGCTGGATGCTGACCCTAAATTCTGATGCCCACACTTCTTTTGCGTCACACCCTGCCATTGTCACCTGCATCATGCATACACACACACACACACACACACACACACACACACACACACACAGTGCCTAGTAGGAATGCAGGCAGAAGGAGGCCATTCACAAGATACCAGTGAAACAGGCAAGGACTCATTCGATTCCCTCTGTCCCTTGCTCTCATGAACTGGTGCAGAGGTGAAGGAGGCCCTGACAAATATGTCCCTGTATGTCCCTGGAAGTTTCCATCCTGTTTTGAGGATGCTTGAGTATACATGGACAAAAATAATGGCATTTGAGAAGTAAAAGCCCAGGTGCTTCCTGTTTAGCAGGCCCCTCCTTTGTCCAAAAGTGTTAACACAGGACGGCACATAATTTCACAGAAAGATCCCAGGACTCAAAGGCCAGACCTATCCACAATGTCCACTTACCAATTGACCTTTAGCCAGTCTGAGCCTCAGCTTCTCCATCTGTAAAATGGGAACACACAAGCTTCCCAGGCAGGTTTCTTGGAGGGATTAAGAAAGCTGTGTATGAATGTGCATGGAAAATCTGTGAAAAAAATAAGACTTCTGGAAAACTTCATAACAGCGGTCACCTTTGGGGAGACTGTCCAGGGGACTGAGGATTAGGATAATGTACCGGGCATTGCCTTTCCTCTCATACTGTCTGACTTCTTTTATTATCCATGTGAATGTATTACTTAAAAAAAGGAAGACTATGAAAAATGATAAATATATAAGGGCTCAGTAAATGGCATGCAATACCCAAAGCAGGTCCTATCAGAAGTTGGGCTCATTCTTTTGGATTGGGTAAAACCATCAAAAATGCACGCCCCTGGTAACCTCATATACAGCCTACACCCGGGACCTGCACAGAAAAGCACACCCCTTCTTCATTTCCTCAGCCTTTCCACTACCTCTCTCCCCCCCACAAGACCCCCTCCCCAAAGCAGCCCCCTCAGCTTGTTTGGCTAATGTATTCGCAAACCAAATTAGGGGCCCTGGCTCCCAGGGAGGTCCCCAAGCCAGTTGCAAAATGCAGGGAATTAGATACCCATCTCTCGTTCAAATCTGATTAGGTCCCACCCTCACTCCCACTCGACATGCAAAAGCCCACTTTCTAATCAATTTTACAAAGGGCCCTCTGCAGATACACACTAATGGTATTGAGCTGAGATCTTTAAACCAAGTCTGCAAGAAGTCTGCAGAGATAAAATGTACATACTGTATTAAGGAGGAAGCCTGTCGCCAAGGCGTCCTTTCCTTCGAAGAGAGAAGAGTAGGGGTGCAGGGGAAGTGACTGATACAGACAAGTGCCATCTCTACTCCAGGAACATCAGCCTCAACTTCTCTTTCTCCTTCCGAACTTAACCTGCACCCCAACTCCTGCCTGGAGCCCACATGCCCATAAGGTTAGTGATCTTTACCTTTACCCACTAGAAGCCAAATAAATGACTTGGTATAGCACCTGACTCTGAGGTCCCTGGGTGATGCAACAGTTAAGCGCTGGGCTGCTAACCAAAAGGTTGGGGGTTCAAGTCCACCCAGAAGCTCCTCAGAACAAAGGCCTGGCGAACTACTTCCAAAAAGTCAGCCATTGAAAACCCTCTGGAGTTCAGTTCTACTCTGACACACATGGACTGGCCATGAGTCAGCTCAAGGGCAACTGGTTCTGCCACTTACTACCGCATGGCCTTGGGCATTAACTTAAATCCTCTGTACCTCCAGCTATACAATTGTAATTGCAAAATGCAAAATGGAAGATAACCAAACCCACTGCAGTAGAGTCCATTCTGACTCATAGCGATTCTATAGGACAAAGTAGATTAAGACCCATTTCAGAGGGTTGTTATGAGGATTGAATGGATAATATGTGTAATGTGCTTAGAACAATGCCCGGTTTGAACTAAGTGCTCAATAAAAGTTAGCTGGTACTTCTCTATACCTGCCACTCATACCAAATTTCTTGTCACTCCCAAATTATCTCATGATTTTCACACCTTTGCTCCCGCCTCCTTCAGGAAGAGGCCTCTCACTCTCTCCTCAAGCTTCCACAGCAACTTGCTCATTCAACAGAGATGTCCTTGGGTCATCACTGTGCACTGGGGGCTCCCTGGTGCTCTACACAGCACTTGTGCTTGGGGGCATCATTTATCAGTTAAGTTCCTTGAGGACAGGGGCTGGCTGTCTTATTCATCTTGTTGGCTGCCAAGTGGCCCCCAATTCATGGTGACCCCAGGCACAATGGGATCAATCATTGTGATCCATATGGTTTTCACTGGCTGATTTTCAAAAGTAGATCGCCAGGTCTTTCTTCTTAGTCTGTCTTAGTCTGGAAATGGCGCTGAAACCTGTTCAGCATCACAGCAACATGCAGGTCTCCACTGACAGACACGTGGTGGCGGTATATGAAGTGCATTGGCTGAGAATACACCCCGGGTCTCCTGCACAGAAGGCGAGATTCCTACAATTGAGCGACCCATAACCATGTGCCATCGAGTCAATTCTCACTCATGGTGCCCCACTGCATGTCAGAGTAGAACTGTGTTCCACGGGGTTTTTAATGGCTGATTATTCTGAAGTAAACTACCAAGCCTTCCTCCAAGGTGCCTCTGGGTGGATTCAAACCACTAACCTTTCTGTGTAGCCAAGGGCTTAACTGTTTGTCCCCCCTCCGCCCAGGAACTCCAGACCACCCACCAAAACAAACAAACAAAAAAACCAAACCCTTTGCCATCAAGTCAATTCTGACTCATAGTGACCCTATAAGACAGAGTAGAACTGCCCCACTGGGTTTCCAAGGAGCAGCTGGTGGATTTGAACTGCGAACCTTTCAGTTAGCAGCCAAGCTCTAAACACTATACCACCAGGGCTCTGAACCACACACAGAAGGTGCTTAATAAACGTTTGTGGAATGAGCACAAAAATGAATCAATGGGTGGGGCCAGATGACCCCCAAGGCAACTGTGAACCTGGGTTTCTGCACTTTTTCTTTTTCAGGCTGAGGCCTGAGGACTGAGCCCTCAGCCTGCCTGGTGCCTCACTGTTCCAGTCGGCTCTGTAGATGTGAATAACTGGAGCCTGATTCCCTGTCCTCAGGAGTTGCCGGTGCATGCTGTCTGCGGTGTGTTCTGTCTGAGAACTGGGCAGCCAGGTTCCTACAGTCCAGTATCAACAGCAAACCACCACCCAGCAGTTGGACCAGGGATGGAATTCACAGGCTGCTCAGTATAAGCAAACAAGGCTGACAGGAAGCTGGCTTCGGGCTGCTTAGCCTCCAATGCCAGCCCCTTTGTGCCCCTTCTGAGGTCATGAGGCAGTAATGTGGTTCCCCCACCCTACAAGAGGCACCCACATCTACTCCTGCAAAACAGCACAGTCCCTATCAGTGCTCAGCAGCCAGGTTTCAGGCTGAGTGAGACCCAGCTAACAGGATGCAGGGGTGCCCTGAGCAGTGGGTGTGGCCAACAGCCCTAAATCACTGCATCTTCTCTGGTTGAAAAAGAAGATATGGGAAAGCTAGCACTCCAGTGCCAAGGGCTCCGGAAACCAGAGTCAAGGGCCAGGAACCTAGCCTAGTGGCTCTGCTCCATGCAGGCTCTTAGGCCCTTGAACGTAGGGAAGGGCAGTCTTTCAAATGTAATGAAATGCTTATGAATAACACTTGAAAAATTTTAATTTTGCATTTTCCCTTTTCATATTTGGCTATACCACCAGGGCTCTGAACCACGCACAGTTCAAACATTGGAAGGTGTTTGGAAACATTCACCGGCCAGAGTCTCTGTGCCTATAGGGTTGAGTGGACATACTAACTCTGCTGCAGCCCACTCCCAACTTTGGAACTATTGGCTTCCATTGGCTTCCAGTTCACTTTGCATTCCAGCTCGTGACAGCGGAGGGATCTACAAAATGGAGTGAAAGGTACAGCTAGTTCTCAGTGCCGGCTTCTCCAAGTTATGGTCTGGAGACCAGCAAGCAGCATCGGTATCACCAGGAGAGTTTGTTAAATTCAGATCCCTGGGCTCTGCCCAAGACCTGCCAAATCAGAATCTCTAGGCATGAGGCTCCAAAATGCGTTTTAATGTACTCTCCAAGTGAGTGTGGCCCATACAGAAGTTTGAGAACCACTGTTCGGTGGTCACGCATTGGAAACAAAAAAATGCCTTCTGACTCCTGAGGCCACTGGCATGCTAGCTTCCCTTTTGAAGAGCACATCTTTTCTCTCCTGATTCTTGCAACAGCCACCAGAGGCAGGCAAGGCAAAGTTTCATTCATTTGCTCATTCATTCAGCCAACAAGTATTTACTGCTTAGTTACTAAGGGCCAGACACTATTACAGGGGCTGGAGACGTAGCTGTGAACAAAACATAAGCCCTGCCCTGAGGAAGCAGGTCAAGATATACTACACATAAGTAAACCAACTAACACAACAGGCCACTCCCTACTCCCTTATCCTGCTCTAGCTGTCTTCATAGCATTGATGGTGTCCAAACGCTACAAATGGGAACCCTGATGGAGCAGTGGTTAAGCACTCTGCTGCTAACCGAAAGGTCAGTGGTTTGAACCCACCAGCTGCTCCATGGAAGAAAGATGGGGCGGTCAGCTTCCGTAAAGATGACAGCCTTGGAAGCTCTATGGGGCAGTTCTACTCTGTCCTATAGGGTTGCTATGAGTCGGAACTGACTTAACAACAATTGGTAACACTACGATGGTTTCCCTGGGTGGTGCAAATGATTAACACGCTCGACTGCTAACCAAAAGGTTAGACGTTCGAGTCCACCTAGAGTGCCTCAGAACAAAAACCAAAAAAAAAAAAAAACAAAAATCCAAACCTGTTGCCATCAAGTCAATTCTGACTCATAGTGAACCTATAGGACAGAGTAGAACTGCCCCATAGGGTTTCAAAGGAGTAGCTGTGTGGATTCGAACTGCCGACGTTTTGGTTAGCAGCCAAGCTCTTAACCACTGCGCCACTGGGGCTCCTGCCTCAGAACAAAGGCGTGGCAATCTACTTCCGAAAAATCAGTCATTGAAAACCCTATGGAGCACAGTTCTACACTGGCACACGTGGGGTTGTCATGAGTCAGAACTGAGTTGACTGCAGTCGGTTTTTAACACTACATCAACTATCAGAGAAGGATGGGGAGCCATTTCAACTAGGGTCACATCTGAGTAGAGACTTGAATGCAATGAAGGAGGGAGCTGGGTGGGTATCCGGACACTTAGGGGAGAGCATCCCAGGCAACAGGAACAGGTTCAAAAGCCCCATAATCTAGCAAACTAAAAACAAACTAAATAAATGTTGGAGAGGGAAGTGACTTGCCCAAGGTCATACATCAGAGTAGAGTCCAGACTCCTAGCCCCAGCCCCACCCCCAGCTGCCCTTCAGTTGCATAGAGACCCTGGACTCCTCCAGCTAACACCTCCTTCCTATCTACGTCCTCCTTCCTCCCTTCTGCCCCTTCCCTACTTTTAAACTCCCCAGGGCAGGAGCAGAGGCAGTATGTCCACAAGGCCCTATAGGCACAGAGACTCTGGCTGGTGAATGTCTCCAAAGACCTTCCAATGTCTGAAATGTACAAAAGCATGATCAATTCCCAAATATGCAAAGCAAAAATGCAAAATGAAAAATTTTCAAATGTTTAATTAAATGTCCACAAAACATAACAGGATGTCAACTTTGCTTCGCTAATGGTGTATTCATAAGCATTTTGTTACATTTGAAGATAATTTGCAGGATAGATTTTCTTAGTAAGAATTTCTGAGTTGGCTTGATGTTCTCTAAGAATTATAGCCTATTTTAAATTCAATGAGTTATTTGCATCCAAGTAATTTCAAATATTGTTTAATCCTTTCAAACATTTTTTATAGTAAAAATTATGTGAATGAGGCTTTTAATATGTTTGCCATAGTATGGATTTGTGAACATCTTATGAGAGTCTTGGCTAGGAGCTTGCATGGCGCTGTGCTAAGATATGAGAGCAGCAGCAGGGGCTTCGGCTCCAAACCAGACTCAGCACCAACTGCCCCAGGACCAGGGCTCCTTGGAATCTGGGCAGGAAGTGGCAGTATAGCCCGCTTGGGACCCAAGGGCCAGTGCAGTGGTCAGAATGAGGCACCTGATCAGCAAAGGGTAGGCTTTGAGGTGGGATGCACAGGCATTCTGTCTGGCTCCATCTGCACACCCAAAGAGGAGGCAGGGCCAGTCCCAGCAGAGGCCACTCCATCAAACACAGGGAAGGGCCCTTCCTCCTGGGTAGCTGCTCTTCCAGGACGGAGTGCTGGCAGGTAACATGCACAGGATGGAATAAGAAGACAGGCCACCCAAGAGCAGGGCTGGGCTTGACCATGTTGTTGTTAGCTGCCGTCGAGTCGGTCCCCATCTCATAGCGACTCAATGCACAACAGAGTGACACACTGCCCGGTGCTGCGCCATTCCCATGATCCGCTGTCGAGCGGACAGCCGTGATCCATAGGGTTTTCACTGGTTGGTTTTCAGAAGTAGATCACCAGGCCTTTCTTGACCATAAACCAAACCAAAAAACTAAACCCATTGCCATCGAGTTGATTCTGACTCATGGTGACCCTACAGGACAGAGTAGAACTGCCCCATAGGGTTTCTAAGACTGTAATCGTCACGGAAACAGGCTACCACATCTTTCTCCTGCAGAGCAGCTGGTGGGTTTGAACCACCAACTTTTGGTTAGGAGCTGAGCATTTTAAATGCTGCGCCACCAGTGCTCCTTTTTCTTGACCATTAAAAAAACCCATTGCCGTCGAGTCGATTCTGACTATAGTGACCCTACAGGACAGAGGAGAACTGCCCCATAGGGTTTCCAAGGAGTAGCTGGTGGATTTGAACTGCTGCCCTTTTGGTTAGCAGCCGAACTCTTAACCACTATACCACCAGGGTTTCCTTCTTGACCATAGAAGGGAGGAAACCAGAGTGGAGGTCACTGCCAAGGTCCTGGGGTTTCCATAGCTGGAAGGAGGCTTGGCAGAGGAGAAGGACTAAATCCTAAGGGTATTACTGACCTGACTACTATAGGCCACCTGCAGATTCCAGGCTCTATCCATTTCCCTTGTTGATCTGTTTGCTGGCGTTCTCTGAAGCTTGGCTCCCAGGTTCACTAGAAAACCTCCCAGGAGCCTTCTACCCTCTTTTGATCATGCCCATGGACTCAGCGCCCAAGGTGAAGCTACAAACTATCTCACAAGGAAATACGCCTAGCTGTTCATCCCTCCTCTAGGCACTGGGCCTTCTTCAATCCTGGGAACCCTCTCTCTCCCACTGTCAAACAGCTTCTCTGAGGTCACAGGCTTGAAGTTCCCTATCATGTGAATACACATGAAGCGTAACCAGAAAGCCAGGACCAAAACCAAACCCACTGCCACTGAGTCAATTCTGACTCACAGCGAGGGTTTCTAAGGAGTGGCTGGGGGATTGGAACTACTGACTTTTTGATTAGCAGCCAAGCTCTTAACCACTGAGCCACCAGGACACTGCTTTAGAAAACAACCAGAATGTCGACACCCGGTTGAGTCTTTCCCTTTCTGAGTGGTTTCCTGAAGAGCCTCCCTGCCTCTGCTCCCCTCATGCTGGGCCCTCCTCTATGAGGGGAATAGCCATGGGAGACAGTTAGCCAACCACAAAAAAATTTCAGTCTGATTACGGCACCTCACTCATCATTCCTGCGCTAGTGACCAACTTGGTCAAACAAACCAACTCATATGCTTGGTTCCAAACAACATTTGCCTCTTTCAGAAAAAAAGTCAAAACCATCATTAAGGATATTTAAGAGGCTGGGCTGGAGCCATTGCCAGAGATGATTCCGAGCACTGTGGAGAGGTTGGAGGAGGAGGAGGAGGAGGAGGAGGAGAGACCACAGGAGGAGGAGGAGGTGAAGGAAGAGGTGAAGAAGGCCTCAACAGCAGGACTGCGTCGAACTGCAGTTTCCTGGGGCTCTGCTGAAGGGGATGCAGTTCATACGAAGGTGTAAATTCCAGGGCATTTATGAAAAGATCACACTTAGTAATCTGTCCAGTATTTACTGGGGACAGGTAGTCCCCAAATTAGGACGTATTCAAGTTACAATGAATCGCACTTACAACCGTCCATTTCTTTTTTTTTTTTCTGTACGTCTTATCGTTAGTCGTATGTACCACACACAACGTTGCAGCGCGTAATTTGCAGATGTTATCATTCTCAGATGTTCACTTGCAGACGTTCAGTGTTATGATTGACTGATCAAAACACTGCTGTATAGCAGGCTATGGCCTGGTCTACAGCGTAACAGCTGTCAGTGTTGGTGTAGGGAGTCGTAACCGATACAAAGTTGGGCAATGTTCGACTTTAACAACATAAGACAATTGAACTCCACACACGCCTGACAGCCGTCACAACTTCCACTTCATTGTTATGACACCGACACCAACAAATAAAGATTGGATTTATAAAGATACTGATAACAAAAAGCAATAATAATGAAAACTAGAAAAAGAAAGAAGTATTTGACTTACATCAGAACTGACTTACGACAGAGTCATCAGAAAGGAACTCCGTCATAAATTGGGGACTGTACCTCAATATTCTGGACACTGGGCAGTGAAAATAAGATCCCTGACCTCAGGCAGCTTTTATTCTAGTGGGAGAGACAGATGATTAATAAGGATATTATATGACAGAATACAATACAATACAATGTAATATAATATAAATAGTTAAAAGAACTAGGTGTGGTACGGGAATACATTGTATGTGGCATGTATATGCAAATGCATATGCAGACACAGTGCTCAGGGGCACCTCTGTGCCAGAGGCTAGACCCCTGGTGAAGACCACCTAATGGAAAATAGGATGCAGCAACATTGTTCACTTGGCAGATAGCACACCGATATTTAAGAATAGCCAGACTTGTCCAAGTCATGCCAGTTATTGGACCAGAAGGTCCTGCTCCCAATTAGCAGGGTCCTGCTGCCTATCACTACCTCCACTGTCTGGCACTCCCAGCAATCACCTCCAAGGGCTCTGGGCCATTCGAGTACCAAGTGAGATGCAGAGCCGAATGAGGTCTGCCTATCACCAACAAGGCAGGACTGAATGCTCTGAGCTGGTATTCTCTGGCCTTTCCCTCTGGAACAGGGCCACATTTGATGAATACACAGTCTCTCCTTCCTAACTAACATTTTGCTTCCTCCCATTCCCTGTTGTTGTTGCTGAATGCTACCCAGTTGGTTTTTGACTCATAACAACCCCATGTGACGGAGTAGAACTGCCCCGTTGGGTTTTCTAGGCTGTAACAACGGGCTCAGATATAGCAATGATTGTGAGGATGGCGCAGGACAGGCAGTGTTTTCGTTCTGTTGTACATGGGGTCGCTATGAGCAGCAATCCAACAATCTTTACGGGAGTGGACCGCCAGGTCTTTCTCCCACAAAGCCGCTAGGTGGGTTCCCACCACCAGTCTTTCGATTAGCAGCTGGGCACTTAACCATTGCACCACCAGGGCTCTTTTTCCCATTCCCTAATATTTCCAGTTTTCCCTTTTGCCATCAAAAAGCCCCCTGCCACTTAAGGGTGTTCAGACAAACTGTTTGATTTCAAAGTACACGCCTGGTCAAGCCTGTTTCCTTTGCTCCTAAAGGTTTCCAGGCCACGCAATGGGATCAGGGTGCACTGTGGTTGAGCATTGTCCTCAAGTCAGGCAGGCCTGGGTTCACACTCTGACTTTCCACTTGCTAGAAAGTCCCTGAAACTCTCAGTGCCTATTTCCTTATCTCTAAAATGGGATACTAGTTCCTAATGAAGGAGACCTGCTGGCACAGTGGTTAAGAGTTTGGCTATTAACCAAAAGGTCGGCAGTTCGAATCCACCAGCCACTACTTGGAAACCCTATGGGGCAGTTCTACTCTGTCCTATTGGGTCACTGGAGTCTGAATCGACTAGACAGCAATGGGTTTGTTTTTTGGTTAGGCACAGAAGCAGGAAGCACCAATGCTACTGATCGGTCGGGAAAGACTGATGCTACAGGAAGCTCACCAAGGAACTGAGGGGCAGAAGCTGAAAAGAGACAAGGGTCTTCCCCCAGAGCCCACAGAGAGAGAAAGCTTTCCGTTAGAGCTGGTGTCCTGAGTTCGGGCTTCTAGCCTTAAACTGTGAGAAAATAAATTTCTGTTCATTAAGGCCACCCACTTGTGATATTTCTGTTACAGCAGCACTAAGAATCTAAGACAGCCGCCTTCTTGTAGCTGGCATAGCAGAGCAGAAGGCAGGGAGGAGAGAGGCCCAAGATGCCAGAGTCAAGTACTGGTGGGAACAGCAGCCATGACAGAGGAAGTTCTGAGGACCCTTGGTGTCCAGCATGATGTCTCCAGGCCAGTGTTTCCCAACATATGGTCCACAGAACCCAGCTCCATGAGATTTTAATAGATACCATGCCTCTTTTCCAACCACAAGAAAAAAAGAACCATGGTCACATAACTAAGGAAAAGAACACTTGGGTAAACAAGTTAAAAGGAGCCTTGGTGGCACAAAGTGTTAAGTGCTCAGCTGCTAACCGAAAGCTTGGCAGTTTGAAGCCACCCAGGGGCTCGAGGAAGAAAGACGTGGCAATCTGCTTCCATAAAGACTACAGTTAAGAAAACCCTATGGGGCAGTTCTACTCTTGTCACATGGGGTCGCTAAGAGTGGAAATTGACTCGACAGCACCCAACAAGAACAAAACAAGTTAAATAGGCTTCTTTACTTCAGAATTGCTGAACCTTTAATATACTACCATGCACTGAAAGCTCAGAGACAAGGCTATAATATCAAGTCTCCCTAGCTCATTTGACCACAGAAACCTTTCTCGCCCACGAAAAGCATTACTAAAGCTCCTGAATGCTCCAATGAATGTTGTATTACAGGGTCAGAGTCTAAGAGGGCTGCAGCCTCTGCTCCCTGCCCACTGCCCAGGAAGACGGAGGCTATCCCAGAGGAGTTCCCTAAAGTAATAAATCACCATGGTTCCCATTCATCATGGCCTCTTTAATTTGAAGTCTTCTAGGCTGAAAAGACTGGAATGGGGATTAAGGAGGCGTGCTCTTTCATGAATGACAATTCCCATTTTGTTCCAGATTTTTCTATTTTGTTCCCTTCTCCTTTGATTCAGGAGTTTAGCACCTTTTCTCCTTTCAGTTCCTCTCATGTGAATATCTGGGGCCGTGCTGGGCTGAAGAGTGATCTGGACCTGAACTGCGATTGCAACAAAGGGTAAAAGGAACCTCTCCTCAGACAAGCATCTGGCAACCCCGCAACAGGCCCGAGCTCAGAGCTGGGGTGGGGGGGATACTGAAGAAGGCGCTCTCTTTAGCGCTCGGCCAAACCCTGCACACCACTGAGCGCAGAGTTCCACAGAGGAAGAGGAGAATTTCTGGGGTGGATGGAAGCCCTGCCTTGTAGGAGCTGCCCCATGGAGGACAGCAGGGATGACATTTGTTCGTGTTTTGACTTTCTGTCCCCAGCTTCCCTACAGAGCCTTATGGTCTTTTGTGTTCTAGGCCAGTGGTTCCCAGTCTTTCAAATTTATAGGATACATCTCCCCACCGCCCTAGGGGAGCAGTGGTGGTTCAGGGGTAGAATTCTCACCTCCCATGCAGGAGACTTCAGTTCTCAGCCAACGCACCTCATGCGCAGCCACCACCCATCTGTCAGTGGAGGCTTGTGTGTTGCTGTGATGCTGAACAGGTTTCAGCAGAGCTTCCAGACTAAGACAGACTAGGAAGAAAGGCTTGGCGATCTACTTCCGAAAATCAGCCAGTGAAAACCTTACAGATCACAACAGTCTGGTCAATATTTCATTTCGTTGTGCGTGGGGTCACCTTCAGTCAGGGGCCAACCTGATGCCAGTTAACAACAACCTCACCACCCAACTCCACCAAACTTGGGAACCAGTGCAAGATTTACTCTATTTTATCAAGTTAGAAAACAAAAAACAAAAAAAGGCGCCTAGTATCATCATCATTTCACAAAAGAAACGTCATTTTTGGTAGCATAATTTGGAAAAGGATAGCATTAATGGTTGTACAACTTGAAGAATATAATCAATGTCACTGAATTTTACATGCAGAAATTGTTGAATTGGCAAATGTTTGGTTGTGTATATTTTCACCACGATAAAAAAAGAAAAGAAAAGTCATTTTAACACCCAAAATTAGGAAAGCCATAATCTCAGAATAAAAAACAGTCTTCAACTGACATGAGTTCTGTGGAAGGTTCACGGCGCTGTAATTTTCCTCACTTCACTCTGGCCGGCAAAGGTCTTCAGACTGGCATTCGCGATCCACCTGCTCTCATGTTCTGTCTTTCTCCCCAAATTATGCTGTCAGTTTGCTATTTTCTTATTCAAAACTTCTAAGCTTCAACCTTTCGCAGAACTGCTTCTCCAGAAGTTTTCCCAGAAGCAGAAATGCCAGGGGCTATAGCACAGTGGTTAAGCACTCGGCTGCTAACTGAAAGGTCAGTGGTTCAACCTAATCAGCTGCTCCTCGGGAGAAAGATGTGGCAGTCTGCTTCCATAAAGATTATAGCCTTGGAAACCCTATGGGGCAGTTCTAGTCTGTCCTATAGGGTCACTATGAGTTGGAATTGACTTGATGGCAATGGGTTTGGCAGTATACGAAAAGAGGAATTAAGCGCCTACTCTTAGGGCTCCCTCCACCCCCAGCCTAATTCTCAAGAGCAAATGATGTCCTGGGAACAGGAGGGAACATGTGTCCTTCATCCCTTTTGCCTCCAGCTAGACTCTTGCAAGCTCCAATTCATTTGGCCCTCATGGCATAAACAGTGCAGGTTCTGCTGGGTAATTTGCAGGTCTGGCTGGTAAGATGAGAAAGTTGTAGGCATCCTGATGGACCATTACTTATTCTGCATGCAGCAGGAGCTAAGCCTGACTCATGGCTGCCACCATTACCCAAGTTCCCCTGGATACCCACAGGAGCCCCCACCAAACTTGTTTCACGAAGCAACAGCAGCTGGTCAGGAGCAGCGAGGTGTGACTATGAAGTCAGGAGAAAATTATGACCAACAGATATTTATACACCCCAGTGAGTGCCGTCCCCTTCAACGTGGTCACCTCGGGCATCTCTTCGCAGTTTTCTGTGTTGCTGTCTTTGGTCAAAGCATTTTTGGAGCTCCTCTTGGGAACTGCCTTTAGAGCCAGATTATCTGAGAAATAGAGTCACATCCTCACTTTTCTTTGTAATCGAAAATCGCTTTGCTCAGCTTTGTCACCCAGCTAATTCCCTGGACTTGCCTCCAAATGACCTTGACTGCATTAAAAATTAAATCCATCCCCAAAGGAAGAAGATTTGCCACCAGTGAGCGTATTCAAAGAGATGATGCAGAGTCTGACGCATGGCCATGGAGGAGGGAGCGAGGGAGGCGTTGCCAGAATGGAACCCCCAGGGAGCAGCATGTTAAAAAAAATCTGGCTCACATCTAACCTTTGTTGGATATTCCATTTCACCTCACTCTCACATTTACCCGAGGAGTCCCTGGGTGGCACAAATGGTTAACACACTCAGCTGCTAAACCCAAAGATTGGTAGTTCAAGTCTACCCAGAGACACCTTGAAAGAAAAATCAGTCATTGAAAACCCTATGGAGCACAGTTCTACACACATGGGGTCACCGTGAGTTGGCATCGACTCAACAACAACTGGTTCGTTTATTGTAAAGGGGTGAAGTGGACATTAGATGGTTCCATCCCCTACCTGCAACTTCTATAACATTCCAAACAGGCCCACTCTTCATTTAAATACCTCCCATGACAAGTGCCTCACTGCTTAGGAAGTAGTCCATCTCTAAGCACAAAACACCCACATTAATCAAAGACCTTCTTCGTTGCCCAAAATTATTTTGCCCCAAATAATTCTATCTTGGCATGACTCTAAAGCCCAAAACCCTAATAGCCTTAATTTAAACAAAATATGGATCAATGACTAGGGAGTCCCTGGATGGCACAAATGATGAAGCGCTTGACTACTATATGAAATGTTGATGGTTCAAATCCATCCAGGGATGCGTCAGAAGAAAGGCCTGGCAATCTACTTCCGAAAGATCACAGCCATTGAAAATCCTATAGACTGTAGTTCTACTCTGACACACATGGGGTCGCCATGAGTTGGACCAGCTCAACAGTAATTGGTGACTAATAAAGCCGAGATTCCTAGGGCCAAGGTCAAACCCACATTTGCTGACAACCTGTATGGGGATAGTCAGGCAGCCGGGAAGGAAATTCACAGCCAGTCAGTAACTCCAGCAAGCTCTTTGGCCCTATGGGACTGGCCTTCTGGGCACTGTGAAGAAGGTCTTGCCCTCTAGACAGGCCTGAGTCCAACCTCTGCAAGCCCCCTCTCCAGGCATGCAAAGGAGGGAGGCCTCAGGCCCCCACAGGCAGCCTCAGAGGTGTGTGCATACCTGTGACCTTGAATCCGAAGGCCCTGCCAAAGGAATAACAATGAGAAACGTCACCAGACGCAGCTTGCTTTGATGTGTCCGAACCTGGGGAATTGGTGTCAGAAGACACACAGAAAAGCCAGATGGTATTTTCCAGGGTCATGGTCCACCATGGAGCAAAGCCCAGGGCCCCTTTTCTGTCCTTCCCTGACTCCGTCTGTGCCAGGGCGGCTGGTACGGGAGGATGAGAAGCTGTGAAGGCACAAGATTAATGGCTTCCTAGGCAGGTGGGCAGCCGCCCACTCAGCCCGTCACGATCCTCCAGCGACTCCCTCGGCCTGGCTCCGTGAGGCGTGAAGAGAAGAAAGAGACTGGTGTAGAGGCCGACACTGCCCATCCCGGCAGCGCCCGGCTGCCGCATCCCCCATCAGCGCCGCCAGGAGCCAAGCGGTAGAAGTTGATGCGTAGAAGTGCTTGCTGCCATCCAGATATATGGACAGAGTTGCAATTAGGTGAATACATCTGAAGAAGGAGGTCTCCTAGCATAGCCCCAGGGCTATTGAATCTTGCCTTAGAGAGGAGTAAAGTAAGCCAAGTCTTTTTGGGAACCTGTGTCTGAGTGACAGTTCCCCAACAAGCAGGTTGAGGGGCTGGACTGCAAGAACCTGAGACCCTGGCATTTGGAGGCTACTCTGGCTCCACCTTGGAGGCCAAAGCAGCGATCCCTCCTTGCCTCCCCACCCAAGGACAGAAGGCTGACCCTTTGTAAGCTAGGGGTCCAGAGAGGGCAGTGAGGACTCCGTGGTAGAATTCTTGCCTTCCATGCGGGAGACCCGGGTTTGATTCCTGACCAATGCACCTCTCGCACAACCAGCATCCATCAGTGAAGACTTGTGTGTTACTATGAAGAGAGCAGGTTTCAGCGGAGCTTCCAGACTGAGACTGACTATGAAGAAAGGCCTGGCGATCTACTTCTAAAAATTAGCCAGTGAAGACCCTATGGAGCATAACGGTCTGTGCATGGGGTCACCGTGAGTCAGGGGCCAAATGGAAGGCAGCTAACAACCACAACAGGTCAAGAAGCCTGGCTCCTAGACTTAGTTCTGCACACAGGAGCTTTGGGACTTTAGACAAGGCCCTCGTCTGCTCCGGGCCTCAGTTTCTTCACCTGTGAAACGAGGGAGCTGGAACTGAAGAGCCTCTCGGGTGGGTCCTCCTCAGCACCCTTATTCTGCATTCTTCCTCTGGGGAGTGGGAAGTCCCACATGCCAGCCACACAGGGTGCTCAGGTGACACCACGGGTGTGTTTTAGAAAGAAGGCGCAGGGAGAGAAAGGGGGGCATGAGGTGTGCGTATCTACATGAAGCCTGGCACACAGTGGTTTTCTGCCTACACTGGCAGTGATTTCTGTTCTCAGCAGCAGCAGGGTAGAAAGAAAAATACAGTGAAAGAGACTTACAATGACAGAGGCAGAAATACAGATTTAGCAAGAAAGTAAGGGTATGACGGAGAACAAGAAAAAAAGCCACAGAATTAGAGAGAAACTGTTTTATCCCACAATGGCCAAGCCTACCTGCCATGTATACAGTCGCTGCCCTCACCCTTATAGCCAGGAGCTGGAACGATTGTGTAAACCTGGGATGGAAAGTACTCCCGCTGAGAAGACCACAGCCTTGGAGTTCACCTGGGCACGGAGAGGCCTCTGATTCAGGTCTGCAGGTAGCCTCTGGACATGGCACCTGCTGCTGACCACCCCCCCCCGCCCCGGAAACACCTGGACTCACCCATGTGCAGCTGCTCACACTCTGGACACCGGCACCGTCCAGGAGACCTTCCTCCCAGCCCAGCATCCACTCTCCTTGTGGACATGGGGCCACGAGTCCCTATTTTCTGGACCTGCTCTGATCCCAAGTAACTTTCTTCTTTGCAGTAAAGGGAATAGGTGCAATGTCTAGGTGTCATAAGAGGTAAAACCTTTTCGATGATACATTTACAGACCAGGAAAGAGACGCATGGCCAGATGCTATTTTTATTTCTGTTATTACCACTTGAAAGTCCCTGGCCCGAGTAAAGACTTGGGAGTTTGGGTGGGGTGGAAAGGATTCACCCAGCAAGGCCAGATTGTGCATGCGGGGTATCCACTCGACTCAGGCTGGAGGCATGTCCAGGGCAATGAGAATTTTGCTGAGGGGGGCATCCCTAGGGAGGGCCAGTCAGCTCCCCTACTGCCTCCCCTTGTAAGCCTGGGGTCTCCTCCTGGCACCACTCAGCTGGTCACATGTGGAGATGGGTGGGCACGGGGTGGGCGCAGAGAGATCAAACCACCAACCCAGACCTGACCCTGCCAGGTACCAGCCACAGCCCTACATAGACCAAAACAGGCCTCCCTCTCCACCACGCCTAGAGCGCCACCCAGAAAAGTAGCCTCCGAGGCTTCCCTGTACCACCCGCCCTTCAGAGGCACCAAGCACAGGCCCCCTTCCACAAGTCCAGCTAAGCTTCTCCACGACCCCCAAGCGGCTCCTCCCACCAGGGCCAATGGCAGCTGAGGCAGAAGCCTGTACTCCACTCTTCCTCTTTCCTTCTCGGCAGGGGAGGAGCTTCCTCAGCACAGCAGGGAGAGACCTGGGCAGGGACACCTCTAGGTACCTTGACCCGTCTGCACAGCTGTCCTGGGATGAGGAGTTGGCGGGCAGCCTAGTTGTCAGGGGCTGTGCTCACCCTCCTCAGCTGGTCGGCGAGTGGTTTGTCTGGGACCAAGTGACCATGCTGGGGAAATATCAGGGGCTGGTCTGGACTCTGGAGAAGGGCATCTGTGAGGGAAAAGTGGTTCTCGGGGTGCCTGGGGACTCGGAGCTGTTTCAGGCAGACCTGGGTTTGTGCCCTGGCTCTCCAGGTGGACTTGTTCCCAGGGAGCAGCCCCTCTGACTAACATGTACCCCGATTCCCTAAAAGCTGCAGTTTCTGTCTGCCCAGCGTTGCCCCCACAGCGAGTTCAGGGCTCGAGGACTCTTCAGGAGGCTTTCTGTTCTGTTTAACTGCAACTCTTAGGGGACAAGCAGGGTCACCTTGCCCAAGTCACATGATCCCTTCGGACCTCAGCTTCCTCCTGGGTAAAGTGGGGACGGGACCCCCTAACTAGGTGTTACTGCAAAGATTACAGAGATCATGCAGGGCGGTGCCTGGATCACCAAGTGCTAACAGCAGCTCCCTTCCTCTCTAAGGAGCTAAGCTCCCGCGCTCCCCCAAACACACACAGAGGTGCTGAGAGCCCAGGGACCAGGTGACACTGTCCTGCCAGCCTGCCCCTATGGCTGGGCCCCTGGCTCACCTACACCCACATACACCTGGCACCTTGCGTCTGGGAACCCAGGGCCCCAGCATGCTACTGCTCCCATGAGCATTCTGACTCAGCAGCAGCAAGAAAAGGGGTCTGGGTGCCCCTCCCTGCCCCGTGCTCACTGAGAGTTGTGGGGACCCACTAAGGGCTGCAGTTAAACAGAACAAAAAGCCTTCTGAAGAGTCATCAAGCCCTGAGGTCACTGTGAGGGCAATGCTGGGAAACACAGTGGCTTTCAGAGAATCAGGGTACACATTAGTCAGAGGAGATGCTCCTCTGAGTAAGGGTCTCAGGCTCCTCATCCCCCTCTAGACCTGAGCCCCTTGGACAATCCCCCACTCACCTCTCTGTCCTGTGAGCCTTGGTGTGAATCAAAAAGAGCAAGTTCAGACCTCACCCACCCCCTCAACCAGCCACCCTTGGGCAGTGAAAAACTTGAACAACTGTATAGGCAACCCTGCCAGCTGCTCAGCACAACACATACATTTCCTCAAAATGTCTCCAAGCTTCAGCCTCACATCTACTGAAGGCTCCTCCACGCCTGGCCTTGTGCTGCAGATTCTCAGGTGAATCAGATGCAGACCAGCCCTTGAGGGGCTCAGGGTAAACGGAAGATTCCCGGGGAAAGGTGAGGGGGAGGAGTTTAATTCTCAAGGCCACTTCTTCCTTGGCAAGGCCACTTCCAAGGGCATTTCTCTGCAGACCAGGGTTCAAAGAACAAAATGCGACCCCACCGATGAGAGGCACCTTCTAGCCTGTAAACTTGTGCAGATACAGCCATTATCTGGTGTCTGGGGGCTTGTATTTCACTTCTGATTGGAAGTGGGTAGGGCTGAGGCCTGGGCTAGGGTGGCCTGGGAGCTGTGTGTATCTGAGTCACTGAGCTGTGCAACCTGATGCCAAGGGTCTGAGCCTGAAGCAATGTCCAGGTAACTGGAAAGGTAATACCACCTTCTGAGGCAGTGTTGGCTAGGACCCAAGGAGCCTGCCAAGGAGGAGTCTGGGACAGCACCAGCCCACTCTGGCCCTCTCCTGGGCCTCTGCTGTCCTGGGGGCTGCAGACCAGGCCTTTGTCCTCTCTTTCAACTTCCCACTTTCCTATGGCATCCCAAGCAACTACCACACAGCCAATGTAACCCCAACTCGAGCCATTTACAGTGCGCGTTCTCACATGGGAATGACTCAGAATATTCCCTCAACTCCCAAAGTCGGTGAGGCCCTTGCCTTCACAGGCAGCATGACTGCCTCGGCTGCGCTCCCTAGCATTTCCAAGGAGAACAGTTGCCCCTCACAGTCTTAGGGTCCCACTTCAGCCATACGCAGAGCCTCCTCCCTTCACTTTGTCACATTGCTATTCTTGGCATCTGCTCCATTCTTCTCCAGACCTCACCTGTGCCTGCCTCACCTGGTCGGCCCTCACCCGTGCCTGCCTCACCTGGTCGGCCCTCACCCGTGCCTGCCTCACCTGGTCGGCCCTCACCCGTGCC
>NW_004443946.1:29226497-29299533 GCF_000243295.1 Trichechus manatus latirostris | reverse complement strand
TCACCCGTGCCTGCCTCACCTGGTCGGCCCTCACCCGTGCCTGCCTCACCTGGTCGGCCCTCCCCCGGGCCTGCCTCACCTGTGCCCGCCTCACCTGGTCAGCCCTCACCCGTGCCTGCCTCTCCTGGTCAGTTGTGTTGATGGCTGCTGTGACCCCTCCTCATAGGTCTGGAGGCTTAGGCATACCTCCCCAGCAGGGCCTCTCCCCTTGGAGAATTCATGTTTTCTCCTTGCTACTTGTAGTTACTAAGTTAAACCCCATGGGCAGGGTCCAGCAGGGAAAAGCAATTAACCTTACACCCTAGACATAAAACTTGCATTCTTCTATCTGAGAAGGTCACCTGCTTTGATAGAATTTGGATAGGGACATGCCTGGAGGGACATGCCATGGAGAAAGAAATATTAAACGAAGCTAATATTTATTGAGCACTTACTTTGTACCAGTCTCTATTTTAACTACTTTGTGCGTATCAACTCCTTAAAACTTTACAGCAAGGAGGGAGACGGTATCATTGCAGATGAGGCATCTGAGGTTCAGAGAGAGTAAGTCATGTATCCAGGTTCACAGAGCTGGGACGTGATGAGACAGGCAATCGTGGTGTGGTAACTGTCTAAGAACTGGCTGGTGTGTAGCATTTGCCAGTTTCCAATTTCCATGGTGTAAATACTCCCACCATGGCCAATTTCAAGCTGCCAACATGACCTCACTGAATGCAGAGCTGGGAAGATGGGCAGTGGCCCACCATCATAAGTCCTTCCACCATACACATCCAATGCTGTTGTTGTTAGTTGCCTTCCAGTCGATTCTGACTCACGGCGACCCTATATGTGCGGAATAGAACTGGTCTACTCAAGCAGAAGACCGTAGGGTTTTCAAGTCTGTGACCTTTCGGAAGCAGATCACCAGGCCTGTCTTTCAAGGTGCCTCTGAGTGGGTCTAAACCACCAACCTTTGAGCTAGTAGTCAAGCGCTTAACCGTTTGCGCCACCCAGGGACTCCTGGATGTAAGTAACTCAAGAGTGTAAAGTAAAATGTAGTAAAATATTAGGAAGCAATGGGTTTTAAATAGATTACATCTGTTTTTAATATCACGTATTTCATTGTAAGTTCATATAATTTAATTTTTAATAATGGTTGTGTTTATTATTAAATAACCAGCAAGGAGGGAGATAGTATTATTGCAGATGAGGAATCTGAGGCTCAGGGAGATTAAGTCATGTATCCAGGTTCACAGAGCTGGGACGTGATGAGCCAGGCAGTGGTGGCGTGGTAAATGTCTAAGAACTGGCAGCCCCGAAAATTCTTGAAAATTTAACAATCAGCCCTCCCTGGTTTGTTTGAGTTGGTTCCAGCATACCACTGAGGCCAGGATTTAAACTCAGTCAGTCTGGAGCGAATGTTCCCTCCTAAACATTACACATACCGCCTTCCAGAAGGGTGTGGATGTCCACCTAGCAGCCAGATCTGCCCCCGCTGATCAACCAGGGCCACGGATGCTGTGGTACTTGTCCTCTCCTGGCCACTTTTTCCATGCACTTCTACCTCCCTCTTATGGCCCCTGAAACTCCCCTTTACCCCCTCCTGATCTGCCCAGGCTAGCTCAACAACATTTATTAAGTGTCTACTCTGGGCCAGGTGCCGTTCTAGGCTCTGAGACACAGAGCTGAGTTTGTATTCTAGGGGCTCACGATCAGTGGGAAGATCCACTCAAATCCAACAGATCACAAACCAGTCTGAAACACAGCATAGACTTGAATATTGTGCTCTTTTGAGGAACTATCTATATGGGATCAAACTGACAATAGCAACTCAGAAGTCAGATACGAAGCTTAGAGGGCAGCAAGTTTGTCAGTGGGGAGTGAACAATTCAGAAAAGGTGGGTGAGAATGGTTCCACAACTTGAAGTGATCAGCATCACTGAATTATACACGTAGAAATTGCTGAGGTGGCGCATGTTTTGCTGTGTGAACTTTCAACAACGATAGAAAGAAAGAAAAGAAATAGAGGCATAGGCCAAGAGAGCAGTCAAAAAGAGGGAGAGATAAATTCCTCTTGGGAAGGAGTCCCTGGGTGGTGCAGGCAGTTAACATGCTCAGCTGCTAACCAAAAGGTTGGAGGTTCAAGTCCACCCAGAAGCAGCTTGGAAGAAAGGCCTGGTGATCTACTGAAAAATCAGCCACTGAAAATCCCATAGAGCACAGTTCTTCTCTAACACACATGGGGTCACCACAAGTCAAAATCGACTTGACATCAGTTGGTTTGAGAGGCTCAGGGACAGCTTCACAGAGAGGGTGTGAACTGACCAGGGTTTTAAAGGATAAACCAAAGTTCACCAGGCAGACTAGGGGGGGGGTCAATAGTACAAATAGGAAGGAAAAGATCTAAGATGTATATTTAGGTAAAAGTTTTACAGATTTAGGAGGGGGTTGGACAATGAAGAGAGAGAGAGAAGAACCGAAGATTCTCTCCATATCTTGGCTGAGGCCCCTGCTTAGAGGGGGCAGAGATAGGGAAGACATGAAGAGAAGCAGGTTTGCGGTGCGATGCTGTATCTGATTTGCATGTGCTAGTGTGAGATCCCTGAGAATCCAAGTCAGGAACTGAGATTCAGACTTGGGAGTCATTGGAAAATGCGTGATGGGAGAACCAGGGGAGGGCATGGGGGCACGAGATGGGAGGGAATACAGGCTAAGGCGGGGGGGGGGATCAAGTTCAAAATGCATTTACGACATCTCAGAGGGAGACACGAAGCAGGCCAGATCAACAGGGGCCTCTGGAGGCTGGCCATGGGCTCCTGGAGGATGATGTCAGGAAGACCAACGGCTCCTTTCCACAGCCTGCCTTCTGTGCCAATGACAAGGACAGAGGCTGAAGAGGGAAGTCGGTCTGATTCGCTGTGGCAATTCTTCCGTTCTGCTTTTTTAGGAACAAGATATGGTGCCCAATTTTCCCCCATTCCACCTCTCCCTAAACTGGACTTATGGTTGGACCCACACAGCTAGGAAGGAATTTTCTGGAGGCTGAGGTTCCCACCCACTGCTGTCAAGTCGATTCAAACTCATATTGACCCCATTGGGTTTCCAAGGCTGTAAATCTCTATGGAAGCAGACTGCCATATCTTTCTCCCACAGAGTCTCTGGTGGTTTCAAACCGCCGACCTTTCGGTTAGCAGTCAATTGCTTTAACCAGGCTAAGTTTAGAAAGCTGAAATCCTAGATGCAGTAAGCAACATACAACGTGGTAGTTAGGAGTGTGGGCACTCGGCCAGACTGCCTCTGTGCAAATCCTGGCTTTGTCAGTGGTGTGATCTTGGGCAATGATTTAACAGCTTTGTGCCTCAGTTTCCTCACCTGTGAAATCAGCATGGTAATAGTACCTACTTCACAGGGTTGTTGTGAAGAAGCGACAAGTTAATACCTGAAATGTTTTTAGGACAAACTCTAGCACATAGTAAGTGCTCAATAAATGTCAATTACTGCTACGATTACTGTTACTATTATTATTGAAATCATCCACCTCTGACCCTACAGTTTATTTTTAGCTCTCCTGCCCTGCTAGCACAATGGTTAAGCATTCGCTGCTAACCAAAAGGTTGGTGGCTCAAAGCCTCCCAGCAGTTCCACAGGAGAAAGACCTGGCAATGTGCTTTCATAAAGATTATAGCCTAGAAAACCCTATGGGGCAGGTCTACTCAATGGCACCTAACAATAACAACTCCATAAGCTTTTCTTCCAGCAAATCCTAAAATGATCCCCCAAAGAGTTAGGTGGTATGGAAAAGAGAATCTGAATGTAAGTGTGAGGTCTGAAAATGGTGTAGGCTGCTTCAGAGGCAGTGAGCGTGGTGTGTGTGTGTATGTGTGCACATTCATGTGTGCGTGTATGCATGTGGGGGGGGGTGAGGGATGGGAGCACACCACACTAGCAGGCAGCTGCGATACTACAGAGCATGGAGAGTGGCTCAGAAAGGCGGTTCCAAACCAGAGCTGCTTTCTGAATCCAGAGTCATGGCCTCACTGAGTCCCAGAACCCTGCATTTCTGAAGGCTCGCTTGCTGGAATCCTCCACACCCCTTCCCACCCTGGGAAGGCTGTCTCCAGACTGTCACCCATGAGGTGCAGTGTCATTGAGAGCCTGTAGGGGGCTCTAGAGCTCTTCCATTTCCCATCCCCTAGGCTGTGAGGGTTCCAAGCAGAAAACAATGGTTGTGTTTACCAGGGCTGTGCAGCTATGCAGCTCCTGGGGTGAGTGAAAAGAAGTTGGGCTTTGCTGGTCCCTTGTTGAGAAGCCCCAGTTCATCCTTGCTCCCAACTCATTCTGTTTCAGCTTCAAGCCCCTTGTCCTTCCTGTTCCACCATCTGACACAGCCTCCCGGGAGGCGCCTCCAAAGAATCAGCCTCCTGTCCTTGTGTGGGAAGGTAAGGAGGGATCGCTGCTTTGGCCCCCAAGGTTGAGCAAGAGTAGCCTCCAAATGCCAGAGGTCTCAGGTTCTTGCAGTCCAGCCCCTCAAACTGCTTGTTGGGAAAATGTCACTCAGACACAGGTTCCCAAAAAGACTTGGCTTTCCTTGCTCCTCTCTACGGCAAGATTCAATAGCCCTGGGGCTATGCTAGGAGACCTCCTTCTTTGGATGTATTTACCTAATTGCAACTCTATCAATGTATCTGGATGGCAGCAAGCACTTCTACCCACCAACTTCTAAGGATATGGCCAACCTAGCAAGCTAATATTGGCAAAAAGTTAAGGATGGTCATTTAAAAAACAATTTGAAAAAAACTGAACACATAATAGTTCTTTTGGGCTCTGTCAAAACCAGAAAAAAATAAATAAATAAAGGAAAAGTGCTTCTTAACAGGATCGATTTAGAAAAAGCATGGATGGGTAGGGTTGCCAGATTTAGCAAATGTTGCATAGGATATAGTTACACTAAAAAAATTATTTGCTGTTTATCTAAAATTTAACTCCCTGTATTTCATCAGACAACTCTATCTACAGGGTCCAAGAATATAGGGATTCATTCAGAAGAAATCTCCTATTCATCATTCCCACTTCAAAACTTAATTCCTTCTCTAATACCTTTGTGTTAGGTATGGAAATCTAGGCCACACTGATCACATTAAACAAAGTAATCAGTTCATATACCCCGATTTTACTGCTGGAGAGCGCTCATTGTGAGGCTGCCTCAAAGAAATGAAAAGTAACTTCCAAAAGATAACATCAAAGAAAATTAATAATCACAGTGAACATTTAATGCACACCTACTTTGTTCCAGGCACTTTCGAATCACCTCATTTAATCTTCACAACAACCCTGGGGGGTAGATACCATTAAACTGCAGAAACTAAAAGGAGAACCTACAAATCAAATTTCTATAGTTCCTGCAAAGGCATGTAAATTTCTGGTCAATTACTTCCCCAGAAGGAGAGGGAGGGAAACCAAGGACTCCATCCCATCAACAAACGGACTTATTTATAATGCAATGCCCGATCTGTTGTTATTTGGTTATATACCACTTATACAGTAAAAACTGTCTTAATTTCAATGAATTATCACTGGCTTAGGGTATGGGACTGTGAGAGAGAAGTGGGTGGGAAACTCATAACAGTCAGCAGTAAGTTGGCCTTACAACGAAGGAAGATGTGTTATACCTTGGGATAATAAACAGCTCATTTGCCGTGAATATAGGCACGTTCAAGCCATCCCCGAATATTCAGTGACAATGACACACAGATTCCAAATGTTCTCTGTAAGAAAAAAACACCCTTTCTCCTAATCCTTCTTAAACTCAACAAGACTGATTGGTTTTTATTATTCATGAATTAATTTTTTACTCAGGGTCCAACAAGGGAATTGAAGCTATAAAATTTCTCCCCGATTGAAGGGGGAAAGCAGCTCTCCACCTGAGCAGCTCAGCCAAACTCTTGCCTGGATTCTTTGGGGTTGGAATGTTTTGTTTATTAAATCAGTTAATAATCAATTAATAACCCAAAGCTTTGTTTTTGTTCCCCGCTCCACCTCCTTAGGAAAAAAAATGAGTAAGAACATGAGTAAGAATATTAAGGTGGAAAAGAAAGCTACAGACAGCCACGGAAGCTCTGGTATACTCTTGGGTAAAGCAGAGCTGCCTTGTATTTCCAAAGCACACACACGAAAAGGAAACGCAAGAGGAAATAACAAAGGCATTGCTGATTTTAAAAGTAATGCGCAGAGGAGTAGAGCACGCATTTGTGTAGGGTCCGGGTTAGGAGTCAGCATGAAGACTCACGAGAGAGATCACCAGGATCCAGACTGGTTAGCTCCCTGGTGACTTCCCCCCACCTCCATCTGCAGAGCACAGGCTGTGGTGCCCAGGAGCAGGGGACAGCAGCCTCGTGGAAGCTGAATGGCCAAGAAGGCAATCAAGGGTGGAGAGGTGACTTTGCCTCCCTCTTCATACAGTTCTCTTCCCAGATATTCACATGCACCAAGCCTTAACCCCACCTTGCCCTCTGTGTGCCTTTGGCCTGCAAACCTCTCCTGAAACACACGCAGCCAGAAAAACCAAGGAACGTGGGGGAACTGAAAGGCAAAGCATCCCACGGGCCAGAGAAGCTGGCAGAAGGGGGGTCAGATTTGACACAGCATCCTTTGCAAGAAACATTTCTCCCTTCTTAGTTTAAAGGCAAAACATCCAGCTTTTCTCAGGGGTGTCACGTAGTTACTACTGTATTAGCCTGTTCCTTTCTGTTAGATTCAGAGACCTGGCAGTTTTTGCTCCAAGATGAATTCAGGCATGCAAACCTGAAACCTCCACATGTTTATGTTTGTGCAAAGATATTTACGTCCGGGGCAAGACATAGCAAACACTCACCAAGTTACTCTGAGAAAACCGGTGACGAGAATTGCTCTGTGCTTTTGGGGAAGAAAAAGCTGCGAGCTGTTATGACTCTTACCACAATTACTATAACCATCACATTATTGCTATTATTTCTGTAAAAGCAATGTTCTTTCTGCAAAAGCTTGTTAGCTTGTCTGCTTAGGTAGCCAATGTCAACACACCCAAGAGACAAATGACAAGGAGGGAGGCTAAAGGAAAAGAATAAATATTGCACTCTGCATGGGTGCGGAAGAGATGTTTTACCAACAAAAGGGAATGGTTTTGCTGATCGATTAGAGAGACAAAAACAAAAGCATATACCAGCTTGTTTACATTCCCTCACCAAGATCCCAAACTAGGGCTCAAAGCACTAGATGAGGGGAGAGAATTAAAAATTGGTTTTGAATAAAGTTTAACATTTCCTGATACCCTCACCCCCTCCTCCAACCTCTATCACCTGTTCTTCAGGCAGCAGACCCAGCCAAACCTGGAATTTGTCTGTAAACAGGAGGTCTTTATCCTCCTTGTTTTCACCAAAACATTGGAGCAGACCAGAGGCAGTGGATAAACGTATCGATGGTTAAGTCAGAACAGAGTGGCCAGTGACAGGCATTCTGCTTTGGGACAATAGCCAGATAACTAGGAATGAGCACCTCAAAACAGAGCAAAGACACTCACACACTCACACACTCATACACACACACACACACACACACACAGGTAGATACACAGACAGACCTATACACCCTACATCCTGTCCTCCAAAACATACAAAATCAATGAGGGCTAAAAGGACAAGGGCAAACTAGAGCCAAGTTGAAATGAAAATAGAGAAAAAAAAAAATAAGTGAAGACAAAGGAAAATGCTAAATTGCAAGGCAAGAGAGAATTTCATCTAAAACATCACCCTGGCGTTCTCCACTTTCTCCTACAGTGCTTCCTTGCGTCTGCGTTTCCTTATTCTTTGCCCTTCAGCAATCAAGAGCACATGAAAAGGTCAGCAATGCTCAGAAGCCCCTCTCCAAATATCTTTTTTAAAGCACAAACTAGGTGAAAATACCAAAAACATAAATCTAAGTAAATATAATAAAATTTTTAAAATGAATAACTATCATAAAATTTTTAAAATGAATAACAACGACAAAAAAATAAAACAAATTTATGAATTCAAGTTAATTCAAGTAATTGAAAGAGTCAAGTGAAAATCACACTTAACCTTTGGGGTTTACAAACTCCTAGTTTCCTAGATAGTAAAGCTTGGCTCTAACCGGCCACTTCACATTCGTGTAATTTCAAAAGCAGCGTTTGAGCAAACACCCCCAGTCAGGCAGGAGGCTGATCGCTGCTGTAATTGGCAAGAGAGAAGCCTGATATAATTTTAAATGAAAATTGATCACATTTGAAACCAGAAGATAAAAATAAAACCTTGTCGGAGTTTGTTTAACTGCCTTATGACCTCTGGATAAAATGACATTGAGAAATAAAATAACATTATCCACAAAACCATTCCCAGAAACGGCTCAATCCTGGGGACTCTGAATGACACTATTGAATAGAATATTTTAAAGTCTTAAGAACACAGGAGAGAAATTAAAAAAAGAAAAAACCCCACTTCTTTAAGATCAAACGTGTACCGTATAGGTTAAAAAGCACAATAAAATGAAGATGAAAAAATTATGTCTCTAACCTCCCAGGAAAACTTTTGTTTGGGGTTTATATGCTTTTAACTCGAGCTCAGACAATTCTGAATATAAGACATATAGCCAATAGATTCTTTTTTTTTTTTTTACATTGTTTTATTCCACACTGAAAGTCCCTTGGGCAGATTAACCAGTATGATTTCCCTTGATTTAAGAAAACATTTGATCCTTTAAGCTACCGACTGTCAATGGCTATTTGCAGGGAGAGAAGAGGAAATTGGGAACCTGGAAGAGAATTGCCTAAATAGTCTTTTGAGCGTGGCCACCTGTTATTCTAGAGAAGGGCACGTCTGCCTTCTCTCCCTTTCCGAGGTCCGCCCCAGTCCTACCACAGCCCTACCCAGGCCAGGAAGGGAAGAGAGGTGTGGAAGTAAAACTGAACTCCTCTGAGCCGTATGGACTGCCAGCCCGAGGGTTTCCTTGCACACCATGGAAAAACCCCAAAGCACAACACACACAGCATCCCCCACTCGGAATGCAGCCAGAGCCTGACCTCAACCCAAGCCAAGGGTATGGCAGGCAGCAGGGGCTGTGTTTGAACAGCAGAGCCCCCCGCCCACCACCCCCCCCATCTTAGAACAGAAAAACTATCGGAACACACTCACACATGTACACACACAGACCCACCACGCTTGAAACTCTTAGGAATGGACACGGCTTTGGGTGCTTCAGGGTTCAGAAATATCCTCTACAATAACTGCTTTAAGGGTAACGTGCAAGGGCTTGACCCCCTAAGTCTTTACTTATAAAGGTAAATAAAGGTCCTGTTAAGATCGTTTCTGATTCTCATCCTGATCAGTTACAGAAATCACTCTAGATAGGCAGATACAAGCACACTTATACAAGAAGAGAAAAAAAAAAAAAAAAAAAACAAGACCAAGAGGCTGCCCTGCTTCCCCACTGTCAGTTTTCTGGTGTCTTTGTGTTGGATGGTTGGTTGGGGGAGGTCTCTGCCCTGCTCCCCTAGGACCGGCCTCCCTGCACAGTTTCTGAGCGGGACCGCCTGAAGCTGTCCAGCTCTGCAGGCCACCGGAACAGAGCCCAGGAGTGAGCGAGGCAGTCACTGCCCATGGGCTATCTCTGAGAAGACGCTGATGGGATGGGTGAATACAGCCACAGCCTGCTAAGACCCAGGAGCACTAGACAGAAGGAGTGATGAGTGTCCCTGAAGAGCCCTGTTTTCCTGAACAAGGTCCTCCATCCACAGAACTGACCAGCATTGACCGAAGTCTTCCCGTCACGTCCACCTAGTATGGCAGGGGAAGTGAGGGAAGTCACTAGGGAAGAAATGATCCCCTTAAATACTGACCGCCCCCAGTCACTGCCCTGACAACCCCTTCAAGGAAGTTGTGTGGCCCTGCCACCCGTTACCCAGGACAGCTCTGCCATTATCAGTGAAGGAGGCAGGCAGCAGGTTGGCCTGGGGAAGGTTAATTGCTCAGCCAGCCATCACAGGGGTCACCGTGATGTGTAGAGAAGTTGAGCATCCCAGTCTCCCAGAGCTGGTCTGCTAATTACATTTGCAATTATAAACACCACAACCTCCCAGCACGGGGAGGCAGCTCACCAGCGGATGGGTAACCAGGATGTCATCCTGGCCCAGAACACCCCAGCCACGCCAGGGGACCCCAGGGTCAGCCAAAGCCTATGGGCCTCCTCCTCCACCTATGACTGTTTCCCAGAGGTCTGAGGCTGCTGGGACTGAGAAAAGGGACACGCGCCAGAGATGAAGCCTACTCCGGGGTCACCAGCATGTACATGCTAAAAAGATCTTTTATTTATCCCTAGAAATTGGCAAATGGCCCCAAGGGCAAACAGACAGGATGTTCTGGAAGCCTCTGGGCTCAGATTTGTCTGGTTCCAACCCATCCTCAACCTGTGACCTTCACTGCTTCCCAGGGCCAGTTCTGCTGACCCTGTGCTCCCAGCTCCCTCCCCGGCCCATGCACCTTCTGGGTGCTATAGTGATGGAGGGATACCCAAGTTTCCACATTCAAGCCAAGCTGGAATCCCTCACCAGTAACATTCAGTCAAGAGCCCCCAAGCCCTACTACAGAAAACAGACCCCACCCAGAGGTGGGGTGTGAGGAGTCCCAGCTAATTCTGGGCAGACCTCCTGTCAAGGTGCTGTGAGGGTCTCACTTCCAGAGAGGGGTGGACAGAGGTCCGGTGATGGCATTTAGGAGTGGGCGTTGGAACGGAGGTGTTTAGGACTGTGAGTTGGGCTTTACTTTGAAGGGCTGGATTATGGTCAACATACCTATCTTTCCGCTGAAATTAGAAACACCAGGAGTCTTAATCATTTTGAGGAAGTCACTTAAGGTATCTGGGAAGACAAGTTCTAGAAAGGGGCACTGCAGAGAGCCACGTCAAAAGCATCCAACTCTTGTCTAACTGCCTGCTGTCTTCTGAATCCTCTTCTTCTGAATTCTACGCGTTCACTAGACCGACTCCATGGCTGCCCCCGGTACTCGCGCGTGCACGCACCCACACTCTTTCCCTCTCTCTCTCTCTTTCTCTCTCTCTCTCTCTCACACACACACACACACAAACACACACACACACACACACACACACACACGCACATATACCTCCTTCCTTTGGCCTGCTAGAGTTTTGCAGGTCTGTCCAGTCCCTGAGCCCAAAAGAAGCAAGGCAAATGTTTTGCGGAGGGCAGAGGAAAGAGACAAACTTTTTCAATGAGTTAAGATTTATCTGTAAACACCATTGGCCAAATGTCCAATGATCAGAAGCATGAATCAAGCATGCAAGACCAAGTTACAAGAGCCCTGAGCTAGGGCAGGGGACGCTCTGAGAAGCCAGGGTTGTGACATGAAATCTCTATCGCAGCTACCTCCCTTGCATCACTTTCCCCAAAAGTCCCCTCTCTCCCTTCTCTCTCAAACTAAATGGAATATTTATTGATTACTCCAAATCGATAGAAGGAAAAGGTTCCTGTTTGGTGGGCCAGGTTGTTTCTTCTTCTTCTTTTTTTTAAAGAAACAGATCTTTTCATATATCCTAATTACTGGTAAAATAGAAGCGTGTTTCTGAAATAAAAGGAGTTGGGGAAATAAAAAGCTCCAAGAGGAAATTTCCAGTTGATGACGGGCTCTCACTGAGCTGGAAAGGGCCCTACCCTGGACCGGGGACCTGTGGTCGATCTAATGTTTCCTTCTAGTTGATTGCCCTTGGGCCTGTGCAACTTCATCCTCCTATCAGCCCATCTTCGTCTACAGCTCCCACATCTCCAGAAGGGTGGCAGGCACAGAAAGGTTTATTTCTTGCAGCCCCTTCCTTGGAAAACTAAGACTAATGTCCTCACTCTGATTTATTTTTAAATGTACCCTTAAAAATTAATTTCCCCCCTTTTTTTGTCTCCAGGTCACTGATTCTGAATTACCATGTGGCATTTTTCCTACGTGTGAACCCACATATTTTACCTTCAGGACAGTTTGTTCTTTGTTTCTTTAACAAGAGCGAACTGGTCATTGGACAGTGGGGAAGGCCGCCCCCTGCTCGCTGGGTTTTTCACCCAAGCTCTCCAGTGGGTTGCGTCATGGACACATTTGTACACAGGCAGGCATACGAGCGCGCACACTCCTCCCACTCCAGCTGATTATATATGTACATAAAATATTGATTGGAAATGGTAATGGAGTCACCTACAGAACGGGCTACAGGAGATGAAAATGAAGGAGAGAAAGGTATGAAGGTATGTATGTGTCTCTCAGTGTGTGTGTTGGCTTCTCCTGGGAAAGTAGGACCAGCAGTAAGGCATTAAAAATATGTTCTCTGTGTGCTGGTGGGCAAGAGGGAGGCCTGGAGGGTTCTTTCTCTCAGAACTCTGGTCCCTGTGCCCCTGAGTTTTCTCAAGTCCGGGAATGTCCAATAATCCACACAGGTAGTAACTGTGCGTACAGAGCACATGAACCCACTCATGTCTATAGTCACCGAGAAACCCTGGCACCCACCGTAATGAATGGATTCATCCCACTGCCCTTCCAGGCAAACCAAAGAACCCAGCCCTCTGCGTTGTTACTTGGCTTTCGCCGGCTCTAAAGCGACCTGTCACAAAGCTCTGGGATGGAGATCAGAAAGACACCTCCTCCAGACACCAGCCTCTGACCTCCACAAGCTCGTCTTTGGAAATGACACACCCCTGTACCCCAGCACCTGCAAGCTGGCATGAGGAGACACACATCTGTGTATGGGGACCAGCTCACCACCCGCCACTCACCAGGAGGCTGCTGCCCAGCAGGCCCCGGGTTTCAGAAATGGCTTATCACAGGGACGCTCAGTTGCTCAGTGGAGACAGCGGATGTATCTCTGGTCGTGTCTGTGCCCCGTGGAGTGAGACTAATTCTTTGCAAAGAAGCCAGGTGGGGTAGGGGATCCAAAACACTGTCAGACATAGTTTATAAATTATTTCCACTCCAAACCCTTCCCAGACAGCCAGGACCTCAGCACCCTCACTCCCCTTTTCTGTTTCTCTGACAGTCCCTCTTTGCCCATATTTCTCCTTAAACTCAAGCCAGGGTTGCCATCAACTGGATGAGTTACCCAGCTGGTAAAGCCTCCATCTCTCCTTGCTTTCCTGGTCAACACAATCAAAGGATGTACTTTCCCCCAGACAAATTTTCATATTTATGGACTATGACTTGAGCAAGGGACAAATACACAGATATTTCCAGCTCAAGTAAAGAAGTCACCGCTGGGGAGAGGGAGCCTAAATAATTTAAATATCCAATATGTGTAGTACTTGGTAATGTTATGTGAAGAAATGGCCCACGAGCATCAAACATGGTCTACAGCCTCACTTATCCCCCACCCAGCTTTCTTTAGGATGCGCGCTGCGCAGCACCCCCCTTCCCCCAATCCACATAAGCTGGGATCAGTGTAACCTTTGAAGACAACGAAAAGCCCCTTTTCAAGCCGATGGAAATCAGAATCCAGGGTAATTAAGGATTTCCCTCATCTCCTAACCCACTCGCCTTCTTCCGACACGTTAAATTGTGGCGGCATCTAAAGGACCCTCCGCACAGGAAAATCCTAAAACTGGAACCAGAAAGTCAGCATGGAGGCTGGGACAGTCCAGTCACCCACTGAGAGCCGCTGTCAAGTGGCCTCCACACTCGCGCGTGGTCCACCGTCAGTGCAGCGAGAAGGCGGCTTAAGCACGCTCCCTGGACCCCACATTAAATATCCAGAGTATTTATTTCAGGGGGAGGGGGCGGGGGTACAAAGATGAAAGGATGGTGAAGCGAGAGAAACGCTGAGTTCAATAGTTTAGTTTGGTTCAGAAAAAACAGTAAGAAGTTAAGCAGGAAAGCTGCCCCGGAGAGCCTAAAGTTTTTATTTTATTGTTATTTTTTTAAGCTTTAGGAGGGACCCACTCCGCGCGTGCACACACCAAGCACACCCAGACCAGCTTGGGGCGCGGCGGGACGCTGAGGGAGGAGAGCTGGGCAGGTGAAAACGGCGCACGCGGACAGCGCTTGGAGGGAAATTGCAGTTGGCCGGAACGGGACCCCAGAGAGCCCAGCCAGGACGCGCGGGGCACCACCTGCTGCTCCGGGGTATCTGTCCTCCACTTTTCCCACTCTGCGTGCTCAGCCCGCTGCCTCGGGAAGAGGATCCGCGATTCCCGGAGATCTGTCCCGCAACCCGGGCCACCGCCCACAGCCGCGCGGCTCCGAAGATCCCAGGTTCCCGCGCAGCGAGCGCGAAGTCGGTGCGGGGCAGGGACATCGCGCCCGCCCTGCGCCAGATCCGTGGGTTCAGCGTGGCGCAGCCTTCCCCAAAGCCGCGAGCCAACTTTGCCTTGGACGAGGCGCCGGGCTGCTATCCCCACTCCTGGCGGGATGCGGGCTCCCCTCGCTGGGCGTGCCTAGCGTAGAGCGCCGGGGCCTGCCGCCCGCACTCCTGGGCGCCATGAGTCCCGCCGCGCCGCTTGCGCGCCCTCGGGGCGCCCCACTGGGACCGCGGGGGGAGTTCAGCACTGGCCGCCTGCAGTTTCCAAACCACCGCAGCACGTATGATTTCGCCAGGATCATTTCTGTTTCCCAGGATGGAAGTAAATAATAAAGCCAAAGGGTCCGGGGGAAGTTTTCTGGGACAGGACAGGACATCCTTGCGACCACATTCCCGCACCTGTTCTGGGCTTGCTCCTCCCCATTGCACAGAAACGCAAAGATTTTGTCACCGCGGGGGAAAATCAGAGAGGAAAGAGAAAGGAAGAAAGAGTGAATGAGAAAAAGCTGCCCTTGCTGAAAAGTGAGGGTTTGTAAAAGGGGGTGCGGAAAAAGTTAGAGGAGGCTTAACCCCCGAGATGGAAACCCAGGAAGTGTGAGGCTTGGCCCCTCCAACGTCCCCTAAGTGCCCTCCCCTCGGGTCCCCACCACTTCAAGAATGCCTAGAAGAGGAACTGCGACACCCAGGGCAGAAACAGTCGGACGGGCGGAAGGACAGACAGACCGCGAAGCTGGGCACCTACTGGTTGTGGTAGCCGAGGGGGTCCGGGATGCACAGTTCGGACACGTCCATCAGTCCCGTTTTAGCATTCCCAGTTGGTAGAGAAAGGCGGCGCGGAAATCACGCGGCAGAGCGAGTGAAGGGCACCGGCGAGGTGCGAGTCCGGGCTGGGGCACAGTCAGCGGGAGAAGGAGCAGTGGGAGGAAGCGGCGTGGCCGGGAGAGAGGGAGGCGGAGAGCCGTGCGCGCACAGCCCCACGCTCCCACTCATCCAGACACTCTGAGGCGGGCAGAGGGGATGGGAAGCCAGGGAGGAGACTCGGGCACCAGAGACTTGGAGCCCACTAACCCTACTGTAGCTTTAAGGCCGGGAGACTGATGTATGGTTTGGCTCCTATTGGCTATCTCTCAGGGGCTGGACTTAAAGTGACAGAATAGATCTGGGGGAGGGGGAGGGGGGTGAGCCGGAGAGACTTCAATGGAATTAGATGCTCACGAGAGGTCCCCACCTCCTGGGGAGTAGGAAGACTGGGTTGTAGAGCTGCAAGGCCTATTCTCTCTCCAGTAAAGAAAAAAAGAGAAAAATGTCCAATTGGCCAGTGGGAGTGGGAGTGGGAGGGTGAAATATTTGCTGCTTACACACCCCACCTCCCACCTTCTTATCTTTTAACTGGCAGGACTAGGAAGCACCTCTCCGGCTTTTGGAATAGGTCTGTTTTCCAAATTAAAAAGGAGTCACATTTCTCCACCTGCATGTGCACCAAGGAGAAAAGGCCAGCACGTTCGAAAAATTCACAGCCTGGACCCCTGGGTTTGGTGCATAAAAGTGCAAAGGCTCAGGCCAGCAGGTGAGGCAGAGCCAGAGAGAACAGGAGAGAAGAGATTCCTTCCCCAGCTCTGAGCACCTGAGTCACCAAATGGCGCTCATATGGCTAGCTATGGCTAGATGCAAGGTGTGTATCTATAAAATGCTCTCTAGATGTAGAAAATAATGCTCTACTCATTGGCAACTCTCAGAATTGTATCCAGGACCCAGACACCAGCAAATAAATTCCTGTCTGCTTTGGATAATATGATTGCGGTTAAAACCACCAACTTACCTGCCACAACTACTCTGAGGTAGAAATAGACACTTTTGAATACACACCTGAATTCCCAGCTAGGAATACACCTGCATCCCTGTCTGGCTCTCCCTCCACAAACCTGAATATTATGGACTGCCACTATACCAAGCTTGACTGTATGTCAAGCTTCAACTGTTCTTCTGGGGCTTTTCATCTTTTGAGATGTGCCAGCCACAGTGATAATAATCAATTTGATGATTCAAATGAGGTATAGAATTATTTAAAAGGGGGAAAAAGCCCTCCGGAGAGACCACCACCTTCTCCTCCTATATTCTACGGAAGACAATGAGCAGTAGGGGGGAAGACATAATTTTATCATCAAAATAATGTCTAAATGGAGTGTAACTGCAGGCAGTGTGCACGCACTTTAGGAATAAAAGCAAGGAGGTTGTGAGAAGCCCCGGAGGGGCCGGCCATGCGGGGAAGGGCTGGGGGCACGGGTAACACGTTGGAAGATGAGATCTGACTTGGATAAATGTAAGCTCTCCCAGGCTGAGAAGCAGAGCTGAGATTTTTCAAATGTGCTGAATGAAGTGAAGGAACACATGGGATTCTCCGGGCCACGAGGCTCCGGAAGGCATCTCAAAGAGAGACGGATGAAGACGTCTGCTTGGCTGGCAGAACCCCCAGCAGCCCTGGGTTTTGTTTTTTGTTTTTTAAATCAGATAGGTACTTGGTTACATTAGAGACAGAAAGAGGGGTGCAGACACAACTTCCCTCGAACCTGGCTTCTAATGACCATCATCTCTTGCCAAGACCTCAGCGTCTGTTTTCTCTGCATCCTTTCTGGCCCCCTGAAATCATTCTCCAAACAGCAGTCACAGAGCACTTTGTAAAATGCACATCCGATGTCCCCTTGTTGCTTTTAGGAAAAGAAAAAAAAAACAACAAAGCCAAACCAATTGCCGTTGAGTCGATTTTGGCTCTTGGTGTCCCCATGTGTGTCCGAGTAGAACTGGGCTCCAAAGAGTGTTCAATGGCTAATTTTTTGGAATTACACCACCAGGCCTTTCTTCCAAGGCACCTCTGGGAGGACTCAAATCTCCAACCTTTCAGTTAGCAACTGAATGTCAACTGTTTGCACCACTCAGGGCCCAAATCTTTCTCATGGCCTATAAAGCCTCATATGACGAGGTCCTGCATGTCCCTCTGGGTCCCTTTTATCCCATGCCACTCTTCCCTCAGGCCCAGTCTTTGCAACTGCCACCTAGAACGCCCCCCCTCCAAGCCTTCTGCTATTCACTTTGCTTCAGGTAATTTATCACAGTTGGCAATTATACATGTATTGCTGTGAGTCATACTTTCTCTCCACCCACCTCATTAGACTGTAAGCTTCATGAAGGCAGGGACCATGTCTGTGTCCGTTCACCTGAGAATCCCCAGTGCCTAAAGGAGCCTGGTACAAAGCAGTTACTTGATAAAGACTTCGTTGAATGAATTATTAAACCATAGCAGTCAGGGTAGGGTACCTGAGCCTGCTGCGGGACAGGCCAGCTGCCCAGGAAGCGGTCAGGCCTGACAAGTTATATAGGATGAGTTGGGCGGATAATTGTTCATAGGAGACAAAGCACACTGAAGATAAAGGCTTCTTCACACCAAGAAAAGAAACACAGCTTTGCGGCCCCGAGCAACAGTTTAAAGCCCTGTGGGGCAAAGAAGGGAAAATAGAGGTCTGTGTGGTTTAGAAGCTCCGCTAATGCAGTGGTGGTTCAGTGGTAAAATTCTTGCCTTCCATGTGGGAGACTCACGTTTGATTCTTGGCCAATACACTTCACGAGCATCCACTACCCGCCTGTCAGTGGAGGCTTGTGTGCTGCTATGATGCTGAACAGGTTTCAGTGGACCTTTCAGACTAGGAAGAAAGGCTTGGTAATCTACTTCTGAAAATCAGCCAATGAAAACCCTAGAGATCACAACGGTCCATCTGCAACTGATCATGGGGATGGCACAGGACCAGGCTGCGTTTCATTCTGTCTTGCATGGGGTCCTCATGTCTTGAGGGTGACAACAACAAATGTCACACACAAATATTCTCTGCATCCCAGGCCCGGGGAACAATCGCCTCTGGGACCAGCTGATTGTCCTCCAGGGCAGGAGTGATGTCCTTGAGGCCGTGTCCTCCTCAGCCTCCCCACTCCTCTGCCTGTACTTGTCCAGCCTCCTCTCACATAGCTCTGGGGCAGGGTTCTTTCTATTTTCCCTCTCCGGCAAGTGTGAGCCTCTGGAATCTGTTATAGGGGAGATGAGGATCAGCCAGTCAGGACACCCTGGTGACATGATCCAACCTGGCAGGCCCAGGCTTCTCCTGTGGTTTTCCAGGCAACTCTGACCCAGTCACACGCTGTTCACGGGACCAGCCTTCCCACAGCTCTGTCCTCAGCCAGCTCACAGGAGCGCAGGATTCCTTCCCAAAGCCAGGATCGGGTTCCATGACTCGGCTGGAGAGGCGGTGTCATGGGATAGTGCAAAGGACTCTGGGATCCGGTCCCTGGCTACTCTGTGTGACCTTGCCAAAGTCATCTCTTTCACAGAAAGCAAAGGCAGGTGCAGAAGTAGGGTGGGGTGGGCAGAGCTCTTGGGTTCCTTCAAGCTTGAAATTCATTCAACTAGTCATGATTTCTTACCTATACTGCTCACCTAGAGTAGGTACCATTTCTAATCCATTTTTAGCAAAAGCTCTAAGTACCACCCTTCACTGCCCCATGCCTCAGTACTGGTACTCCCGAGATGGGTGCGTCACCCAAAAGGGACTGGGATAAAACAGAGTAAGTGTGGAGGTTGTAAAGTGATAGCAGCTTATGTTGTTCTGTGACAAATGGCTTTAAGTCGGTATTTATTACCTCTACAGAACCTTACAATTAGACGAGCTCCGAGAACCATTTGGAACCATTACCAGATTTTACAAATACGGAAATGAAGCCCCAGAGTGATGAAGTGACCTACCCAAGGTCACACAGCAAATAACTGGCAAAGCATGGCATCTGTGGTCTCTGGACTTGTGTTTATTCAACTCCTAAGTGTTTGTACACAAATTTCTTCCCTATCCCTCCCTCCTCCTTCCCTGAATTCCAGTTCCTTCCTAAGGAATATGAAGCCAAACAAGAACAGTCCCACTTTGCCTGGTGGATAGTGGAGACTCAGTTTTCTCCAAACGGTTTCCTAGAGAGGAAAAATGAAGCGCTGATGGATAGTTACCAATTTCATGACACTGATGTCCCACCATAAGCAAGGCTCCAGGAGGCAGATAAGTAGGAAAGCATATCCAGACACAGCCCAACCCACTCGGTTCTCCAAACTTGTATTTTCCTAGATGCAAAAAGCACCGAGCATGTCACAGATCTAGCCAAACACAGGTCCACACTGAACCAACCATGATTTCCCACCCCAGCACTGGCTAAGTCCTTACAACCGGCTGTCCTAATGCCTGGACCAGGATCTGGAGGATCACTCAAGCCATCTTGCCATGATCTATGCAGCTGACCCCAGCCTGGTACCTGCTGCCAGAGGTCCAGTGAAAATCTCTACCCTTAACAGAGCCTCGTCTTGATATGTATCTTCCCTCTCTTGATACCACTCATTTTTGCACAGAAAGAAGGCAGCAGCAAGCAGCATCTCTCAGGTTCTTGACTTCCCCTCCTGCGGTATGCTGCTCTAGGACCTGTAATAATAGGAGACTTTTTCATGCTTCCAGCCGGGCAACATAGCAGAAGCTGGTGGACTCAGCTTGGGCCCCAGGAGAGCAGAGGACTTGATGGCCTCTTTGCTGAAAGGTAAGACTCAACGGGAATGTTTGGAGCACCTGCCACATGCTACCCAAATCCATTGAAAGTAAGAACACTAATTGTTTCCTTATGCCATCCTTGCCCTCACCCTTGTCCACGTTCCCTGAACCTAAGTTTCCAGGGAAGAATGGGGCCTTAGATAACACACAAAGCATGTAGCCACTTCTTACCACCAGCCCAGGAAGGAAAGGATGTCTCCGTGGAATTGTCTGAATCCCAATCCAGGCTTGTTTCTGCGCCACCCCAGGGTGAGGGCTGGGAGAGGCTAGTCCAGAAAGTGCATCCATTGACAGGCCACAATGACTAGATGTCTATGTGGGCCTGGCCTGGACCCTGAATCTAACCTGGGCATCTCTGGGGACAGTGCTGATCAGGCCAGGGCCCCATGCACTCCAGGCTGGGGGGAAATGTCCCTGACCACACACTCCTGGGGACCCGCTGTCTTCTCACATGCTTGAATTTGGGGTGTGGAGTTATATCTCTGAGTGGTGGTCAGCAGACTGCCAGCCCATTGGCTGGCACATGTCCCAAGAATCATAATTAACTGATAACACTAATACAATGTGAGTTTGTGCTCCCATAATAGTCTCTTGCTGACAGATAAATGCTGCAGAGACATGATGGCTTTTTCAGAAGCTGTAATGGGCCATTACTGGGGCAAGAAGGCTCGTGTCCTATTAGCACTGCCGCCATGACACCAAAGACAAAATATGAAGGGAAGGTCCTGAGTGTATAAATGCTTGCGCTCCTTCCCACCACCACCACCCATTTTGCCATTCTGAAATCCCTATCAGGGGTCTTGGAATAGCTACCAAATATTTCAAAGCTCCATTTTTTTTTCCCCTTGAGCCACAAGATCTCATTCTGACCAACACAGGTGAATAGTATATTAAAGTTCTCTGTTTACCAAAAAGAATCCTTCTTCCTGCAAGCCCTGTGCAAGATGGCAGTTGCAGTGTGCAGAGAGGTTGGGGCATCAAGAGGGTGAGATATGTCCCCCCATAGAAACAAAGGTCTTTTTCTCTCCTAACTGCCAGGAGCATAGAAGTACATCATGACTGTGGGATCTTTGTCTCCTGCTACATTTCTGGGGGAAATAAAGAGGAGGGGGAGAACAGAAAGAAGAGAAGATGAAGAAGGAGAGGAGAAAAGAAAACTATGCCTTAACAGTACCTGATACCTAGGAGGCATTGAACAGCTCGCTATTGAATGAATGAATGATTTGCCTAATTAAATATTTTCCATTACAATGGATTGTGGGTTTTTTTTTAAAAATTATACCAAAGCAACTTGACCTTACTTTTGTCTGTATCATATATTAATTTATCATCCAATTTCTTGTGACTTTCTCATCAATTTAAACATAAATCCTAGTTGGTTTCAAACAGTGTTATAAGCAATTTGTTTCTAAGGGTTCATCATTGGTAGAAGGAAAACTTCACTTTGGTTGATGATAGTTTTAACTGCAAAAAACCCACTGTCAACTAATGGCCCCAGAAAGAATGAACAATCTGCTTTGCAAACTCACAGATTACGCCTCCACTTATGTTTCTGTTTACAAGGATAATTGTCTTATGGAAATCATAAAACACATGTAACTTCTGTGTAATTTAATTCCAGAGCACCACACGCAAACATGTAAAGTGTTGTTATTAAGTGGGAACAAAGAAATATGTTGGCTGAGCCTGTCTCCCTAGCATTAATGACTTACAATTCAAAACTGGGGGCATTCAAATGTGTTTTTATTTCCTAATGGCTTAATTAAGGTAGAACTTCATATTTAATTATTGTTTCAGAGTAAAATGCTTTTTTTTGTGGCTATAATAAAATGTTCGTGGAAAGAAACAGCAGAAAATGCATTTAGGTTTTAGAAAATATCAAATGTAAGTCCAGCACAACTAGATGGTGCCCAGCTACCACCACAGATCGCTTTGGCAGGGATCACGATAGAGGGTCCTGGACACAGCTGGAGAAAAACACAGAACAAAATTCTAACTCACAAAAAACACACCAGACTTACGAGTCTGACAGAGACTGGAGAAACCCCAAGAGTGGCTCCTAGACACCCTTTTAACTCAGTACTGAAGTCATTCCTGAGGTTCACCCTTCAGCCAAAGATTAGACAGGCCCGTAAAACAAAACAAGACTAAAGGGGCACACCAGCTCAAGGGTAAGGACGAGAAGGCAGGAGGGGCCAGGAAAGCTGGGTGAATGGAAATGGGGAACCCAAGGAAAGTGTTGACACGTCGTGGGGTTGACAACCAATGTCACAAAACAATATGTGTATTAATTGTTCAGTGAAAAACTAATTTGCTCAGTAAACCTTTACCTAAAGCACAATTTAAAAAAAAAAATCAACTGTAAGGGTTTTATAAACTGTAAAGTTCTATACCTATATAAAACACAATCAAGATGATAGCTGTTAACTATGGTCTTTCATGAGAAAAGTACTAGTCAACCACCACCTTCACAGATGTATGTTGTAATTAAACCCAACCCATTGCTGAACTCCCTATTGCTCTGAACGATGTAATAATGAGTTGGTCAGTACCAATTCCAGAAGAAAGCTTGAGCTGTATATCATGACCACCCATAATCTCTATTCTTCATAAGCAATTGGGAACACGAAGATTCAAGAGAATTCCTGACTGAGGATGGCTTGCCTTTCTAAGAAGAACGAGACAAGGCAGGAAGGGAAGCTGCAGAACACCAAAGAGAGTTTAGAAAAATGGGTAAAAGGCAGTCAACAATACAAGATTTAATATGGATAAACACCGGTAATACACTTGTCAGCAACGACCCTAGGCTGAGCCACGGACTGTAAAGGAGCTGGTTGGAGAGCAGTGATGCAGAGAGACACCTGGGGTCAGAGCAGATAGCACATTAAACATGGGCATCCAGCTCAATGGCATGATAAACACTGCGTTGGGGTAATTCTACAAAGCCCATCAGAGCAGGGAGCAGCAATAATTCCTCTTTACTCTGCCTTACTGAAGGCACAGATGGAGTTTTATGTTCAGCCCTAAGGACTTGCTTTGAAAGCAAACTGGAAGGGTGATATGGAAAGGACTTGAAAGCTGGAGAAGGTGTCGAAGGCCTTCTGGAGAGTGTTCGAACCCCACGAGGGGAGGGACAAACATGGAACAAGGAGAGATGGGTAGTCCCTGCCCCCTAATGGCCAAATATTTGCTTCCAGACGTAAACCCTAGGTGCCATCTCAGGTCCCCTTTCTCTATCTTGGGCAGCACCCCACTCAGGCCAAGTCTCACTTCCACTTCCAGGGTGTGAGATTTGGCCTACTGAGGGGCCACGATACAGCCCAGAAGTTCAGGGGGGTAGCTCCCCACATTCCGCCTTTTTACTCTCTTCTGTGCACTGCTTCCTGGTATAATTTCATTTTCTAAATCTTCCAGAAAAGACATGCATGCCAGGAAACCTGCTAGGTCTCTCTGAGGCTTGATACGGAGTGGTAGCCAGCACAGTAACACTTTATGTCATGTGATTTGGCATCTTTCCTTGCCTCACCTCCTCTTTTTTCTCTCTCTCAATTACCTGGTCTTCCATCTCCCAAACCAAGTGTCAGCATTTTAATGCTTGCCTCAGGCTCTGTCTTCTAGGAGAAAAGACCTGGCTGTCTGCTCCTGTGAAGATTACAGCCTAGGAAACCCTACGGGGAAGTTCTACCCTGTCCTATGGAGGGTAACTATGAGTCAGAATTGACTCCACAGCACACAACAACAACAGCAATCACCTTAGTTGGGGGAAGGGAGCATAATGAGTGTGATGATGGATGGATTCTTATCTGTAGTCACCACATGAGTTATGGACTCTGAACACTGTTTTACAAAGTCCCAGTGGACTCCACCCTGCTCCACATACCCACTAGACACTCTGGTTCTGGTTCAGTTGCTAAGATGTTTAGGTCAACAGTGTCATCTGAAGCCAACCAATAGGCCCATCTGGCCCAATGTCCCTTCGCCACCCTGTCCTTTCTTTCTTCTCCCTCCATACCTGGGAGCCCAAGCACATATTGTGTCTCCCTTTCCCCTTGTTTTCTCCACAATGAACTAAGCTACTTTCTTGGATAACCATCTTTTCCCCCACATGCACACACATCCAACAATAACTGTTAAGTTGTTTTTGGCTTCAAGAAACAGGAGATTCTAACGACAGTGGCTTAAAAAGGAGGAGTCTATTACCGCACACAGTAAACACTCCAGAGGCTGAGAGTTTCATCTCTTTGCTCTGCCATCCTTACTATCCTTACCAGCTCACCTTCAGCTTCCCTCATGGTTGAAAGATGGCTCTTGTGGCCCCAGATATCACTTCCTTACCCAGCTGTGTCCAAACCCAGGACCAGGGTGTATGCATAAGTGGGTTTATGTTGCCCCTTATATCTCTGGTTTGTTTGCTTTGTTTTGATTTTAGTCCTGGACAAAAATCTTTCCCAGGAGACCTCACTCCAGCAGACTATCCTTACATCTTGTTGGCCAGAATCCAGTCATATGCTTACCCCAAATCAATCACTGGCAAAGGAGAAATGGATCCCCATGATTGGCTTCAAATATCTTCATTCCCTGAAGCTAGGGGAGAGGCTCACTTTTCCTGAGTACATTGATATTCAACAAACAAACAAAATCCATTTCTTTCAGAAAGGGGAATGGCTGTTGGGTTGGCCATGCCTGGTGGTGTACCACAGGCAAGTGGTGGGAGGAGACTACCATGGATGAAAGGGGCATTGTCTAAAGAGAATGTGAAAACAATAATAAACAGGAATAAAAGTCAAGCTGCTTTTTATTATCACCTTGCTCCAGCAAATCTATACAATGTCAGTGATAAAATACTCCTCCCCAAGAAAATCTTTTGCTGGTCTAAGTTCTAAAGCATTGTTGTAGTTGCTGTTGAGTTTTCATAATATATGTAAGCATCCAATTAGCATTTTTCTATTACTTATTCTTAATATAAATTGCATCCTCCATAGTACTTATACAGTCAGTCTCCCACCACACACACACTTAGCTACACGAGTATTTCAAGAATAAGTTCGTAACGGCTTAGAACTGTTGAGTTGAATTCAGGCACAGTTCGTGTCTCCAGCCCCTATGGTACTACATGTCCCTACGTTCAGACAGTAGATTCATAATAAACAATGATAGCACAGTGATTATAAAGTGAAAGAAACAGAATTTGAGTTTCTGCAACTTTGTCACTCTATGTAATCACTTGGAATTTTTATTTGTATTTAAAATTTAAAACAGAAACAATGAAAACTGCAAGATGTGGTATTTGGTAAGTTCAAATATTTGTTCATGCATGACAAATTTTACTGAATTTGAATACATTTAAAATAGAAATTTATTCTTTGTTTTGAATTGCTGTTTGTTTTTAAATTAATCAATGAATCAGGAAAGTAGTGATTATTATTAATTATTGCACAATTATTTTGTGCATAGAGGAGGGAGGTTGTTAAAAATGATCCAGTCCAGGTGTCAAATACATGAGATCCAACCCTGGCCACGCCCTGCTACCCCTCCTTTTGCTTAGTTTCTCTTGGTCCCTTCCTACCTGGCCCCTGCCGCCACCGCCCTCCACCCCTCCGTTCCATTGGTGGTCCTGAGAAACAAAAGGCAACTGTCCGCATTTGCCTCGGACATCTGGAAAGGAACTCATCCTCAACCAGATCAGTAGTAACGAACCCTGAGCCCCTGAACGTGTCCCGACATCCCCTCAGAATCTTCATCATTTCTCCATCTACTCCATCTTCCTCTAATTGAATAATTCTGCCTTTTATCGAATGACAGCAACGAAGAGAGAAACACTACTTCTTCTTCAATTATATAGTTGGTTTCTCTACTAATATTATAGTATTTTCATTTTTTACCCTCTTTACATTGTATATGTGGGGTATGCCAACTATAGCGTGAATCAACAACTCCGGTGGAAAGGGGTGGGGAGGAAGCTAACATTTACTGGGCACCCACTCTGTGCTGGGCACTTGGCATTGTTCTGCCATTTACCCTCACCCAGGCTAATCGAGCCCACCTTGAATCTGAGGTGAGTATCATTGCTCTCATTTTATTTATTGAGTAAGAAATTGAAATTCTGAGAGTAAGTGGCTCAAGGCCAGATGACAATCTGGGATTTGAACCAAGTCTCACTTACCCCAAAACCTGTGCTCTCTGTTCACTCCACCATGTCACTTCACCAGAGTCCGTGCCAATGCTGCATCCTATGACTAAGGAAAAGGCTCATTGTGGGCTAGTCTAGGCTAAGCACAATGGGCTAAGTGCTAAGGATAACTGGGAAAATATGTGCTTAGATCCAACTAATCAGTTTATAAGTGGACTTTAGGAACATAGCCTTTTGGGAAGCCAGTGTAGGCAAGACTTATGTACATGTACTTAGCAAAGACGTGTCCATTCCTAACAGAGAAGTTCTTTCAAATCAAAATGAGGTGTGCTTTCAGCACTGAAGGGAGAAAATGAGAGAAGGAAGGTAATGCTGGAGAAGAAACCAGTTGATCTTATGGAATGATGCCAAAGGGTAAATTTTAACTTGCTATGACTTGGAGACGGTGAACGGCAGCCGGAAGAAGAAGGAGGGGGTGACGAAATGGAAGACGATCTACTGCCAAGTAGAGTTTCCCCATTAAGACCAATTTGCTTGGCTGGGGCACGTCCAAATGGGCAGCAATTCTGAAGCCAGCTGGATGCACTTGAATGGTTTCTGCAAACACACCCAAGGAATTAGGAGGTCCCCTCTGGAGGTAGAATGATTTCCTAATAAAAGAAGGAGGCTTCATTGCCTCACATTCCTTCCCCTTCCAGATCGAAAGGCCAGAATGAAATCAAGTAGGAGATTTTATTTCCCTGTTTCTTCCAGCATCAATCAAGGCACATTTACTTTCATTCCTTGGATCCTAGCTAACTGAGCCATTCAACCAAGGTGAGTCTTTCTTGCCCAGTATCAAAGAATAGTCTTGAGGACGGGTCTTTATAGAAACTTAGTTCCTTAACTCTTCAATGAGCAGCCAATTGGCTGGTCCACAGGCAGGAATGTTTTTGCCTATGGGATCGGAAAAGTATCATTTTAAACCAATGGTTTTCGAACTTAAAAAAAAAAGTCAAATATACTCTTTCTTCAAATGAAACTGGACACAGAAACCTGATATACAAAGCAGCAATAACAACAAAAACAGTAGCTGCTCTGGTTTAGGCCAAGCGGGAGGAGAGGAGTACCCCACTCCTTCTCTCTGTCCCTCACCCCTACCCCCAGGAAGCCCATGATTATCTATCTCTATGGAACCCCTAGGCCTTCCCAAGGCATACTTTGAAAACCAAAACATTATCTCTAAAATCAGTGTTTTCTAAACAGCATCAAAAAATAAATAAATAAAAATAAAAGCATCACTCCTACCAGCCAGACCCAGGCCTGGAATGCCATCCTCTCTGGGGGTCTCAGGAGCCATGTTAGAGGAGACAAGCATCAAAAGTTTACAGCCAAACACCCTTGCTTCTTGTATCAATGTCCTTTGCCATTCAGGATGAGGCCAACCTCATTTAGGTGGCTGGCCTTGTAGCATCCTTGTGGCGAGCAAGGACCAAACTCATCATCATGGGTAGTGTGTCTTGGTGGTTCTCAGCCAGTATCATGACACACAGGTGGATTTCAAATTAGGTGTGAAGTGAGTTACTAGGAATGTAATATTAGTAAAGTATCAAAATTTGTGAATGAAGTACTCTTTCTCATTCAGGATTATATAGTATTTAACAATGCCACTTTAATACACTTGCATGAGACTTGCTTTCTTGAGTGGGAGCAAAAAGGGCGAGTCAAGACACAGACAATTCTTTATAAATTACAAAACACTCCATGTGCTGATGGGAGAGTGTCTCCCAGGAAAATGTCTCCTGTCATGTGTGTCTGGGGCAGGTGTTAGAGAAACACCAGGAGAGTGAAGAAGATCCCGGGCTTTGGAGTCAGGGAGACCTGAGTTCAAATCCTTGCTCTGCCCTTCATTAGCTGTATGACACTGTAACCTCTCTGTCCATCTTTCTGCATCTTTGAAATGGCTTGTTGCATGGACTTTGCACAATGCCTGGCACATAGTAGAAGATCAACAGACACTGGTTCCAATCTCTCCTTTCTGGAATACAGGTCTGACATCAGCTCTGGGGAGAGGGAGCCTACCTCTCACTGAACACATCCATTTTCTGTATTACAATTAAACTTGGTAAGACCCAGCCTGCCAGAACAGAGTACAACTGAGGCATTAGCCAATGGCTGACCTTATTCATTGTGACAGCTGGTAAGAGTCCTATTCATATGCTCCCCGTTCTACCCCATCTCATCTCCAGACCCTGGAGGATTGGGCAGAATCTTCCCAGCTGTGATTGGAGCACAGCTCCTGAAAGCCCACCTCACCATGGGCTCCCCAAGTGTTGAATGCCTGGTCCATCACGGTAAGCCATAGTCTCATGCAATGTCAGAGCCAAGGCCACATAATTAAGGTTATCCATGAGACATGCACATTGGTCTGTTTGGCGTCTTCATTGTAATTTGGGCACGGAGTTTTATGCCAATCTAACACCTCCCTGGTACCTGAGTCCCAATAGATTTAAAAAGAACTGCCATTCCTGCAGCCTATGAGACTCCATCCTTGGAAATCCTCCGCTCTTCTACATTCTTCTTAATAACAGGTGCTCAGATAACTCTCAGTAGTGGGTGTATCATTCCCCATGTCTTAATCTTGGAGGAAGAGTCATCGATGTGTAAAAATCCAAATACCAGCCATTTCTGCTCCAAAGGACTTTTTGGGATTAATGGCCAGACAAGTGCTATTAGTCTCCCACAGCTGAACCTACCTCACCTCTGCTCTGAGAGGGAGGAGCTGACTCTCGTGAGGTTCCCCTTATACTCCAGCCTCCCTCTCAACACAGTACCCCACTGCTGCTCCAGGGGCCTCTCAGTGCAGCCACCGTAGGTGGCATCAGACAATAGCCCACGCAAGGAGAAGTGTGAACCCTTGACCCCACCTGCCTGGCCACTGGAAAGTTAAGTCATCTGGGGTGTGCTAGGAGCATCTCCGATGTAGGATGTACTCAATATAATGAACACAGGGACCACTTCTCAAAGGGTCCTTTCATGGATTATATGAGCAACAGTGTGAGAGAGGTCCCTGGGCAACATCTGCAGGAGGAGCCAGGAGGAAGCACCTCCAGGCAGGGCGGAAGCCATATATGTGTAAGCCCTTCCTGGATATTGTCCCATGGAATTTGCTAGCTCACTATTAGTAGCAAAACAATACCTTCCCTCCATCTGGCAAGGGGGAAAGGAAAAAAGGCAATCCACCCTCAGTGCGACACGCCTGGGCTCCTTTTTGGTGGGAGTTTGCAGAGTGAAAAAATATTGAAGATTAATGATATGTCCTTGGAGTTCAGGATGGAACAACCCAGAAAGGTAGATAGGTGCTTACAGATGTGAGACCAGTGCGGCAGAGGAACAGCACAGCTTTATCTTCTGCTACGTCTAATGCAATACAGCCCGATGATAAAGCAGTCTGTAAACCAGTGGACTTCATGATGTCCCCAACAAATAAAATGGTGAATTCTAAAGAGAAAAGGAGACTTTCAGCACCCTCTCCCCACATTGCCACCTCTTCCCACAGGAAAGGGGAAAGTTCCACTCCTCTGCAGGAGCAGAAAGGGAGGAGAAGCTGCTAATCTGATTGGTTAGTGCCCAGGACATTTACTGGGCCATGTTTTACTGCCCATTTAATCTCCAGAGCTTCCAGACTCCTAGAGATGAAGCCAGCTTGTTCCCGCTCTTCCTTTCTTATTCCAGCTTCTCTGTCTACAACTGAGGAGACCAGAGTCTGCCCCAGAGACCCAAATATCATGTCGTCCATGGGAAGGGAGTAGGAGTCCTGTGGAGCAATGGTTAAGTGCTCGGCTGCTAACTGAAAGGTCAGCAGTTGGAACCCACCAGTGGCTCAGTGGGAGAAAAGACCTGACTATCTGCTCCTGGAAAGATTACAGCCTAGGAAACCCTATGGGGCAGTTCTACCCTGTCATATGGGTCGCTGTGAATCAGAATCAACTTTATGCACACAACAACACGGGAAGGGAATAAAAAACACTAACCTACAGGCAGAAATCCGACAATACCAACATGAGCCCTGTAAGAGGTTCACAGCCATTGCACATTAGGCTGGACACAGAGCAGGGCTCATCCTCTCCCTGACTATGACCGTGACAGCACAAGAGGGATGCAGGCTGCCAACAGGGAACTCTCAACCTGCCACACTCACCAAGGAGAAGGAAAGGAGAGAAAGCTCCGGCACAGTCCTTCCCACCCTATGCAGTACCCTCAGGCTGATTTTAACCTTAAAAAACCAGTTGCCATTGAGTCAATTCCAACTCCTGGTGACCCCATGTGTACCAGGGTAGAACTGTGCTCCACAGGGTTTTCAATGGCTGATTTTTCAGAAGTAGATTTTTTTGATTGCCAGGATGTTCTTCTGAGGTGCCTCTGGGTGGACTTAAAGCTCCAGCTTTTCAGTTTGTAGCCAAGCACGTTAACCGTTTGCACCACCCGGGGAGTTCAACTTTAACCTTATTTCCTTTTTTTTTTTCCTTCTTTTTCTATTATGTCTTTTGTAGCAAAGTCAGAAAATAAAAAGAGGCAGAGTCCTCATGGCCCTGGATCCAGCCACACCTAATGACAGGGTCTGCCCTAGACATACCAGATAAGGGAGACTTTGGGGCTTCTGCTTCTGTGACTTGGATTTCTTTCACTCCAAAGATTCCTGGCAAATATAGCCCATGTTACCTTGCTTTCTGGATCTTTTCCTCCTCTCTCTTCTTATGGCTTCCTTCTCCAAAGCCTACTCCCTATACGAAGCCTTCCCACAAACCCCATCCTTTTCCTAGTCTGCCTGTTCAGACAGCCCTGAGAGTTCTCCTCCCTCCAGCCACTTCCTTAGGTGGCTCCAAGAGGAGGTGATGGTGTGCTCATCAGGCTCTGTCTGGACAAGGGCACAGGCTCTGGAGTCGGGACTTCTAGCCTGACTCCTCCATGGATATGCCGTGTGGCTACTCAACTCTCTGGAAAATATGGTAATAATGATATTACTGACCTCCTAGAGTGGTTCTGAGGATAAAACAGGATAAAGCAGATAAAGCTGTCAGCATGGTACCTGGCATGGAGTATTTGCTCAATAAAGGTTTATTGTTTTTTTCACCCCTAAAAAGGCACTCACTTGTGTTTAAAGAGGAGGCCCTGGGTGGTACAAACGGTTAGGCACTCGGCTACTAACTGAAAAGACAGCAGTTCGAGTCTACCTAGAGACACCTTGGAAGAAAGGCCTGGTGATCTACTTCCAAAAGGTCACAGTCATTGAAAACCCTGTGAAGCACACTTCTACTCCAACACACATGGGGTCACCAAGAGTCAGAATCTACTCAATGGAAATTGGTTGGTTGGTTGATTGTATTTAAAGATATAATGCCAATAGTTTTAATTTGCTCATTTTCCCCTTCTTTGAATGATTTTCGCCTCCCCATGTGTGCACACATGGTGACCCCAAGTGCATCAGAGTAGAGCTGTGCTCTATAGGGTTTCCAATGGCTGATTTTTCAGAAGTAGATCGCCAGGCCTTTCTTCCAAGATGCCTCTGGGTAGACTCGAACTGCCATCCTTTCAGTTAGCAGCCAAGTGTATTAACTGTTTACACCTCCCAGGGACTCCAAGTTTCTCCCAGCATCTTAGAATTCTGGGCATAAACTCTGCTTTCCCATCCCCTGTGAGAACTCTGAAAAATACTTTGGATAACACTGGTTAGGAGTAGTGGATGCTAGAAATTCCCTCCCGTAGATGGACTGCAGCTCAGCAGGGACACCAGGCAGAGGCTCAGACAACCCTCCCCAGGGTGGAGGGACAGGAGGGGGTGGTTTGAGGGGAGAGTAGACCTTCCCTGGGGACCTACACAGGAAGCTCTTGTTGTTGTTGCTGTTCGGTGCTGTCGAGTCGGTTCCGACTCATAGTGACCCTATATGGCAGAGTAGAACTGCCCCATAGGGTTTCCAAGGGGCAGCTGGTGGATTTGAACTGCCAAAGTTTTGGTTACCAGCCAAGCTCTTAACCACTGCACCACCAGGGCTCTGAGGAAGCTCTTAGTGATGGTCAAAGGTCCACGAAAGCCCTTTCTTTCCTCAGGAGAGATGGGAAACATGGTGGAGACAGTGCAGTGAGGGCCATGGAGTTGGACAAGAGGATAAGATTCAGTTAAAACCTACCAAAGGAGCCCAGCCACCTAGAACAATCACAGGGCCCCGTGCTGTTGGGGCTGGACAGGAGTGATTATTTATTCATGTGCTGCTTGTTCTCCATTTCCCAGTGGTCTCTTTTCTTCCCCTGGAAAGTTGGGCAGTGCCAAGGGGGTAGGGTGAATCTGGGGTGACTCAGAACTGGGACTGGCTTCTACAGAGCTCTCAGAGGTTGGAGGATAGAAAGCACATAGAAGCCAGGTTAGAGTGGCAGCCTCACGCAGCAATGGGCCAGAAAGTCAGGCTGGGACGAGAAGAAATCAGGTTGCGAGGATTAAGTTAAAATGCTGGCTCTGTCATCCTGGAGACAGTGTAAATGGATGGTAAGGGAACGCTTGCTGAGTACTCGGTGGTGGAGCTACACTACTTGGGGTAGCTAGCTGTACAATCTGGGGCAAGTCACTTAACCTCTCTGTGCCTCAGTGTCCTTATCTGCGGATGCAAATGGTTAACAAGTTCGGCTGCTAACTGAAAGGCTGGAGGTTCAGGTCCACAAGAGGCACCTTGAAAGAAAGTCCTAGTGATCTATTTTGAAAAAATCAGCCATTGAAAATCCTGTGGAGCACAGTTCTACTCTGACACACATGGGGCCACCGTGAGTCGGAATCAGCTCTACGGCAACCAGTTTGGTATTTTCATAGCACCTACCTCATGAGGTTACTGTCAGGATTAAATGATTTACCACAGAGGAAACACTTAGACAAGCACACTCTATACCTACCCTTGCAGACACAGAGGGAGCAGATGCTTTGGCCCAAGACATTCAGCCAGGTGGCAAAAGGGTGACCTCTGCACCATCACTCACGAATACTGCAAACTCCCAGTGAGAATTCCTAGCCTCGTCCTCTACTCTTCCACCCATGCACGCAGCGATTCATTTGTGTTGATGGGCTCTCTGGAGCAGGTCAAGTCAATGACAACCATGGCTGCTCATCTACTTAAGCTCCCCGGGGCTCCAGCTGGGAGCGGTGGGGAACAACAAGATCCAGCCTCCACTTTGCTGGAGCCCAGTGATCTGCTGCCCTTCCCTTCCAGCCTCCCAGCAGAGAGAGCATATGCTCTGGGCTATCCTTCCAGGATAGGAGCAGGGAGTTGGGAGCTCAGCGGGGATGTGTGGACAGAGAAGGTGGGGAACTACCATCAAACGCTTGCCTCCTGTGTGCTGGACCCTGTCACGTACACTGATGTGCACAGTCTCACGCGTGTAGATACATTATCCCCATTTTATAGAAGAGGAAACTGAGGCTCTGATAAGTCAAACAACTGGCCTATCCTTGAGCATCTATTAGTACTTAGCACTGTGCTGGCCATGAAGGGAGATACAGACAGGACAGAAGACCTGATACTTCTTAAGATCTGTCCAATGTAGTGGGAGAGACAAGACTGGTGTGGGAATCCCTGCAAACGCTCCATGTTGGCACAAAGCTGAGTGCTCCATGACCTGGTTGGGGGGACTGTAGTAGGGGTGGAGCAGAGGAAACTAGCAACTTTGGCCAGAGGGGGAGTGGTAAGGCTTGAGTGGGACTTGAAGATTGGGGAGCGGGGAGTGAGACAAGCACTGTGGTCGTTCAAGGGAAAAGCAGGTCCTTAACAGACACAGCTGGGCCCCAGCCCCCTTGTAGAGCAACTCCCCAGGTCCTGGCAGCTGTTCCCACCTTTGCCCTCAACTCCTTCAGCCTCTACTTGGGTCTCCACTGCCTCTGGTCACGTGGCTCCTGCTTTGGACTGCAAAGGCTACTGTCAAGCTGGAAAGGAGATACACCCAGGGAGGAAGTTGTATCAAAGGAGGAAATTATTCAAGGCAACACCTTGGAGAATAAAACAAATGTTAATTTCAAATTCTCCCCTCCTTGGCCTCTGCAGATAGAGCTGGGACCTGCCTCCACAAACAAGCTGTACTCTTCCACCCTGTGACCCACCCTGCAGGTCCTGGTGTGTCATCCCTTACTTGTCCTTGGCTCGCATGAGTCTCCAGCCCGAGATGCACGAGACCGGTGGGAAGACTATCTCCTGTTTGCTTTACTGTATGATGCTGGTTGGGTCCCTTACTACCCTTCCCCTTGCCTCGTGACCGTGGCATTTTCATCTCTGAAGTGGGACTGATATACTCCTCCCTTACACTTCAGAGGGCAATGATGAGGTATGTCCCTGGGTAAAAACCAAAAAACCCAATCCCATTGCCTTCAAGTCGATTCTGACTCATGGCAACCCCATGTGTTATGGAATAGAACTGCTCCATAGGGTTTTCTTGGTTATAATCTTTATGGATGTATATTACCAGGCCCTTCTTCTGAGGTGCTGTTCGGTGGATTCGAACCACCAATCTTTTGGTTAGTAGTTGAGCACAAGCCGTCTGCGCCACCCAGGGACCACCGTGGGAAAGGCTGCTGCTATTTGAACCTGGCTTTGTCTGATGAGTGTCTGTTATGTGCCTGGTGCTGTGCTAGGCAGTGGGGAGAATAAAGACGGAAAGCAAACAGTCCCAGCTGTCAGGGACTCTACAGCTTAGCAACAGAGGTAAACAAATAACACCAGGTGATGGTACTGTGTACAAGGTCCTTGAGGAGTGAGGGGGTGGGGAAGGTCCTGCGGGCCACAGAGGGGCAGGGAAGAACTCACAGAGAAGTTCGTCAAGCAGATGCCCCAGGCGCGAGGAAGGGCACTCTAGATGAAGCCGTCAGCTTATATACAAGGGCAGGAGAGCAGAATCAACTACCCAGAATTTAGCCAGGAGGCAGGAGGATGTGTCCCTGGGTGGTGCAAATAGTTAACGCACTTGGCTGCTAACCAATAGGTTAGAGGTTAGAGTCCACCCAGAGGTGCCTCAGAAGAAAGCCCTGGCAATTTACTTCCAGAAAATTACGCATTGAAAACCCTATGGAGCGCAGTTCTACTCTGATACATGTGGGTCTGGGTTGCCATCAGTCAGGGGTGACTTGACAGCAACTGTTTTTTTTTTTTTTAATGGTGGGACATAGTGGTAGTGTCATCGGCTTGGAGCCAGATTGCCAGGACTTGAATTCTGGCTCTGTGTGACCTTCACCAAGTCACTGACCTCTCTGTGCCTCAGTTTCCTCATAGGTGCTACTGTACCTACAGGTCCTGTTGTTGTCAGGATAAAATGAGTTATACACATAAAACACTTAGAACTGTGGTTGGCACGTTTATTGTTGTTGGGTAGCATTGAGTCAATTTGACTCATAGCAACCCCATGTGACAGAGTAGAACTGCCCCATAGGGTTTCCTAGGCTGTAATCTTTACAAGAGCAGACCTCCAGGTCCTGGAGCTGCTAGGTGGGTTCCAATCACCAAGCTTTCAGTTAGCAGCCAAGCGCTTACCCTTCTGCACCACCAGGCCTCCTTAGCACTTGGTGTTTAATAAATGTTTAGTGCCTAATAAATGTTAGAGATGATGACGATGAAATGATGGGGCTGGGATGCTGGTATAGGTCAATACAACAGCAGAAAGAGCCTGAACTATAATCCCCTAGTTTTAGGGGTTGGAAATAGTTGGTGAGTCCAGGATGGATGGCGAGAACTTTGTTGTTGTCAGGTGCTGTTCAGGTGATTCCGACTGATAGCGACCCTACGTACAACAGAATGAAACACTGCCAGGTCCTGTGCTATCCTCACAATTGTTGTTATGCTTGAGTCCATTGTTGCAGCCACTGTGTCAATCCATCTTATTGAGGATCTTCCTCTTTTTCACCGATCCTCTACTTTACCAAGCATGATATCCTTCTCCAGGGACTGGTCCCTCCTGATAACACATCCAAAGTATGTGAGACGAAGTCTTGCCATCTTCACTTCTAAGGAGCACTCTGGCTGTACTTCTTCCAAGACAGATTTGTTCATTCTTCTGGCAGTCCATGGTATAGTCAATATTCTTTGCCAACACCATAATTCAAATGCATCAATTTTCTTTTGTCTTCCTTATTCATTGTCCAGCTTTTGAATGCATATGATGCAATTAAAAATACCATGGCTTGGGTCAGGTGCACCTTAGCCCTCAAGGTGACATCTTTGCTTTTTAACACTTTAAAGGTCTTTTGCAGCAGATTTGCCCAGTGCAATACGTCGTTTGATTTCCTGACTGTTGCTTGCATGGGTGGTGACTGTGGATCTGAATAAAATGAAATCCTTGGCAACTTCAATATTTTCTCCATTTATCATGATGTTGCTTACTGGTCCATGTTGAGGCGTAACCCATACTGAAGGCTGTAGTCTTTGATCTTCATCAGTAAGTGCTTCAAGTCCTCTTCACTTTCTGCAATCAATATTGTGGATGAGTGTTCCTCCAATCCTGATGCTGCATTCTTCTTCATATACCAGCTTCTCAGATTATTTGCTCAGCATACAGATTGAGTAAGTATGGTGAAAGGATACAACCCTGACACACACCTTTCCTGACTTTAAACCACAAAGTATTCCCTTGTTCTGTTCAAACAATTGCCTCTTGGTCTATGTACAGGTTCCTCATGAGCACAATTAAGTGTTCTGGAATTTCCATTCTTCGAAATGCTATCCATAATTTTGTTATGATCCATACAGTCAAATGCCTTTGCATAGTCAATAAAACACTGGTAAACATCTTTCTGGTATTCTCTGCTTTCAGCCAATGATATCATTAGCAATGATATTCCTCATTCCACATCCTCTTCTGAATCCAGCCTGAATTTCTGGCAGGTCCCTGTCAGCGTACTGCTGCAACTGTTTTTGGATTATCTTCAGCACAATTTGACTTGCATGTGATATTAATGACATTGTTCAATAGTTTCTGCATTCCACTGGATCATCTTTCTTTGGAAGGGGCACATATATGGATCTCTTCCTGTCACTTGGCCAGGTAGCTGTCTTCCAAATTTCTCGTCATAGACAAGTGAGTGCTTTCAGGGTTGCATCTGTTTGTTGAAACATCTCAATTGGTATTCCATCAATTCCTGAAGCCTTGCTTTTCGCCAATGCCCTCAGTGCAGCTTGGACTTCTTCCTTCAGTACCATCGGCTCTTGATCATATGCTACCTCCTGAAATGGTTGAATGTCGACCAAGTCTTTTTGGTAGCTAAAGTGAAAGGAAGAAATGATGAAGTAAAAGAGCTGAACAGAGGATTTCAAAGAGCAGCTCGAGAAGACAAAGTAAAGTACTGTAATGAAAAGTGCTAAGACTTGGAGTCAGAAAACCAAAAGGGAAGAACATACTCAGCATTTCTCAAGCTGAAAGAACTGAAGAAAAAATTGAAGCCTCAAGTCGCAATATTGAAGGATGCTACGGGCAAAAAATTGAAAGACGCAGGAAGCATCAAAAGAAGATGGAAGGAATACACAGAGTTACTACCAAAAAAAATTGGTGTGAACTTTAAGGCAGGTGAATTTGCAGATATTAGGCCCTTTAGCTGTCCAGTCGGTTTCAACATTTTACCGGGAAGGGGTGGGAAGGAGGGGGGAGGAGGGGAGGATTAATGGGAGTGGAAGACTTTAAAGAGCGGCCCCTCACTGTACACCCTCCTCTGAGGCCAGAAAGTGGAACGCAACTCAGGGTGAGGATGGAACGCCTCTGCCTTCCTCACCCAGGCTCTCTCCAGTGTGTGGTCCGGGTCCGGTCTCTCCGGGCAGCGGAACGCGCGCCAGGGAGATCGGAATGTGAGAGAGCTTTCCCCACAGACACGGCGGAGGGACAAAAGCCAAGCTCAAGGGAGCCTTGGAACAGGAAACGTCCGAGCCGCTGCAAGTGCCCAGGGGATGACCCTCAGCGCTGCCAGGCTGGAGTGTGGCGGAAGCCTCGGTGCGGCCCGGCCAGATCTTGTGCCACCAGAGGGCGCGCTGGATCTCAGAGTGCGCGGAGCGCTCGGCAGCGGGTGCGCGGGTATGTGCGCGGGCGCGCGGGTGCGGGCACGCGGGAGTGCGGGGCCGTGCGGATGAGCTGGTGCACACCCGTTCGCGCGCGTGTGAGACTTGGGGACGAGGGACAGAAGAGTGAGAATTGCGTCCCCAGAAGTCAGCACAGAGCTTGAGGGTCAGGCATTTCCAGCAATCTAGTCCGAGCAACCAGAACAGAGGACTTAGAAAAGTGATACTAATAATACAGAATTTACACATTACTCACTTTGTGCCAGGCACTGTCATTTCAATCCTCACCACAGTCCCATGAGATAGATGCTCCTACTATCCTTTCTTTACAAGCGCCTCAGCGTCACACATCTGGCAAAGGGCAAAGGTGGGATTTGAACCCTTGGAAGTCTGGCTCTAATCTGGTGGCACAGTGGTTAAGCTCCCAGGTAGAAAGATGTGGCAGTCTGCTTCCATAAAGATTTCAGCCTTGGAAACCCTATGGAAATGTTCTGCTGGACTCCACAGCAACATGTTTTGGGTTGGTTTTTTGAAGTCTGGCTACGGAGCCTGTGCCCTTAACCAGCGGCCCCTAAGGTAATACCTCTCTAGTAATCCATTCTCCTGCTTCCACCTGGGGGTGAATCACTCTCACCAGCCGACCACCGGTGATGGCAGCTCCCTCTGCCCTGCAGAAACAAGTTGTGTAGCTGCATCCCACTCAGCATGCTGGCATCACCCCAGCTGCCCCAAACCCCAGAGTTACACAATAGCCTCCAGCAAATTCCATTCTAGTTAACATTTATTGAGCACTTACTATGTGCCAGGAACTGAGTTAATGCTTTTACATAGGTTCTCATTCAACACTCCCAATGACATGTACATTATGTGTGCTTATTCTTACTCGCATTTTACATACAAGGAAACAAAAGTCGGTGGGGTAAGTGATTTTCTTTGGGTCACACAATTAAAACTTGACTTCAGGCTCTGGAGTTCCCACCACCATATCCAACCATCCATCCATCCATCCATCCATCCATCTATCCAACAAACATTCACTGTGCCAGGCACTATTCCAGGTTCTGCAGACACAGTAGGGAACAGGACAGATAAAAACCCTTGCTTTCTTGGAGCTTAGATTCTTCATCAGCTATAGGGAATCCCTCAGTGACATTAACCCAGTCCTTATTTCTTGGTTGTTTAAAGAAGAGGCTATGTGCACTGAACAGAAAGGAAAACAAACTTTTTCCATATGGCGACAGAGATGAGATAATATTCTAACCTTTACCTAGAAGGTAGGGTACTGACAGTATTAACTTCAATTTTTTCCCATTAATGGGGATGGGCCTGGGCTCCACCCACATTCTTTTTCTCACCCTCTCCCCTTCTCCCCACAGTGGTCAGGGCTAGGCATATTACGGTGGCCGCGCTCTGGTATATAGCTCACCAACCACAAATGGCATCAATCCAAGACCATGGTCTCAGCATCCCCGTCCTTTACCTGACTGAACTAACCCATGGTTGCCAATCAGAATGACAAAGGTGTATCTGGTTGGCAGAAGCAGGGCAGACAGCAGGCAGTTGTGCCCAGGGCTGCCATACGTCACCTGCCAGCCCAGCTCTGCCAGCCCTACTCAGGACAGCCAAAGCTCCAAGTCACTGATGTACTCCCTGTTGATTCCTGGAGAGGGGCAAGTGTAAAGGGCCAGGCAGAGTCATGCTGGTCCATCCAGCTGTGTCCAGGTGGCCCATGACAGTGGCAGACAGAGACCATTAGCCCATGGGGAGCCAGACGTGGTCCAGACCCATCCTCAACAGTCACTCACAACATGCCTGGATACAGCTGTCATTGTACCTGGCTCATGTGAAGGCTCCAGGTTCTTGGGTACAGAATATTGATTGACTCAGTTTAAGAAATTCTGATTTGGAAATGAACACATTGCCAGATCTGAAACCTGTGGAACACCCCAGCCCCTCATTGTGAAGCTGCAAATACATATGGACCCAGTGGTTTCCACCATCCTGGGAGATTGGGGCCTCTGCAACAGTCACTTTGCCATCTCCTGGTTAGCCTTGCAAGCATTATAACACCTTCAACTCACCAACATTCTTCCGGGCATATAGACTTTCATATGCATATCCCTGCCTCTCTAGGAAGACAGAAGACTTTACAAGGGCAGTGCCATTCTGAAGTCTCCTTGGGTCTAGCACAGTGCCTTCCACAATAAAAGGAAGCTGGCTGCGTTGGCCAGCCCCACCCACAGACCCAGCTGGCTTGAGGGAGGTGCTTTAAGGGTGAAGTAGAGGTTTCCTTCTGGGTAGTCTGGTCCAGTTTATGAGGGCGGGAAGGGAGCAGATATTCCAGGCAGAAGTCTTGTCTAGGAATGGAGGGAGCTTTTGGCTGAAACCTCCCTGGGATGGATATTTCAGAAATTGGAGTAGGGTAGTAGGTAGCAGCAAGGACGTGACGGAAGAGAAGAACCTCTGACGTTATTCACCAAGAGACCATCATTCACTAAGAGAACATTTGTCTCCTTCATTAACAGGTATCGCAGGAAGGGTGAGAAAGGAGAAGGTGATATAGAGAACAGTGTTGTTCTCATTATGCTTACCTGATCTTCCTTAGACACCCTGATGCTTAATGGCCCCGGTCGCATGGACTCTGCTTCCCTAGGTATATAGTAGCATTTTTCCTAACAGCACAGGTAATTTTCCTTTCCTGAGTCCATCTGTCCTTCCTTCCTTCTTCCTTCTTTTCTTACTTTCTTCCTCACTACTCTCCCTCCCTCCTTCCTTCCTTCCTTCCTTCCCTATTCATTCATCATTAAACAAACCTTCAATGAGCACCTACGCTGAGCCTAGTATTGTTCTAAGTATAGGAGACCCAGCAGAGAGAAAACAGACAAAAATCCCTGTCTTCATGGAATTTACATTCCAGTGGCTGCATCCCTCTACTTTCCTTCCAACAACTCATATCTTTCCTTCCTTCCCTTACCATCCACCCAGCTACTGGTAGCTCAGATAAACCCCAACTGAAGAGTCTAAATCTCATTCATTCATTCAAGATCTGTCTACCGAGTGCCTACTATGTGCTGGGTGCCACTGGACACCCTGGGCATCTATCATGAAGCCACACCTTCCTGGGTGAAAGGCAGTCTAAGAGACTCATTCTCCAGACCAGTCCATCCTCTGGATGCAGAGTTCATGGGAAACTCTTGATTATTCATGGAAAGGGATATTGTATACAGAATCCAAAGGAAAGCAGAAACAGCCAGTATTAAGCCATAGTGTTGAGTTAATTTGGGGAGCCATTGAGGCCTAGACCTTCCTCTTTGTCCTCCACCCACCCAGACCCAGACCCAGACCACACCTTCCATGACCCGTGGCCCCCTTTGCACAGATGGAAGCCCCGGGCACGCGCAGCCCCTCTCCTGATGGACGTCATCCCTGCTGCAGCAGCCCGGCCGCTCCAGCTGCCCCTGCCAGCCCTGCCATTTTAATTAACTCTGCCCGGATGCGCTGACTCACTCTTTGGCTCCGTGACCTGCCTGGTCACAGAGGATACCTCCTCAGACACAATTACATTTGAGGATGAAGCATTTCCTGTGGGCACAGAACAAGCCAGTGAAAGCTTTTCTCCGGGAGCGGGGATGGGGCCTATTTGGAAATGACTCATAGATCAGACCATGGGCTCAGTGGGTTCCCAAAGGACAAGTGCGGCTCATTCAAACGTTATATGCCCTGTGGGCCTTATAACACGTGGAAGGTTCTCTATGTGGGGGAATGAAGAAAATGTGTCTACCTTCCTAGGCAAAAAGGGCCTGATACGTGCATCAGTGTGGCAGGCCCTGGCAAAAGTAACTGCACCTATGCTCAGGACCCCTGAAGCCCACGTGGCAATCAAAAGCTCCTCAATCAATCGCTGTATTTATTTAACACACTCTATGTGCCTGTCGGTCAGTGTGTTGTAATGTGGTGGCTTGTGTATTGCTATGAGGCTGGAAGATATGGTATTTCAAATACCAAATACAAACAGGGTCCCTTATGTTAGGCAGGTTTCAGTGGAGCTTCCAGACTAAAATAGACTAGGAAGAAAGGGCTTGCAATCTACTTCTGAAAATTGTTGTTGACGTTAGGTGCCATCAGTGACCCAGTGACTCCTAGTGACCCAGAACGAAACATGGCCCGGTCCTGTGCCATCCTCACAGTTGTTGCTAGGTTTGAGCCCACTGTTGCAACCACTGCGTCAGTCCATCTCCTTGAGGGTCTTCCTCTTTTTCACTGACCCTCACCTTACCAAAAATGATGTCGTTCTCCAGGGACCCGTCCCTCCTGATAACATGTCCAAACTACATGAGATGAATAAGCATTCTGGCCATACTTCTTCCAAGACAGATTTGTTCGTTCTTCTGGAAGTCCATGGTATAGTCAATATTCTTTGCCAACACCATAATTCCAATGTATCAATTCTTCTTCAGTCTTCCTTATTCATTGTCCAGCTTTCACATGCATACAGGGTGATTGAAAATACCATGGCTTGGGTCAGGCCCACCTTAGTCCTTAAAGTGACATCTTTGCCTTTAAGCACTTTAAAGAGGTCTTTTGCAGCAGATTTGCCCAATGCTATACATTGTTTGCTTTCTTGACTGCTGCTTCCATGGGCATTGATTGTGGATCTCAATAAAACGAAATTCTTGACAACTTCAGTGAATGAGAAGAAACAGCTGAAAACATCCATTCTGAAAATCAGCTAATGAAAAGCCTATGGATCACAATAGAACATTGTCCAATATAGTGTTGGAAGAGGAACCCCCTAGGTTGGAAGGCACTCAAAATACACAATGGCTGCAACCATGGACTCAAGTATACCAACGATTATGAAGAGCCAGGCAATGTTTTGTTCTGTTATACATAAGGTTGCCATGAGTCAAAGCCAGCTCAATGGTAATTAACAACATGTACTTGCCAAAATACAGCAGAAATAAAGTATGATCCTTCACCCTAAACTTAGGGGGAGAATCAAAGACTCCAAGCTCCATTACATACCTGTGAGACAGGTATTCATAATCACATTTTATGGATCAGGAATTCGAGGCTTGGAGAGATTGTGACCTGCGTTCTTGGGAACCATACTGCTTTTAAGAATGGAATTAGCAAAGATGATTCTGAGGTCTGGCACAGATGACTGGGAGAATAGCCCAGGAAAATACTGAAACCTTGGCCCCCTTTCCTGACTTATATTTTAAAGAAAGAGAAAAGTAAGAAATCAGCCTATTGTGGCTATGATTAACATAGTATTCAAGCCAGAAAAAGCCCCATGGTTTTCTATGTCCACTCTCTTGGAAGTCTCTGGGGTCCAGCAGTGCCAAGCCTCAAACACCCGCTCTAGGGCTGGGTTTGGCCCTGCATGGGGGTCGGTGGTAGCATCAGGATGTTTCCTTTGCTGGGACCTAGCAACTCTATTTGAATTGAAAGAGAGAAATTTGCATTTTAATGATGATTTTCCCAGGTTTGTGCAACTTTGAGGTGGCTCTTATTAAAAAGGATGCTAAATAAGAGAGAGACTCGATGGAAAGCATGGTACATATTTAGTTTAAAACACACTCAAGCACCTTTCTTATGAACCTAGTAGAGGCATACTCATCCTTCCTTCTTTCCATCCATCCATCCATCTATCCATCCTTCCATCCATCCATCCCCCCCACCGATCCATCCATCCATCCATCCATCCACCCATCCACCCATCCACCCATCCACCCATCCACCCACCCACCCATCCATCCATCCAAATATGTCCTGACCAGTGGTTAGGTGCAAAGAGAAGAGTGAACTAGACACACACAGTCCTTCTGGAAACTCATCAACTAATGGATACGCTATAGGTAGTAAAGATACTCTATACAAAAAGGCAACAATCTAATAAAGTCCTTCCCCTATCCCAGAGCTCCTCCAATCTAATAAAGTCCTTCCCCTATCCCAGAGCTCCAGGATGAGGATTTTAGCTCCAAAGGAAGGATAAAAACTCACCAGAGTAGCTGCTGGATGGGCAGGAGAGAGAAGGAAGGGGCCGCTGCCTTGGTGACTGACTGGCTGGTGGCCCAGTGGGGCGAGGAGGTGCCTTCTGACGTGTTTGCTTGGTGTCCTTGACCTCACAGTGAGCTTCACGGAGATACCTTGGACCTTAGGGCCAGGTAAAGCTGGACTTGAGAGCTGGCTCCACCATTACTAGCTGTATGACGTTGAACAAATTACTTAACCCCCCTGAGCTTTGGGTTCTTTATATGCAAAATGGAGTGACACCCACCCGAAAGAGTTGTTGACCGGATTAAGTGAGCTAGCTCAGTAACTATGATATACCTTGTGCAGCCCCTGGCATTTAGCATAAGGAGCCCTGGAGGCACAAGGGTTAAGTGCTTGGCTGCTAACCAAAAGGTTGTTGGTTCAAACCCACCCAGAAGCTCTGTGGAAGAAAGACCTGGTGATCTGCTCCCGTAAAGATTACAACCTAGAAAACCCTATGGGGCAGTTCGACTCTCTCAGACGGGATAGCTATGAGTCAAAAATCGACTCAATGGCACCTAACAACAGTAATAATCGCTAATTGCATTGAGCCCTCCATATGCTAGTCACTGCGCTAAGTGCTTCACATGAATTCTCATTTGATATTCTTCTGTCTGTCTCTCTCTGTCTCTGTCAGTCTCTCTGTTTCTGTCTCTCTCTCTCTCACACACACACGCACACACATATACACATACACACTTACATGAGTGAATACTGTTATTACCCCATTTTACAGATGAGGAAACCAAGCCTCATGGGATATGTAACCAGGGTTGTATAGTAAAAGGGCTGGCTAGGATTTGAACCACATCTGGTGCCTCCAGAGCTCATGCACAGTAGGGATGCTTCGCTATTCATTGCCCACGCGCACAGGCGCAGGCTGAACAGCCGCTCACTGTAGGCCCTGGACTCCTCCCAAAGCCCGCAGAAAGCAGCCCCGAACTGGAGGGGGAAGTACAAAGTCCGAATGGAGCAACCTCCCTGCAGATGGTGCCCAGACCCTTGCTTGTTCCAAAAAGACCAGGACAGGAGAAGAAGGAGGGGAAGAGGCCTCACTCCTCACCGCACCCCAGCAGTGGCGTCTGGAGGCCCTGGGTAGGACTGGCTCTGTGGGCGCGTGTTTGCACAAGCACGTGCCTGGGAGCATGTGTGTTAGGGGTGATGTTATTCACAGCCGCTGGCCGACAGTAAATAAGACAGTGGGCTTGATTCATGAGGTCTGACAGGAAATCTATAGCGTGTGGTGTCTATAATCTGAACGCTACGACGTGGCAAAATGAAAGAACAACAGTCCAATTATGGAATCCTGCTTGATCCTAGCCATACTCCTTAGAACTTGTGGGGCGTTGGGCAGCCTACCTGGGGGCACCTGGCAGGAGAGCTGGGCCAGACACCCCCATGGCCTGGCACATGGAGAAGCCGCAGCGCAGTGGAGGTGCCTGGGCAGGGCTGGGCTGCCTGGGACATGGGAAGGAGTGATATAGTGGCTGCCATTCCCAGCTGGCTCTGCCAGGCTCAGGCCAACCCACCCGGCACCCAGCCCCCTGGGCATCTTGAGGAGTATCCCCAGAGGTGCCCCCCTGGAAGATGATAGCAACCTGCAGACTCCCATCCTCTCTGCCTCCTGGTTTAAACAAACAAACAAACAAAAAAAACCCCAAACTCATTGTCATCGAGTTAATTCTGACTCACGGTGACCCCATGTATTACAGAGTAGTACTCCTCTGCTAAAAGATGTGGTGGTTGGCCTTGGAAACCCTAAAAGGCAGTATACTGTGTCCGAGTGGATATGAGTTGGAATCAACTTGATGGCAATGGGCTTGGTTTTGGGTTTTTTAATCTTTACGGAAGCAGATTATCAGGACTTTCTTCCATGGAGCTGCAGGGTGAGTTCAAATCGCCAACCTTTAGGTTAATAGTTGAGTATAAAACGTTTGCGCCACATAGGGACCTCCTGGCTTAGAACCCGGAAAACCAAGTGTATTGTCCTGGATGAGCCAGGGCAGGGACCCCGGGGTGGGGTCATTTCAGGCTCTGGTCTTGTAGTTATTTAGAGAAGGCCAGGTTCTAGGCAGCTCCACCTGGCAGGGGGTTAATGTCCCGCTCTTAGGGAACGCAGCTGTTCTCTACCTGTTATAACAGTGATCTGTGCAGCAGTTTTCCTTCACCTTAAGGGCAAGATCTGCAACTATTCCACCTTTTTAGCCCTGATAATAGCCCTGACAATGTACTAGATTAAATAAACCCACTGCCGTTAAGTCAATTCTGACTCATAGTGACCCTATAGGACAGAGTAGAACTGCCCCATAGGTTTTCCAAGGAGTGGCTGGTGGATTCAAACTGCCGACCTTTTGATTAGTAGCCGAGCTCTTAATCACTGCGCCATGAGGGCCCTGCTAGGTTAAATAAAGCCATTGCCGTTGAGTCAATAGTGTCCCCTAAAATTCATATTCACCTGGAAACTGTGAATGCGCCTTACTTGGAAATAAGGACTTTGTAAATGCAATTCAGTTTAGAAGAAGTCACACTGGATTAGGGTAGCCTCTAAATCCAGTATGTAGGAAGAGGAAAATTTGGGTACAGAGACACAGGCACGCTGGGGAGAAGGCCATGTGAAGGTGGAGGGAGAGCCTGGAGTGATGTAGCTACAAGCCAAGAACAGCCAAGGATTGCTGGCAACCACTAAAAGCTAGAGCTTTCCAAGGGAGTGTGGCCTTGCTGACACTGATTTCAGACTTCTAGCCTCCAGAACTGTGGGAGAATAAATGTCTGTTTTTTCAAGCCACCCAGTTTGTGGTAATTTATTATGGCAGCCCCCTAGGAAACGAATATAGACAAGTGTCTGACACATAGTAAATACCTAATACAACAAATGTGTGCAGAGGACCTGGAAGATCTGAATTCACGTCTTGGCTCTACCACTTAATTGGGTCTCCTTGTCTCATTCAAGGAGCCCTGGTGGTGCAGTGGTTAAGTGCTCAGCTGCTAACCAAAAGGTGGATAGTTTGAACCCAAGATGGGAGAAAGATGTGGCAGTCTGCTTCTGTAAAGATTACAGCCTTGGAAATGCTATGGGGCTGTTCTACTCTGTCTTACAAGGTTGCTATGAGTTAAAATCGACTCGATGGCAACAGGTTTGGTTTGGTTTTTGGTTGGTCCCATCCAAGCCACTCTACAATGCCTTGACTACACAGCAGCCAGAGTACATGTTTAAGAGCCCAAATCTAATAATCACAGCTAATGTTTTGAGTTTATAATATGTGCCAGGCACTGTTCTAAGTCTTTCATAAGAATTAAATTAATTTAATCCTTACAGCCGCCCTCTGATGTAGGTACCGATGTAGGTACTAATCCCATTTTACAGATGCAGAAACTGATCACAAAGAAGTTATGAAACATGTCCAAAACCACACAGTTAATAAGTAGTGCAGGCAAGATTCAAATTCAGGCAGTCTAACTCCAGAATCCACACTATTAGCCACTCCATTTGCCTTTACCTCCCTACTTACAACCATCCACTGGTTGCATGTTGCACTTAGAAAAAGCCAAAGACTCCTTACCATCACCTACAAGGTTCATCCTGACCTGTCTCTGACCTAATCTACTTCTCCAAATGCCTTGTAATACCCCCTCAAAAAAATCTAAACCCATTGCCATTGAGTCAATTTTGACTCATAGTGACCCTATAGGACAGGATAGAACTGTACCAAAGGTTTCCAAGGAGCGGCTGGTGGATTCAAACTGCCAACCTTTCCATTAGCAGCCATATCTCTCAACCACTGTACCACTAAGGGATGGCTACCAATTCTTTGCTACTCCTCTCATTTAGAAATGCAGTCTAGGGGTGGGGCCAAGATGACAGAGTAGTCAGATACTTCCAGTGGACCCTCTTACAACAAAGACCCGAGAAAACAAGTGGATTGATTATATATGGCAATCTGGGAGCCCTGAACATCAAGGGCAGAGCTAAGGAACCAGACTGAGTGGTAGGAGGAGGGATAGACGGTTCGGAAGCAGCGAGGAGTTTCCAGACCTGACCCGGCGAGCCTCAGCCATTCAGGCCTGATCAGCTCATGGGTGAGAGGTGACGCAGGCAAGCAGCGGTGCTCGGGAGGTGCATTTTCCACATTGGGAGAGACCCAGCGGCAGAGAGTCTACATGGCCACCCAGAACCAGTGAGAAGCAGCCCTGGATTGGCGAAAGATAAGTACTTGCCTATGGCCTACCGTGCAGATCAAAAACACCCTCTTAGGGAAAAATCTTTCTCCCATTTACCTCCCCACTCCCTGCTCTGCGCTGGGTCCTGAACTGGCTTCAGTAATTGCCGAGCCCCCCTGGGCCAGAAGTAGGATCCATCACATGCCCAGAGCCATTCTCCCTGCCTTGGAGAGGGAACAAATTAACAAACAGGGTGAAAAAATAAACTTTCCCCTAAGCCAGGAACCCAGGGTAGGCACAGCTCCTTAGCCAAGGCACAGGCATAAGGGACCCACGGACTTTGAGTGCCTTTCCCCCTGCATAGGCTTGTGCAGGCCCATTTCAACAGCGTAGGCCTTCATTACCGCAGTACAACAGGGTATATACCGGAACTCTAACTTCAACCTGTTTCAGCTGTGAAGAGGCAGGTTCTTAACATTTGACACTGCTCTGCCCATTAAGCATGGTCTTCACCTAACCACATCAGGGGCCTGAGGACTGGTGGCTCCACCCACACCACCTAGCCACCTGTGAGAGGGGCCCAAGAATAAGAGGTGCTCCCCAGTCCTTACAGTCAACAGCGTTGGGTGCTCATAGTCCGGTTGCAAAACCCACCCACCTACGCACTGTAGGGAACAGGGACACACCTTCCTCCTGGACACTCAGAGGTGGCCGTCAGCTCTCTGCCTTGCTCAGAGTGTGTCCCCCTGCTGCAGCCAGATGCCTGTGCCTACACCTATCACCCATGCCTGTCTAGGACTGTAAGTGAGAGCCTACACCACACACTTGGCAGCTATCTACCTGGGCACTTGAGCTGAATCCATACAGGAGGAGTGGGTAGACTCCTGAGCTCACATACCTAGTAACAGATCTAACCACCTGGCAGTAGGACATTAGAGCTTCAAACGTGCCAATAATCAAACTAGCTCATACAAGCAGCCTGTTTGGGCATAGCAAAACAAAACTAGAAGCTAGGACACAGTAAGCAAACATAAAATAAATAAATATAATAACTTATTAATGGCTTGAGACAACAGTCAATATCAAATCACATAAACAGGCAATCCATGATGACTTCAGCAAGCTCCCAAAATAATCTAGAAATTTTCCAGAGGAGGAAAATTTCTTGGAATTACTGGAGGCAGAATACAAAAGATTAATATACAGAACTCTTCAAAAAATTAGGAAGGAAATTAAGCAAAATGCAGAACACACAATAGAGGAAATCAAAAAGATTAGAGAAGAGTATAATGACAAATTTAACAGGCTGCAAGAATCCATAGAGGGACAGCGATCAGAAATCCAGAAGATTAACAATAAAATTTCAGAATTAGACAACTCAATAGAAAGTCATAGAGTAGAATTGAGGCAATGGAAGTCAGAATTAGTGACACTGAAGATAACGCACTTGACACCAACTTCTTTGAAGAAAAATCAGATAAGGGGATAAAAAAAAAAATGAAGAAACCCTAAGAATTATGCAGGACGCTATCAGGAGGAATAACCTATGAGTGATTGGAGTACCAGAACAGGGATAACAGAAAATACAGAGAGAGTTGTTGAAGATTTGTTTGCAGAAAACTTCCCTCATACCGTGAATGATGACAAGATATCTATCCAAGATGCTCATCGAACCCCACATAAGCTAGATCCCAAAAGAAAGTCACCAAGACACATTATAATCAAACTTGCCAAAACCAAAGATAAAGAGAGAATTTTAAGAGCCGCTAGGGATAAGTGAAAAGTCATCTGCAAAGGAGAATCAATAAAAATAAGTTCGGACTACTCAGCAGAAACCATGCAGGCAAGAAGGCAATGCGATGACATATATAAAGCCTTGAAGGAAAAAAACTGCCAGCCAAGAATTATATATCCAGCCAAACTGTCTCTCAAATATGATGGCAAAGTTAGGGCATTTCCAGACAAACAGAAGTTTAGGGAATTTGCAAAAATCGAACCAAAATCACAAGAAATACTAAAGGGAGTCCGCTGGTTAGAAAATCCGTAACATCAGATAACAAGCCAAGACTAGAACACAGGACAGAGCAACCAGATACCAACCCAGATAGGGAAGTCACAAAAGTAAATCATAGCTAAAACACTGAAAATAGGGAAACAGATGTCAATATATAAAAGATGACAACAATAAAACAAAAAAGAGGGACTTAAAAAATGTAGACATAGTTTTTCATATGGAGAGGAAGTTAAGGCGATATAAAGAAATAAAAGACTGGTATAAACTTGGAAAAATAGGGGTAAATATTAAGGTAACCACAAAGAAAACTGACAATCCTACAAGTCAAAATATAAAGACTCAGCAAACACATAATCAACAACAATGTAAAAGATGAAAAGAAAATACATAAAGAAAAACGACTCAGCACAGAAAATTAAGTGGAACAAAGAAACTGTGAACAACACACGAAGAAAGACATCAAAATGACGGCACTAAACTCATACCTATCAATAATTGTGCTGAATGTAAATGGACTAAATGCACCAATAAAGAGACAGAGTGGCAGACTGGATAAAAAAACATGATCCGTCTATATGCTGCCTACAAGAGACACACCTTAGACTTAAAAGACACAGACAAAGGAAAACTCAAGGGATGGAAACGCAGTCTAATTCCTGTGCCCTTAAACTCTAGCTTAACCAATAGTAAGAGGAAGAAGTAAGGCTACATGAGTTCCAAAGCTAGGTCAGAAGAAATCTTGCAACTTGGAACATTCACTCTTGCAACCCAACCATCATACTATGAGGAAGCTCAAGCAGCCTTGTGGGGAGGCCTAGGTGGAGAGGAATAGAGGCCACTGGTTGACAGTCCACCTGGCTAAGCTCCCAGCCAACAGCCAGCACTAACTTACCAGCCATGTAAGTGAGCCGTCTTGGAAGTGGGTCCTCCAGCTCCAGTCATGCTACCCCAGGGAGACACTCCGCAGAGCTGCAATAAACCATCCCCACCAAACCCTGCCTACATTTCGGATGTGTGGGCAAGATAAACAATTGTTTTAAGACAATACATTTTGGGGAGGTGGGTTACACGTGTTTCAAATCCAAACCGTCTGCCTTCAGAGTCTATGCTGTCAACCAGTGCACCATACCATCACTCCTTGACTTAAAATCATTTAGTGACTTCCACAGTATGCTTAGAATAAACTACCTCCTTACCATGACTCCCAAGGCCCTGCCTCATCTTTTTCTTCAGCTTCTCCGTGGGCTTCCCTCCCTGTCACTGGGCTGCTCTCTTTTCTGTTCCTCCGACATGCTAAAGGCCCCAGACCTTAGTCCTTGTTGCTCCCTCTCCCTGGGCTGCTCTTGGCATGACCGAGTCATTCTCACCTCCCAGGCCTTAAGGCCAAAGTTCTGAGAGGCCTTCCCCAGGACACCCTGTCTAGAAGAGCCTCTCCCTCCCCATCCAGCCTCTCTCCACCACCTTGTGTATTTCCTTCATCACAGCTTATTCCATTTGTAATTTTCCCATTCTGTTTACTCATTCACTACACATCTCCCTACTAGAATGAAGGCGCCTTGAGAGCAGGGACTTTGTCGCATTTGCTGCTATGACCCCAGGACCTAGGACAGTACCTGGCACAGAGCAGGTGCTCAACAAGTAGTTTTCCAATGAATAAACAAATGAATTAATCATCATCATCATCAAGGCAATTACTATTTATCAAGTTCTCACTTGATATCAAGTTCTTACTCCACATCCTTGCCAGGATATATGTTAAGTGATTGACATCCAACCACCCTGCAACATGAACGTTGCTATCCCTATTTTATAGATGACAAAATCAATGCTCAGGTGGACCGAATTCAAACCAGAACTCTTGGACTCCAAAACCCATGTTCTTAACCACACAGCCTCCCCTGGGCAAGTCTCTTCAATCGTCTGAGCTTCAGTTTCCTTATCTGGATTCATGAGGACAATGCTATCACCTGACTCTCAAGATGGCCGGTCAAGTCAAGAAGAATGCAAGTGGAAGCATCTGGAACGTGAAAGTGTCATGTGAACAGCAGTATCTTCCAGTCTTGGAACAGCGTGTGGGTTTGACAAACTTTGCCTGCAGGCTTGCTCCAAGGCTCTCACCAAGTCCTCTGCCCACCCACACCTTGGCGCATGCTGTTCCCTCTTCTCTGACAGAGTGCCGTCTCTTCTGAAAGGTGTGTCTGATTTAGAGAGGCTGAGGGAAGAAGGTGGCTCACACTTAGAAGGTGACTCTAGTCCATCTGCCCACTCTTTCCTGTGAACACTCATTACGGCATCCATTTGAGCTCTTCATTATTTTCCGGTGGGATCTTGAATGTCAACTCATCTCCCCACATACACCCTGATGTTTCTAAGGCGAGGCTGCTCCTTATCCTCCTCTACACAGCCTCATCACCACCTCCACCATCTGCCCTCCCACACCCCAACCAGCCTGGGGTTCTGAAAACCCAACTTGGGGTCCCCATCAGCCCGAGCCGAGGGTGAACCAGACCTCACCAGGAGATCTCAGAGTCACCTTAACTCTTGCTTTCCAGGGTAACACCCTCCAGCCCTGTACCCTTCTCCAACACAAGATTTTTTGCTGTCAGTTTGGGGAAAGGTGAGTCTGGGTTTGTCAGAGTAGGTGTTTCTCATGAGAATTCTCATCCAGGGACAAGCTCAGGTATCACCGAGCCTTTGATGCCCACTCTTACTCATTTGAGTAGTTTGAAGAATACCAACTTGACCACTCGAAACAAACTAGGTTCAAATTCTGCCTCTGAGAGACAGTGGGTGGGTTTATTAACCTCTCTGAGCAGGGATTACCATATCCGTCTGGAAAGACACATTTGATAATTAGATGAGATAAAGAACTAGCACTTAGTCTTTGTTTTCCATTGTTTACCCCCTGGGGACCTCAGGGCCCATCCCTCCCTGGGACTTGGAGGCCAGAGGCATTTAAGGCAGACGGGGCCAGGCAGGCCTCAGGGACAGATGACCACCAGGAGTGGATCACGGAAACTGGTATTGGAGGCCCAGCCGAAATGTTGAAATATCTCTGAGAGAGGTTGGATGTGGCGGCTGGGGAGGGGTGGTGACAGGCAGGACAGAAGCCCCACAGGATGAGGTCCAGCTGATGAAGAGCCAGGGCTGGCATCTAGATGGAGTGGCCAGGCATCTCCTCTGAGGAACACCAGGTCTCAGCACTGGGGCGGGTGGAGCTGAGAGACTGGAGACTAGTCCCTGGAGGAGAGAGAGACAAGAAGAAAATCCCACGTACAGGGGACTGCGCACGAAGGTCAGAGTGGGGTCTGGCCAACCTTCTTGATTTCTCAACCCTTCCCAGGGAGTGAGCTACCTTCTCTTCCCCAACCTGGGTTCAAAGCTGGGCCAGAGTCTAGCACGAGGCCAAGTCTGGGTACTTCACATCTCCCCTTTCCAACTCTGTGAGGGATGTATGATTAGACTTGCTCCACTTGTGAGGAAACTGAGACTCAGGGAGAATAAATGACTTAACTCACTCAGTTCATAACAGAGAGAACAGACTTCTATTCAAAGGCTGAAGCATATGCTATTTCCATCACCTCCCAAGGCAGGAGACCTCACTCAAGACAGGGTTGCCAACTTGCACCTCTGTGCCCTATTTTAAAAAACCAGTTGCTGTGAAGTCGACTGACTCATGCTGGCCCCATGTGTGTCAGAGCAGAACTTCACTCTGTAAAGTTTTCAATGGCTGATTTTTTGGAAGTAGATTGCCAGACCTTTCTTCTGAGGCACCTCCAGGTGGACTCAAACCTCCAACCTTTAGGTTGGCAGCCGAGGGCATTAATTTCATTTGTACTGCCCAGAAACTCTGTGCCTCTTTCACCATCCCTGGGGTTCATCTCCCTGGTTTGCCAACAAAGCTGAGCAGAAAACTCAGCCCAGACATGCAGGAGCCTTTGTCATTAGCCTTTGATGATGTAAGCAGCTCCACGATCCCTAGATACAGCCGTTCACCTACTGAGCAAGGAAGGAAGAAAAGGCAGTGAGGGCATGCACACCTGCACACGCCTCGTCTCAATTCATGGCCACAGCAACCCTACGAGGTAGGTGTGACTGTCCCCCGTTTGGCTGTGAAGGCAGCTGAGCCCACAAGTTAAGCCACTTGTCTAAGGTCACATCGATTGGCTGACATGGGGCCATAGTTCAAATCTAGGTCTTCCTGGCTAGGTCTTTCTACTATGCCATTAAAAAAAAGAACAAGAATGAAATTGATATCTAAAGAAAAGAAAGAAGTGTGTGTCTGAGCGGGAGGTATGGGGGTCCTTACATCTGCCCAGCTACTGACCCAGCCATTCCCTTTCCCACCTCCTCCAATGCCTCATCCTAGCAGTCACCCTGAGGGGTGTTTTCTGAGGCCACAACCCCTGTCCCTGGCATCAGCATGACAGCGATTCCTTCCAGGGTGTCCAGGAAGGACACTCTCCTTGGTGAACGGCCACTCTCCGGGCCCCGCTGTCCTTCTCCTGCCTCCTGGGCTCCCCACCCTGCCCCCCAATTGTTATCTGTCAGTGCACAGTAATTAGAGATGTGGCATGCTTGATAAAGACTGCCGCCTGCCCGAGATGGAACTGCCCTCTCGGACGTGTCTAATTAAAGTCCTGATTGATAAGATGAAGAAAGCCCACCCGGATGGATGTCTGCCGGCCTCTCTCCTCCTCTGTGCGCTTGGACTCTTCATTACGGGTGACGAGGGAGAGAGATATAAAGGACCCCAGGAAACGCTCCTACAAACCAATCAATATGTCCTTTTGTGCGACGTGACGGGGCACGCGGCTGGCCTTTTGAACCGGTCCTGGGGCCGTGGAGGCAGCTGCGCAGCTGGGCCAGCCCCTTGCCCCAGGCTCTTCTCTGCACCAGCCCAGCCTGGGTCTGCTCAGGGGACAAGGGGCCAAAGAGCAAGCCTGGCCCGATTCTTCCACCCAGCCTGCTCTCTCTGAACAGTGAACTGTAGAATTAATTACAGAGCACACACGTGTCCACACAGCTGGGGCCTGCCCTGGGACTCCTGACACTGTCACACCGCCCATCCTTAAGCAGCCCAAAGCTGGGTGGGCATGAACGTGTAGATTTGAGGTGGAGCCTGGAAGCCATATGGGTCTCCTCTATGAAATGCAAGCAGAAGGAGGAGAGAGGATGGTCATGATGATGGCTAGCGTTCGTGGGCACTCACCATGCACCAGGCCCATGGCTAAGTGCTTTAATGATCTCATTTCATCCTTACGACAAACCCTAGAAGGTAGATGCCATTATTATCCCTTTTTTAGAGGTGGGAAAACAGGCCTAGGGAAGTTAGGATATCTGATCAAGATCACAGAGCTGCAAGCATGGAGGACCAGGCAATTTGATGCCAGAGTCCAGCAGTTACCCAGCATGCTACACTTTACAGAGTGGAGATGAGTAACTGTATCCAATAGACAGCCATTCTTGGATGTCCCTGGGTGGTGCAAACGGTTAACATGCTCAGCTGCTAAACAAAAGGTTGGAGGTTCAAGTCCACCCATATGTAGCGTGGAAGAAAGGCCTGCCCACCTACTTCTAAAAAATCAGAAGTGCCTTAGAAGAAAGGCCTGGCCATCTGCTTCCAAAACTTCAGCCATTTAAAGCCCTACAGAGCACAGTTCTACCTTGACAGACATGAGCTGGAGATGACTCAACAGCAACTGATTATTCTTGGATACACAGGTGGTATTTAAAAATATTTTTAAGGGCCTGGAAAGAGACATAATAAATTCATGATACTTGTCACTGGGGATGGGGACAGAATAATGCACTTGGAAGGTGGGGCACAAAGGGGTATCTAATTAACCTGAAATGTTATCAGAATTAACAGCATTTTATAAAAGAGGATATTATCAATTATCAATTGTGGGTGGTAGGTTCATACTATTTTCTGTTCCTAAAAAAAAAAAAAAAAAAATTCCCGAAAGGAAAACAAAATCGGCTATGCCCCTTTCTCCCATAACCAAAACCAAACCAAACCCGCTGCCATCGAGTTGATTCTGACTAATAGTGACCCTGTAGGACAGAGTAGAACTGTCCCATAGGGTTTCCAAGGAGCCGTTGGTGGATTTGAACTGCCAACCTTTGGTTGGCAGCCTCATCTCTTAGCCACTGCACCATCAGGGCTTCATAATATGTGTAGTCTAATAACTATGATGCTATTTCATGACCAGCTTTGCTAAGGACAGGCCACCTGGGGCTGGGGTGCTCCCTCTGGCTGCTGAGAGCATGTAGGTACCCATGAGGAGTATGGTTTAGGCATACCTATAGCTCATCCTGGCTAGCCCCAGGGGGCCAGGGGGCCAGGGTGCTTGTTCCTGCCACCTGAACGGGAGCTGGGACAAGGGCCTGATGGAATGACATACTGCTGTACCAGCTAATAAATAGAAGTAATTTGATTAGCTTTCTCTAACTGGCGATAAGATCCTAACAAACCCCTTTTAATGCATTTCTGGAGCAGGATGAAATTGTTTCATTCGGAGAGTCGGGCCCCCCGGGAGTCCCCTTGAAGCTCCTTTAGTGAGAGGTAAAAATATGCCAATCATTAATGAGGGGAGAATTACGGAGACTTTAATGCAATCAGAAAGAGGAGCCCTGAGGCAGCTTGGGAATAAAACCTGCCCTTAAATCAGAGAGAGGCGGCTGGAGGAAGGAAGGAGAAGACAACATAAGCTGACAGAAAGCAGAAGCGTCAGGCCCTCTGGGCAAAATGGCCTCTGTCCTGTGACTTATGGCCCCACAGGACCCTACAGCACGAGGGACTCCCTCCAAGGCCTCAAGGCTGTGCTCGCTGAGGGTGTCCTCTCAGTACAGTCCCCCTCAGAACAATGACCAGGGGCTCATAAGTTCCTAGAAAAGTCAGTGACTGACTGAGGCCTCCTGCCTAGCGCAGCCATGGGAACAGTTTTGAAAAATCCTTTCTGGAGCAAAGAGAAAGATCATTTCCACTTTAAAAGATTCCAAGTGATGGAGCTTCAGCCAGAGGAGGAATCAAGCAGCTGCTCTGCCCTACACGGCCTCCTCTCCATTCTCCAGAAAGCTCTATGGATTCCGGCCACAGAACCATGGGAGGGGGGAGGAGGCATGGTGGGCAAGAGGCTCTGTCTTTTTCTAGAACTCTCTTGGCCAGGAGGCAGCAATCAGAAATAACAGGAACATCTACCACTGTGAGTTCTTCCTACTTTCCAGTGCTTTCCACACACCTTCTCGTATATCCTGAGCCAACCTCGGCAGCTCAAGGAGGCCAACTCCACAGCGAAAGTCCTCTGCCTCTGCCTCCACCCAGTTAGGTGCCAAATCTGCCTTCCTTTCTCCCTAGGAGAAGGCTCAGCCCCAGCGGAATCTGAGCCCACTACAAGTGATTCCTGTCTCTCGCTGACACCTTCGGTCAGCAGCATCCTTAGAAGATCACTCTCTCACCACATCTCCATCCATGCTTACTCTCGTTCAGTCCACACCAGCTACCAGCCTCTTTGCTGTTTCTTGAATACCCCAGGCCTGTTCTGACCTCAGGACCTTTGCACTTGCTGTGTGTCCCTCTACCTGAAATGCTTTTCTTTGAATTTGCAGGGCTCTCTCCCTCCCCTCCTTCAGGTCTCTACTTAGTAGTGAGTCTCTCTCTGGCCAGATCCCACACATGACACTCTTTATCCCTCTGCCTTACTCTTCTTTTTCTCCATGGCACGCACCTGTTTAATACACTAAATGCACTTATCTTGATTTTTTTTTTTTTGTCTGTCCCCTCCTACACACATACACACACACACGAATGTTAAGATAGAGGGCAAGGACATTTGTCTGTCTTGTCCACTATTATATCCTTGCACACACATGTGTGGCATGAATGAATGAATGGCAAGTGAGTGGAGCCCTTGGGCAGACTCGTCCTGCAGACCAGCTGAGCTGTCAGCCGCTGTCCTCAGCCCACTCTGGTTCCTGCCTTGAGAGACCAGGAGAGAACTTCAGGCTGGTGGTTTCTGGCACCTCAGAAGGAAGGGCAACGGAAAGGAGGGAAGAGATGCAAAGGAAACGGGAGGTGGAGGTTTCAGAACCCCAGCTATGAAGAGGGTGGCCCAAGGGGGAGGAGGACAGGGAGCCACGGGCCAGAGTGACCAGAAAGAAGAGTCTGTGGGGTCTCAAGGACTGCCGAGAAGCAGGCGCAGACTCAGGTCAGGAGCCACTCGTGGGCCCTTCTGCTCCCCTCTGAGACCAGCCCATCTGCCACCCAAGTGTCTGCTAAACCATGTAAATCATGTACGACCCTGACAGGGAAGTCAGCAGGGGCTGTGAAAAGACTGGACCAGAAGAGTACTCAGCCGTGGCTTGGTCTGGAGCCCTTGGACCAGTCCCTTCCCGTCCCTGGGCCTCAGTTCCCTAGGCTGAAACATGAGAGAGAACCTCTAAGGGCCCCCCGCCAGGGCTGCCGTTCCATGATTCCTGGACGGTGCGTGTATAGCCTGGCTGTACCTAGTGATGGGTCCCTGTCTCAACTAAGGTTTTTACAGGCAAGTTTCTCAAGTATATTTCTGCAATTGGGGTAAAAATGAGTCTTCCTGACCTGCTTGTGATGTGATAGGAGGTAGCTGCCGACACAGTGTGGTTAGGAGCACAGACTCTGGGGCCAGACTGCCTGGGTTTATATCCTAGCTCTGCCCATTATTTGCTGTGCAACCTTGGACAAGTGACTTAACCTCTCTGTGCCTCGTTTTCCTTTTTGGTAAGATGAGTTGAATAATACTACCTCTTTCATAGGTTGTTGTGACGTTTAAATGAGATTGCATTACCTGCATCAGCAAAGCTCTTAGTACCCGACACATAATGACAACTTAATAAATGTTGGTTGGTGTTATTATTAATCTCCTACACATGAGATCAGAGGGAGCTGAATCAGGGCCAAGGACTTGCCGGCACAATTCAGGCAACGGTCCAGCCTAGGAACCAGCCTCATCGACACAAGGCAAGTGGTAAGCGATTGGCACAGTCAGAGAATTAACCAACTTAGACGCAATCAGCCAGCAAGCATTTATTGAGCGCCTGCTATGTACAACGCACAAGGGAGGATCTCAAAAGAAGAATATGGGACACCTGTTGATTTTTTTAATTTCTCCACTACACTGTGAAGGTGGAGACCATATCTGCTTTGCCCCTGTAGCCAGAGCACCCAGCACAGTGTCTGGCACATTAAAAAAAAAAATCAGTTGCCATCAAGTTGATTCTGACTCACGGTGACCCCATGTGTGTCAGAGTAGAGCGGTGTTCCATAGGCTTTGTGTGTGTGTGTGTGTGAGAGACAGAGAGAGAGAGAGCGAGCGAGATATCTTATTTATTTTTGCCAGTTCAACCTTTTTCAGGTGTGCAATTTAGCGAGCTCAATTACATTAATCATGTTGTGCATAGGGTTTTCAATGGCCAATTTTTTGGAAGTAGATCACCAGGCCTTCCTTCTGAGGCACCTTAATCATTTGCACCACCCAGGGACTGCTATTAAATGTTAGTTGAATAAACAGCACGTACACATTACAGTGTACTGACCCCTGTGCCCCCACAGCTTCTTTTGCCACCCCTTAGAGCACTGTCTGTACAGTTAAATGGTTATGGGCCGACTGCCTTCCCCCCTGGGCTCAGCCAGCCAGGCGCATAGTGGATGGACAGAGGGATGGATAGAAGGCAGCAGAAGGGCCAAGGGAGTGGTTCAGGCAATGGGGTAATGCGAGCTCAAGAGGGTGGGTGGGGAGGAGTGAGGAAAACGGTTGATGGCGACAGCTCTGGCTGGTAATTAGGGAAGGCTTGCGGAGAAGTTCAGGTTGCTGAGACAGAATCGACTCGATGGCAATGGGTTTGGTTTTTGGTTGCAGAAGAGGTGGGATTTGAGCTGGGCCCCCAAGGAAGAGTTAAGGAGAGTGTTCCAGACTGACTCAGTGCAAAGCTAGTTGCCGATCAGGATGGGCCAGGGCCCAGGGGCAGGCAGAAGGTGAACCAACAGGGAACTAAGGTCCTGCCTCCATAAGAGAGACGCCTGACAATAGCCAGGTACCAGCAAGGTGGGTCAGCCCAGAAGGCACCTGGCTGGTCCAGGAGGTTTAGCCACCCGCTGAGATACAGGCTTAGAGATTGAACACTGCCTTTCACCCTCAGAGGAGGGCTAGCTTCCCCTCCTCACCCATGTGGTTCCCCTTCCCCTGGGGTGGATCAGTTAGAACCTTGAGGGAGATGGTCAAATCTCCACCCCCTCAGTCTCCGCCAGGTCAAGCTAATGGGTTCCAGTGTTGCTGGCTTCCTGCCCACCCCTACAGGGCAGCAGCCTCCCTTTGGAAGGCAGAGCACATCCCAGAGGGAATTCCTTGCACACTGTGGCCTGGCCAGGGGCTGGGCCCAAGGTTAAACCCTCTCTAAAGGTGGGCAGTAGTCTTGGCACCAGAATGGGAAATGTCCTATGGGCTGGGAACCCCACCACCACCTTCCAGACCCTTCAGTGGGGGCCAGCCAGCAGGAGATGCCTTACTGCCAATGACTCCCTTTGTCATTCTGTTTTGTTATGATTAAAAATGCATGTCGCAGGCGAGGCCCTGGAGTGGAACCCGGCTGAAAATTGAATCATTAATATTCCCCCTCCAGCTGATGCCCTGGCACTTCCCAAGAGGCCGCGAGCGGGAGGTATGCAACAGTTTTGAAGTCAGACTAGATGGCAAAGACAGAGGAGACACCAGGCCCCCCCTCTGCCCAGGCCTGGCCTCCATCCTGTGAGAGGGGAACAGGGTGTCTGGCAGAATCTCTGCAAGAATTCTCTCGCAGGGCTCTCAGACTCTGTCCTTAGAGCTGGAAATCAAGCTCTTCGAGGCTGCACGTGATCCAGGCCGAGGAGCTCCGCTCTCCTCGGCCACCCTGGCCTTCCAGTCTTCCTTTGCCCCCTGCTTTCTGCTTTGACTGCTCTTCCCTCAGATGTTGATTATTCTCGTTTTTCTAATTCCTCATGTTGTTAGCTGCCATCCAGTCGGCCCCCGACTCCGTGTGACCCCGTGCACAAAGTAATGAAACGCTACCCCATCCTGCACCACCCGTATGATCAGTTCTAGATCAAACAGTTGTGATCCACAGGGTTTTCACTGGCTGATTTTTGGAAGTAGATCACCAGGCCTTTCTTCCTAGTCTGTCTTAGTCTGGAAACCTGTTCAGCATCACGGCAACACACAAGCCTCCCCTGACAGACGGCCGGTGGCTGTGCATGAAGTGCATTAGCCAGGAATCAAACCCCTTTTTCCCTCATGGAAGGGGAGAATTCTACCACTGAATAACCATTGCCCCAATTCTTCTTGTTAATAGTTAACACTTAGACAGCACTTTCTGCCGGTCAGGCACTGTTTTAGCCCTTTATGTTTATTCAATTCTCACAGTAACTCTGAGGGGTGGGTCTATTACTAGCCCATTTAACAGATAAAGAAACTGAGGCCCAGAGTAGTTCAGCAACTCGCTCAAGGTCACACAGCCAGTAAGCGGCTCCAGAGTTTGTGCTCTTAGCCTCTAGACCTGTGCTGTCAAATATGGTGGCCACAAGACACATGTGGCTACTGAGCCCTTGAAATGTTGCTGGTCTGAACTGAGAAGTGTTGTAAGTGTAAAGGAGTTCCTGGTTGGCACAAATAGTTAAGCACCGGGCTGCTAACCAAAAGGTTGGCAGTTCAAACCCACCTTGAGGTACCTTGGAAGAAAGGCCTGGTGATCTATTTCTGAAAGCTGATAGCCATGAAAACCCTACGGAGCACAGTTCTACTCTGACACGCATGGGGTCACCACGAGTCAGAGTCAACGTAACGGCAACTGGTTTGGTAAGTGTAAAACACACACCAGCTTACAAAGACTTAGTACGAGAAAAAGAATGTAAAATATCTCGGTGATAATTTTTTATATTGGCTGTATGTTGAAATGATTCTATTTTGTTATATTGGGTTAAATGAAATACTTCCTTAAAGTTAATTCCACCTGTTTCTCTTTACTTTGTAAAATGTGGCTACTAGAAAATTTAATAATACACATGGCTTGCTTTCGTGGCACACATTTCCACTGGACAGTGCTGCTCCAGACCATACGGATCCTAACTTAGCTGTCTTCTTGTCACTCAGGTTAAGGCGTAAATGTTACCTCCTTGTAGAAGCCTTCTCCATGCCCATGAAGAGGCCACCCCGGCCCCCTCTCATTTACACGGTCATTGTCTGTTTCTCCCAACAGGCACACAGTAAGTGCTTCATACACAGTTGCTGAAAAGCTGCTGTAGAATGAGCTGTAAATGGGACGAGAGGGAGGTTAGTTCTTAACTCTTCCTGGCTTCTTGGTTTTCTTAACTCTTAAGCTAGGACGTCCTTAGGAAGCGACCACTGAGAGGGCTGGGGACCAGGGACCAGGTCACCCCAACTCTGTTCTACAGGCCAGGCTGAGTCCAGCCCAGCAGGGCCAGGGGAACTCCCAGTCAGCACCATCAGCGTGATGCTGGCGATGGCCTCCCCACCTGCACAGGTGTGGGAACCCGGCCACAGGGCCTCCCCACAACCAAACAGAAAGAGGCAGGGCGGGTGTGGGCAGAGCTGGGCCTCAGCCTCCAGGTCGCTGGTGCCAGGGTGATGTAGAGAGCTCCAAGTTAGCCCCTTGGGCAAAAGGACAGGCTGCTGGGTAGCCCCCACCCCCAGCACCCTTCAACCGGAGAACCTTAGAGCATAAAGGGAACTTTGAGGGTTCCAAGCTTCAACTGCCCCGTTCCTCAGCAAGCCCCTTCACAGACGAGGAAAAAATGCATCAAAGAACGAGCAGTAAAGCTCTCATTCCCCTTCTGGCCCCCTTGGCAGCATGCTGACTCAGGGGGCACCAGATTGTCCGAACTCCTCAGGTAAGACCAGGAGCTAACACAGTCTGAGCCCCATATTTATTAACTCATGTGAGGTAGGGTCTCTTATCATCCCCATTTTACACATGGGGAAACTGAGGCACCGAGAGCTGAATTAACTGATGGGGCCAGGATTTGACCCTAGGGCCTCTGATAGAAAGGAGTCCTGGTGGCACAGCGGTTAAGTGCTCAGCTGCTAATCGAAATGTTGGTAGTTCGAACACACCAGCTGCTCCTCAGGGGGATGACGTGGCAGTTTGCTCTTGTAAAGATTACAGCCTTGGGCACCCTCTGGGGGGGTTCTATTCTGTCCTATAGCATTGCTATGAGCTTAAATCGACTTGAAGGCAATTGGTTTGGTTTTGGTCACCACCCTGCACTAGGCCAGGGGAAATGCTCAGAACTCAGCGAGACAGCATTGAGTCAGGTGAGGAGTCAGGCAGGGGCTGGGCAGGAGTCCATTCCCAATGTCCTGTGGCAAGTATCACCTGGCAGCGATTTGGGACTGCAGCTGGCCTGGAGGTGACGGCCGAGGGCGGGGTCTGGGGAAGCAATTCCTTTCACTCTTCCAAAGCTCCTGTTCCCATCCAAGCCATTTCCCCCAAGTTCCAGTCTGAGCAAGACCTGGCTGACATCATAGCCAAGGGCATACCTTAATGACTTGTCCAGGACAGGCAAGGCCACTGACAGGCTCTCTTCATTTGGGGGTACAAGAGACAAAGACAGAACCGTCAGCCCACCACTCAAGCCCTCCACGGGCCAGCTTTGCCCTACATTCCCAAGTTCTCTCATGAGTCCTCAGCACCTCCTACCCGTCCCTCACCCTATGACACCTGCCTCCTTGAGCCCCCAATTCCAGGGTTCACCCCATGTCTTTGCTTGCGCTGTTTCCGCACTGGGCACACCCAGTTTCCTCCCTCTGTACCCGTGTTGTGTTTCAAATGGAGGCTCAGCTGCAGTCCCACACCCTCCCCAAAGCTGTCCTGCCAACCCAGCCTGCAGCAGTCTCCTTCTTCAGAGACTTGGTCTACTTGAGCTCCAGCTGCCAGGGAAGGGTTAGCCATTCTATGGCTCTGAGGCCCTGCTCACCGGGAGAAATAAATGGCTCAAGGAAAGGACACCAGAACAGAGCAAGGTGGCAACCTGGGCCAGTGGCCACTCTGGCTTTCTTTTAGGGATGCAAACAGCCACCTCTGTAATCCTGCTTTGGGTTGGAGGGGTCTTTGAGTTGTCACCCACATCTCTGTCAACAAAATTGTAAGGCAGCTGTCTGGGGCATTCTAGCTGGTGACTCTGCTCCTCCACTGTGCCCAGGTCCAGGAGCTCATGGGGCTTGAGCCCTTGGGGAGACAGAGGCCTGGTTCAGGGTCCCCACCACACAGCCTGGCCCAGAGCACAACTGGACCTCTGCTTCCTGGGGCCCAGAGCCTCTTCCGGACCAGACCCAGGCTCCTCCCTGCACCACGGGAAGTCTGGACTCCTCCTCGGAGGCTGCTGCAGAAGGCTGGCCAGCCCTGTCACTCCCTCGCAGCGCGAAGCAGGTGCAGGGCAAGAGATGGGACGCTTCTTGCCATTCGGTGAGAAGGGGCCCAGCAAGCGCATCACTCATTCGCTCTTCTGATCAAGCCCTAGGCCCCGACCCTCGCCCCACCCTACCCCACCCCGCCAGGTCCTCAGCCACACTCAGTCCCTTCCTCCCTCCGCCTCCATCCTTCCCCACCCCCACCTCCCCAAGGACAAGCAAAGTTATTACAATAATGAATTAGCCAGCCCGCTGACTGCCGCCACTGGCGAAGACAATTATCCCCACCCCCCGCCCCCCGCACATCCCTAGCCGCTGCTCGGCTCCCTCATAAAGACAGGCTTTGGGGGCCGATTTGTGCTTTGATTGGAAATGGAGAGATTGCTAATTAGGGAACACCTGCTGGGACCCGGGCTGGCAGGAACCAGGCAGGACGGACAGAGGGAGCAGCCCAGCCAGCCGTTTACGGTGAGGCTGTGTGCGTGTGAGTGCGTTCCCAGGTCCGGGTGCCCACAGGGGTGGGGGCTAGGGAAGAGCGCAGGCACCACACGGACACCTCTGTGATTTACTCCAACTCAGCCACCACGCCTCCAAGCCCGTAAACAAAACTCAGACGTTTTATGGAGATTTTCACCTTTTAAAGGATGCTAATTTGTTTATGGGGGGCTGTGCTGGCCTGTGGTGAGCATGTTTGTGCTGTGCACAGCTGCTTCCACCTGGGCCAGGCGGCAGCGGGGTGCATGGAACCTGCCAGCTCCCTGCAGAGGAGGGGACCGGGACGGGGGATCGCTGCGCAGAGGTGACCTGCCAGCGCTGGGACCGCCTGGTGGTAGTGGTGCTCAGGGACATGAGGTCAAAGGGGAATTAAACCAGAGATTGGCTTGACTATTTATTCTTTGAGTTCCTTCTAGGCCAGGAACCACCCCTGCCGCTCACTCCTTCCTGGGCCCTGGAAAAGCGAGTTCATTTGTGGCCCCCTTTCCCAGAATGAAAATCCAGTTTGGCACGGGAGTTAGCGGGCATGGTGGCCAAAGAGGTACCTAGTTGTTTTTTCTAAAAATCACACAGTGCTGATGGGCTTTTCTCACCCACCCCTAAGCTGATGAGAGCTCAGTGCCCTTCGCAACCCACCTTTCTTATCCTTGCTCCCTCTCTGAACTAGAGTCCATGAGAAATGTATGGGGCAACTCTTCTGTTCACTGGGGATTAAATACACACACACACACAAATACACACACACACACACACTGGGGGCTAAACACACACACACTGAGGCTTAAACACACACATACACACACTGGGACTTAAATGTACACATACAAACACTGGCAATTAAACATGCACACATGCACACACCAGGGGATTAAATACATACATATACACACACTGGGGGTTAAAAAACACACATACACATATATACACACACTGGGAATTAAGCACACACACATGCAAACACACAGCTCTTCTGGGACTACTTTTGCAGCACAGCTCCTGCCTCAAGAGATCTTAGTCTGGAGGGAAGACAGACGCAGAAACACATAATGTGACTCAGGGGGATTGTAGAAGGGGCACAGAGTACATTCACAGTCCAGGGCAGGCGAGCTGACTTCTACATGAGGAGGGGTCAGGGAAGGCTTCTCTGAGAAGGGGATAAACTGGCAGAGTTGCAAAGCAGTCCTTGTGATCTGGACACGGGGCTGGACACGGCCTGGCTCTCGTTTAGGAAAACACCGGGCGTCAGCCTGGCTGGAGCACGGGACTGGGACTCACGGGCAGTCGGGGCAGAAGGGAGGTGGAGGTAGGCATGGAGCAGCTTGAGCTGGGGCTGGTCATGGGGGAATGGCAACATTTACACACTTTGTAAGGCTGCCTGCTGCACCTGTGAATGGAGTGGGGGGTGTACTGGGCTGAATTATATCTCCCCAAAAGATATGTTCAAGTCCTAACCCCTGGAATCTGTGAATGTGACCTGACTTGGAAATCGGATCTTTGCAGAGGTAATCAAGTTAGGGTGAGGTCATACTGGGTTAGGGTCGGCCCTCAATCCAATATGACTGGAGTCCTTGTAAGAAGAGGGAACTTTGGGCACAGACACACAGGGGACAAGGCCATGTGATGACAGAGGCAGGGATTGGAGTGATGCAGCCACAAGTCAAGACATGCCAAGGATTGCTGGGAGCCACCAGAGACAAGGAAGGATTCTTCCCTAGAGACTTTGGAGAGAGCACGGCCCTGCCAACGCCTTGATTTCAGACTTCCAGCCTTCAAAACTGTGACAGGATACATTTTTATTGTTTTAAGCCACCAAGTTTGTGGTACTTTGTTACAGCAGCCCCAGGAAACCAGAGTTCACCCAGGAGGGGCATCACTAGGGGGTCACCCAGGAGGATAGTGGTCCTGGATCCTGACTCAGAGGGTTTAAATGGCCTCCCATCTGGCATGCCTCACTCCTGGGTCAACTCTAGATGCTTCCCGCCCACCGTATCTTCCTACAGTTTAAAAAAAAAAAAAAAAAGTTACCATCGAGTCAATTCCGACTCATAGTGACCCTATAGGACAGAGTACAACTGCCCCATAGGGTTTCCAAGGAGCAGCTGGTGGATTTGAATTGCCAACCTTTTGGTTAGCAGCCTGCGCTCTTAACCATTGCACCACCAGGACTCCTAAAACACCTGAATGTGCTTCCCCACAGAAGGGAGCATTTGCTAAAACGCATGCCAAGCATACCAGCAACCTCTCAGCTTACCCCAGGAAGTGAGGACCCTCACAGAGGTCATGTATTGGCATGAGAGCATTGGACTGAGAATGTTCTGACCATGGGCCTCAGTCTTCCCACCTATAAACTGCGGAAGTACTCCCTCCTGTAGCTCTGATATTCCATAATCCCCCAAAGCACTGCCCAGTTTTGAGGTGCAGTGCAAGAAAGTGGTTCAAGGCATAGGCGTCAGAGGAGGACCGAGTTCAAATCTAAGTGATGCCACTGAGTATCTGTATGGCCTTGGGCAAGCCATTTATCTGCTCTGGGCCTCATCTTTCTCATCTGTAAAATGGGGATAAATGATATCCTAGGGTTGCTGAGGATGAGAAGGGATGGCAGGAGTAAAGCACCAAGCACAGTGCCTAGTAAGTGCTCAGCAATGGTGACTGTCTTCTTCCTCCTCTTCTACATCATCATCGTCTCACAAGCTGTACAGTTTCCCAAGGAGCCAGGTCAGAAAACCCACTACTTTGCTTAGTGCCAATATCCTTTTAGTACAATTAAACCAGTGTCTCTGTTTTCAGAGCCACCTGTACAATTTTCCCCTTTGACTCATGTGAGCATAGATGCCTCTCCAGGAATTTCCAGACCTGCCAAAGAGAAGTATAAAAGTTGGCACAGCCCATGAGGTAGAGGCCAAGAGCTCGCCCACCCCTGCTTGGAGCCCACAACCCTGGTGGGACATGCAGGCAGCCACGGATGTAAGAGACATGGGGCCTCTTAGTTGAGAATCATTTGCTAACATCGCAAGCTACTGGCACAGGTGGGCAATGTGAGCTGCTGGGAGTGAAGGACAGTGGGCCTCTCTGCCCAGCAGCCAGGATGGGCACTGAGAGGAACAGAAACACAGACCCCCAAGGGGCTGAAGACACAGCTATGAGGCCACCCAGCCCAGGCTCTGGGCTCCCCTCCACTCAGACAGCTGCCAAAACCTGGGGCTGGGGTCCTGGAGGCTGGCCTGGGGCTGGCCTAGGTGCAGCATCTCCAGCAGATGGTGGCCTGTACATCCCAGAGCCCTCCTCCTGCCCAGGGAAGACAGCGTGCCACGCATCAGGCAGAGATGCAGGCAGGAAGGTACATTTTTCCCTGTTCTGTGTGTGGCACAGCCAGAGAAAAAAATGATGCGGCCTTCAAAAGTATGATTGGGTCCTGGAGGTAGAGAAGGAGTGGGGAACCATGTGGCACCAAACATCTTCCAAAGCTAACCCCATGCCTGCCCGCTAGATAGATGAATGCCATCAAGTCAGCTCCAACTCATGGCAACCTCATGCACAGCAGAATAAAACACTGCCCAGTCCTGTGTCATCCTCATAATCACTGGCATGTTCAAGTCCATCGTTACAGCTATTGTGCCAATCCATCTCACCGAAGTCTTCCTTGCCCCCACTCACCCTCTACTTCCCAAGCATGACAACCTCCTCTAGAGATTGAGCTCTCTTGATAACATGTCCAAAGCAACCAAATCAGACAACATTCTGTTGTGATCCGTAAGGTTTTCATTGGCTAATTTTCAGAAATAGATTGCCAGGCCCTTCTTCCTGTCTGTCTTAGTCTAGAAGCTCTGCTGAAAACTGTCTACTATGGGTGACCCTGCTGGTATTTTAAATACCAGTGGCACAGCTTCCAGCATCACAGCAGCACGTAAGCCATCATAGTACGGTCAACTGAGAGATGGGTGGTGGTCCTATCCTCTATCCACCTCTATAATTAAATAGACATCTTCGGGTCAGCAAAGTTTTAGATTAGACTAATATTATTACCATCAGAATTCCCCCTACCCCCAACACTTCTGCTCCAGATGAGCCTGATTTCTTGCATCCACAAAAATCTAGGGCACTTACTATCCATAAACTTTAGCCACACAGCCAAGAGGAGAGCAGAGCTCTGAGCCCAGCCCTGAGCTAGTGCTTCCTCATGCCTCATCTCACTAATCCTCAGAACAACCCCATGAGATTGGATTTTATTATCCCCTTTGCACAGAGAAGAAAACTGAAGTGCAAAGGGGCGAATTAACTTGCCTAAGACCATAAAGCTAATAAGCAGCAGAGCCCAGATCTTCCAAAGTCCAAAGTTGGGACTCTTCACATCCCCTGTGCTGGTATCAAGTCATCGGGTTCACGTGCGTACGTGTAGGTTCTTTCAGCATGGGGACACTATTGTGTCTTGAATTTCCTTTTCAGTTTCACTAGTGCAGAGCACAGAGCAAGCACTGAATCAATGCTTGGGGGTGGAATTCTGAGTGGGCCTAGAAGGAGCTGCTGCCCAGGCATCCAGGCTGGCCCACAGAGAGTGGACGCATGTACACTTGAGAACAGATGTGAAGAGCTGTGTGATATATGTGGTAGATACCTGGTGGGAATCAGAATGGGGGCGGGGGACTTAACTCTTGGCCTTTAGATCACTGGGGAAGCTTCAGGGAGGAGGTATCACAGTATTAATATCAAGAAGAGGTGGCTTGACAAAGGTTGGAGGCAGGGGGCTCCAGCCTGCAGACATGCCATAATAGATGTGCATTATTGGTGGATGGATAAAAGGAGGGAGTTGAGTAGGAGGGAGGGGTTCACCCAAGGAGAAACTCCAAGCCCTCAGGGACTAGCATGAGCTGGACAACCTAGAGAAACTGGGCCAGCCTGCCCTCATGGACCCGACCCCCAGTGTTCCTAGAACTAGGTACTCAAGCTCTATTGGTTTAGTGAAGAAACAACCTGGGCTATGGAGGCATCCAGGTCCAAGTCTGAAACTTGTCTTTACCACTTCCTAAGTTTGCAGTAGGAGCCCTGGTGATGCAGTGGTTAAAGTACTTAGCTGCTAACTGAAAGGTCGGTGGTTCAAATACACCAGAAGCTTCACAGGAGAAAGATGTGGCAGTCTGCTTCCATAAATATTGTTGTTAGGTGCCATTGAGTCAGTTCCAACTCATACAGACCCTATGCACAACAGAATGAAACACTGCCCGCTCCTGCGCCATCCTCATAATCGTTCTTATGCTTGAGCCCATTGTTGCAGAGACTTCCTCTTTTCTGCTGATCCTGCACTTTACCAAGCATGATGTGCTTCTCCAGGGACTGGTCCCCCTTGATAACATGTCCAAAGTATATGGAACGAAGTTTCCCCATTCTTGCTTCTAAGAAGCATTCTAGGAAGCCGCGCCAAGATGGTGGAGTAGTCAGACGCTTCCAGTGGACCCTCTTACAACAAATAAGCAAAAAAACAAGTGAACTGATGATATATGGCAATCTGGGAGCCCTGAACATCAAAGGCAGAGCTGAGGAACCAGACTGAGTGGCAGGGGGAGGAAGACGCAGTTCGGAAGCAGCAAGGAGTTGCCAGATCTGACCCGGAGAGAGCCTGAGCCCTTCAGGACTGAGCAGCTCATGGGGTGAGTGGTGAGGCAGGCAAGCAGCGGTGCTCAGGAGGCACGTTTTCTGCACCATGAGAAACCCAGTGCCAGAGAGTCTACATGGCCACCCAGAACCAGTGAGAAGCAGCCCTTCACGAAAGGTAAGTACTTGCGTACTGCATACTGCATGGATCAAAACCACCTCCCTTAGGGAAAAACCTCTCTCCCATTTACCTTCCAGCTCCCTGGTCTGCACTGGGGCCTGGACTGGCTGCAGCAATTGCCGAGTCCCCTGGGCCAGAAGTAGGATCCATCACATGCCCGGAGCCATTCTCCGTGCCTTAGAGAGTGAACAAATTAACAAACAGAAGAAAAAATAAACTGCCGGCTCCCCTAAGCCAGGAACCCAGGGTAGGCACAGCTCCTTTGCCTAGGCACAGGCATAAAGGATCCACGGACTTTGAGTGCCTTGACATTTGACACTGTTCTGCCCATTAGGCAGAGTCTTCACCTACCCACATCAGGGCCTGACTGGTGGCTCCCCCACATCACCTAGCCACCTGCGATAGGGGCCCATGAATAAGAGATGCCCCCCAGTACTTACAGCCAACAGCATTGGGTGCTCAAAGTCCAGCTGCAAAACCCACCCCCCATGTGCTCTAGGGAACAGGGCTACACCTTCCTCCTGGACACTCGGGGGCAGCCGTCAGCCCCTGTCTTGCTCATAGTGTGTCCCGCTGCTGCAGCCAGATGCCTGTGCTTACACCTATCACCCATGCCTGTCTAGGACTGTAAGTGAGAGCCTACACCACACAGTTGATGGCCATCTAACTGGGCACCTGAGCTGAATCCACACAGGAGGAGTGGGTGGACTCCTGAGCTCACATACCTAGTAGCAGATCTAACCACCTGGCAGTAGGACATTAGAGCTTCAAACGTGCCAATAATCAAACTAGCTCATACAAGCAGCCTGTTTGGGCATAGCAAAACAAAACTAGAAGCTAGGACACAGTAAGCAAACATAAAATAAATAAATATAATAACTTAGTGATGGCTTGGAGACAACAGTCAATATCAAATCACATAAAGAGGCAATCCATGATGGCTTCGGCAAGCTCCCAAAATAAAGAACCTAGAAATTTTCCAGAGGAGGAAAATTTCTTGGAATTACCAGAGGCAGAATGCAAAAGATTAATACACAGAACTCTTCAAGAAATTAGGAAGGAAATTAAGCAAAACACAGAACACGCAATAGAGGAAATTAAAAAGATTAGAGAAGAGCATAATGACAAATTTAACAGTCTACAAGAATCCATAGACAGACAGCAATCAGAAATCCACAAGATTAACAATAGAATTAGACAACTCAATAGAAAGTCATAGGAGCAGAATTGAGGCAATGGAAGTTAGAATTAGTGACATTGAAGATAAAGCACTTGACAACAACTTCTTTGAGGAAAAATCAGATAAAAGGATTAAAAACAATGAAGAAACCCTAAGAATTATGTGGGATTCTATTAAGAGGAATAACCTACGAGTGACTGGAGTACCAGAATGGGGGGGATAACAGAAAAGACAGAGAGAATTGTTGAAGATTTGTTGGCAGAAAACTTCCCTCATACCATGAATGATGACAAGATATCTATCCAAGACGCTCATCGAAGCCCACGTAAGGTAGATCCCAAAAAAAGTCACCAAGACACATTATAATCAAACTTGCTAAAACCAAAGATAAAGAGAGAATTTTAAGAGCAGCTAGAGATAAATGAAAAGTCATCTACAAAGGAGAATCAATAAGAATAAGCTCCGACTACTCATCAGAAACCATGCAGGTGAGAAGGCAATGGGGTGACATATATAAACCCTTGAAGGAAAAAAATTGCCAGCCAAGAATTATATATCCAGCCAAACTGTCTCTCAAATATGATGGCAAAATTAGAGCATTTCCAGATAAACAGAAGTTTAAGGAATTTGCAAAAACCAAACCAAAATCACAAGAAATACTAAAGGGAGTCCTCTGGTTAGAAAATCAGATAACAAGCCAAGACTAGAACACAGGACAGAGCAGCCAGATATCAACCCAGATAGGGAAGTCACAAAAGTAAATCAAAGCTAGAACACTGAAAATAGGGAAACAGATGTCAATATGTAAAAGATGACAACATTAAAACAAAAAAGAGGGAC